>NC_047103.1:64748141-65076509 GCF_902500255.1 Thalassophryne amazonica
ACACACACACATATATATATATTATAGGGGGTGGTGGCCAAGTGGTTAATGCGCTTGGTTTCAGTTCAGAAGGCTCCGGGTTCAAATCCCACCCCTGCCACATTTCTCCATGTAATGTGGAGTTGCGTCAAGAAGGGCATCCGGCGTAAAAAAAACTTGTGCCAATTCAACATGCAGATCTACCTTGGATTTGCTGTGGCGACCCCATGTGCAAACAAGGGAGCAGCCGAAGGGACTTTACTTTATATATATATATATATATATATATATATATACACATACACGAGGTCTGTTAGAAAAGTATCTTTTAATTTTTTTCAAAAAACATGGATTTGAATCGTGTTGAATCATGTGATTGCATCAGCCAAGCTTGAACCTTCGTGTGCATGCGTGAATTTTTTCACGCCTGTCAGTTGCGTCATTCGCCTGTGAGCAGGCTTTGGTCCACTGGTCCACCCTCTTGTCGTTTTTTTATTGCGAATAAATGTCTAAACGATTTGGAGCTTTGCTGCATCAATTTTTTTCCAGAAACTGTGAGAGACCTCCAGGTGGACACCGTTCGGCAAATTAATATGGCTTTCAGGAACGATTTTATGGGGATTACACAGATTAAGGAGTGATCCAGCGGGTTTAAAGACTGCCCACAGCTGCTGAGAGCGCGCCGCGCTCCGAGCGCCGATCGACAGGCTCAAACACCGCTGAAACAACCAGATCATTTCCAACGTGAAGGCTTTGTTGATCGTGAAGGCGTGGACATCAGGACTTTTTCGGCACATTCCGCTGTTACAGAAGTTTTTTTTTCATGGAAAGAAAAGCGGAGGGACGCGCCACGGAGCCGTTCATTACGCGGCACAAAACCACCTCCGTGTTGGCCTCACAGGACGGATTTGAGATGGGTTTCAGGCAGCTTCCGGTTGCTTTTCAATCGTGTGATTATCCGAGAAATTGAGCATGAGCTGGACATGCCCCAACATGTCCTGTGAGGCTTCATCACGGCGTTGCTTTGCGCCATGCACCTCCACCGCGACGCGCAGAACTCCGCTCCTCTTTCCATGACAAAAACTCCTGTAACAGTGGAATGTGCCATTCATTTCTAAACTGGACATTGTCTTGATCCGGTATGTTGTCTGACTAGCACAGGAATTGCGGAAGACGTGGACATCAGCAGTTTTTCGGTACATTGAGACAGACGTGCGTCGCGGTGGAGCCGCATGATGCAAAGCAACGCCGTGATGAAGCCTCACAGGACATGTTGGGGCATGTCCAGCTCATGCTCAATTTCTCGTATAATCATACGACTGAAAAACATCCGGAAGCCGCCTGAAAGCCATCTCAAAGCCGTCCTGTGAGGCCAACACGGAGGTGGTTTTGTGCCGCGTAAAGAAGGGCTCCGTGGCGCGTCCCTCCGCTTTTCCTTCCATGAAAAAAACTTCTGTAACAGCGGAATGTGCCGAAAAAGTCTTGATGTCCACACCTTCACGATCAACAAAGCCTTCACGTTGGAAATGATCTGGTTGTTTCAGCGGTGTTTGAGCCTGTCGATCGGCGCTTAGAGCGCGGCGCGCTCTCAGCAGCTGTGGGCGGTCTTTAAACCGTCTGGATCACTCCTTAATCTGTGTAATCCCCATAAAATCGTCCCTGAAAGCCATATTAATTTTCCGAACGGTGTCCACCTGGAGGACTCTCGCAGGTTCTGGAAACAAATTGATGCAGCAAAGCTCCAAATCGTTCAGACATTTATTCACAATAAAAAAACGACGAGAGGGTGGACCAGTGCTCACACAAGCCTGCTCACAGGCGAATGACGCAACCGACAGGCGTGAAAAAAACTAACACATACGCACGAAGGTTCAAGCTTGGCTGATGCAATCACACGTGATTCAAATCCATATGGTTTTTGAAAAAAATAAAAAGGTCCGATACTTTTCTAACAGACCTCGTATACAGTGGTGGGCACAGATAACCAAAAAATTAACTTTGATAACAGATAATCAGATAACTGAAAAGTTATCTTCGATAAAGATAAAACAATAAACCACCCAAAAATGTATCAGAAGTTACAGATAACCAATAACTTCCAATATTGTCTCTGGTACATTTACAACTACTAATAAAATGAATTTAAGTTTTAATACCACAATAGCTTCTAGTAATATTAAAAGTAACAACAGACCCAAACAATGAGACCACACTTTTGTCTTTGAACATTCTGCCCCTGCTGGAAGCACTTGTTTACTACTGAGCTCCCAGTACAGAGGCACTCTGAGAGCAGCCATAAAGCCTATTCTCTATCAGTCACAACGCTCCGGTCAGGCGGAGGTCTTGAAAAATAGTCATGCTGACTTATGGTTTTGATTTATAAATAACATTAATACCGATAGAATAACTCCATTAATGTAAATTCTGTCATTTGTACAAAGTTAAAATATAGCATATATCTTTTAATGTTGAATAATGCACTTATTCTGAGGTTTTGTAACAAACACAGACAGATCGCAAAGGATTCTGGGTAAAAGTGCCTCTGCTAAACACTGATTGGTTCAGTCATTCATTATGTAAACCAACACGTTAATGTGACGTCTGTCGTGTGTTGGTGTTTACAGATAAATGTGCTTTTGTAAAATATTTTTAAATTTTTTTTTATTTGTAAAAGCAGGCATTTTTACGGAGCCCTGGAAGTGTCATCGCAAAATGTTTTGCATGTGTAGAGTATGTGCCCACATTTTATGATGTAAAACGTGCTTTACACTGTGCGAGATGATTTTTCATGCAGGAATTTTTTGGACCGAGTTTCAGGTTAATCACGCGTCCTGCATCGTGTAGTGTACATGGAGTAACAAGCTGCGTTTAACATCTCAGGACCACCTCCTGATCGCCAGTCGTATGGTCCAATGAAAATCAAACCTGTTTGATATTATTCTGGTTGGCCGTTGTGAGGGTATATCCTGCTGCTGAAGAGCTACAAGCATCTAACCGCTCGCACTGTGCCTGTGCAAACACTGCAGAGCTGTCTTGTAATGTTATTTTATTTTTATTTTTTTGCTGTTGTTTTGTTTTTAAACTTTTGTCTTTAAACTTCATTTGTAAAAAAAAAAAAAAAATCCATTTGCAAAGCCAAAAAAGTTGATTTGGTGCCCAGACGCTTAGTACTTAGGGCAAATACTGCCATGAACACTACTGGCCAGTAGATGGCAGTAGAGGCCTTAAAAAATTCCAGATAATCCCTCTCTGCTACCTTTAAAATGCGTGGAATTTAACAAACGCAAATACAATAACGTCTATAAACCCAGAGAATATATTCACGAGAGTTTTAGGGACTAGAGTTTAATGCTGTTGTTTGTGGAGCCTGAACAGTGTGTCTGAAATGCAATTGTCCTGTCGTGATCGTACTGAGATTCCATCATCCTACCCATAATGCACTGCTGGAAACAGCATGTGCTCACAAAACCTTAAAAATTAGCACATTACTTTAAAACTAAAACATATATCTGATATTTTCACTTTATAAAACTTCAGACATGACAGCAATTTTAAATAACTTATCCAAAATTATTTTGGTTAAAATTTGAACCATAAGTTAAAAATGTATGCCTCTGGATGACTTAGGTGATATTGCCAGCATATCGGTATGGTGTTAAAGGAAATGATTTTTTTTTTTTTGACCTTTTCGCCTTTGCGTACAGAGGATAGAGACGCTTTTCATAGAAGCAGCTCTCTTCTGTTAGCAGAGGGTATAACTGTTCATCTGTTACAAAACTTTTAACAGGCAGGTGCTGAACTGATTTTAAATTTAAAAAATGCTTGTCGCTGTTCAGCTTTGTTTACTTTATCGGTCTAAAAGTTACCGGACAAAAATTAATCGGAAGATAATTGGTCCGATAATGGTTTTTAAAGTTATCTAAAAAGATAATCCGATAATGAAAACATTATCTTCGATAATTATCTGTTATCGGACTATCGGAAGTGTGCCCACCACTGTGTGTGTGTGTGTGTGTGTGTGTGTATGTATGTATATATATGTATATGTGTATATATATGTATATATATATATGTGTGTGTGTATGCATGCACAGTAAAACTCAACTAGTATAAACTGGATGCTCGCACTCACTGGACCCAGTGTTTTTGGATGATTTTCCATGTAATAAACACAATCAATCAATCAATCAATTTTTTTTTTATATAGCGCCAAATCACAACAAACAGTTGCCCCAAGGCGCTTTATATTGTAAGGCAAGGCCATACAATAATGATGTAAAACCCCAACGGTCAAAACGACCCCCTGTGAGCAAGCACTTGGCTACAGTGGGAAGGAAAAACTCCCTTTTAACAGGAAGAAACCTCCAGCAGAACCAGGCTCAGGGAGGGGCAGTCCTCTGCTGGGACTGGTTGGGGCTGAGGGAGAGAACCAGGAAAAAGACATGCTGTGGAGGGGAGCAGAGATCGATCACTAATGATTAAATGCAGAGTGGTGCATACAGAGCAAAAAGAGAAAGAAACAGTGCATCATGGGAACCCCCCAGCAGTCTACGTCTATAGCAGCATAACTAAGGGATGGTTCAGGGTCACCTGAACCATATATACTGTATTTTGTATAACACATTTTTGCTCACATTGCGATGGGATGTTTTGTCCCATCTCATCGCAGTGCGTTTCCTTTTAAAACTCCTCGCATGTATTGGACAGAGCAGTTTTTGCATGTCCAGTCGCACTGACACGACCCGATTCGAGGAAGGTGGGTACCGTATTGCTTTTACTAAAAGCCTAACCGTTTATTTTTTCAAATCATGCTCAGACCCAGCACCTAAACGAGGCAGGCCTTTATTCAAGGATGGCGATTCTTCAAAAAAACGCTGCTTGCTGCCTGCACTGTAATACGTTGTTAGGTTTCACACATATCGATGAGTTTGGTGAACCAAAGACAATCATTTTGAGGTCTTCTCCAAGTTCCTTTCTTTTTTCTTTTTATTTTTTTGTTTTGTTTTTGCACTGATTTTTCTTTTTTTTTTTTTTCTTTTTTTTTTATATTCCCGAGCCATTACGTGGATCCGTCGATTGCACCGTGGGTCCACAGCGAATGGCGGCTTTAGCATTCTTGATCAGCCAGCGCATTCTTCCCTTGGTTGGATTTCTGTTAGCATGTCTCATGGTCACATGCAATGACAGCCAGTAGGATTGTGCATAACATGGTGTGTCTCAGGGTTATCTGATGCCATCTGTTTCGCTGAAACCACATTGAGATGGACAGTGAAATCTCCAAAGTCCCGAACCACACGGAAAGACATGTACAACATTGCGCAGATTGATGGCAAAATCAAAAACAAGTTTAAATGGTCATGGCTGGAAGAAAAGGTCGAGCTCTGTGATTATTTCTTGGACTGCGTGAGAAAGTTGAAATTGGCCTGGATCGCAGAATGTATCTGGTGTCAGGACCACTTGAAGTGCACTTGACAGAAAAAGATGTTTAGTTGGCCACGCCAAAACGCAGAAGGTTGCCTGAACGTCTGTGAAATCAGTGCAACAATTTCAACTGATGTTTCTTGCTGCAAAGAAGGCTTTCAATAGTCAGATCAAAAAAATGGATGTTTGTCCCTAGTTGATGGCTGCAATCCAATGGAGAACTGGTGGTGAGTCAATCTGCCGCCATTTTCACTCAGTTTTGGTGTTACTGCAAAATGTGAACCCATTGTTTGACAGCGCTGTGAGTCAGCATGAAGGAATTAGTGGCTGATTTTTACAATATTATTTGTCAAAATTTTTATGTTCATGAAATGATTTTCCCATTAATACAGGGTTTTTGCAACGATTCATATTAAGCCATGGAAGACTCCGTTAAGTTTTGGGGGGGGTGATCTAGATTCTGGAATAAGTTTCGCTTTATATAGGCTTTGAAGGATTACGTCAAAACTACTTTAACGGATTCTCACCAAATTTTCACCACTGATACATATAGGCCATGGAAGACTGTTAAATTTTGGGGGGTAATCCAGATTCTGGATCACGTTTCACTTTATATAGACTTTGAAGGATTACATCAAAACTACTTCATGGATGGCCACCAAATTTGCACCACACATAGGTATTATGAATTTTGGAGGTGATCTCGATTGGCGAATATCAGAAATCTCTGATTGCACTTGTTTTATATGCAATCTCTTTTTTGCTACTATGTGCTTCATTTTTTTTATTATTTAATATCACGCTCTGAACTTTTTTTATTCTGTTAAATTGTATGTTTGTTTTATTTTCTTCCCCAGACCTTTCAGGTCTGCGTGTGGTTTTGCTCAGGTTTATATTTGCACTGAAAGCCTTCTTTGTTCATGTTACAATGACAAAGAATCTGTATCTGGTGGATGATGTAGCAGTACTGGCATGCAGTGTTTATTTTTTTAACCTCACGGCATATCATCTAGAACCTCATTGTTTTGAATCTACACAGCTAGGAATGACAAATTTATTCTACTATTGAATATCTCTTCAAATAAGTTTAATTGTGCCTTTTTAAAATGGACTATACATTTAGTTGCTCCTTAGCCTCTTAACCTCGGGCGGCCACTGTTCTCTAATTGGTAAATAAATTGTAAATGGACTGCGTTTATATTGCACTTTTATGGTCAAAGTATTTTATTGTGATTTTGAGTTTAATCACAAATTTCTAATTTTGTTTCTAACTGAACATGAAGTGTAGCAGTCAATGACATTACTGAAACATTTTTCTTCAATACTTGTTTCACAGGTGGGTGCTAAGAGAACAAACAGACCAGGCATCAGCACCACAGACCGCGGCTTTCCTCGGGCACGCTTTCGATCACGAGGGGGAAGCTTCACATCGCGTGCGCGGTACTACAGTGGCTACACGCCACCCAGGGCCAGAGGACGGGCCTTCAGGTGAGCTCACGCCGTGATGTCTAAGATCTGACACCTGATTGGGAGCACTGTTTGCACCACTGTTAAAGGAAGCATAGAGAAAAGAAAAATAACAGAACAGTGTTATGATCATCTCAGTTTTGGGTCACATCCAGACCCCATTATAAATGTTTATATTTGTAGTGTTGCACAGGAGACAGAGACACACAGTGGATGTAGTTGAGATGCTTTTGACCTAGCATTGTTCAGAGTTGTCCCAAATTGCCAGTGAGTTCAAGTGTCTGGCTTTTAAATTGCTTCTTATGGGGAATTAACAACAGTTTCTTTTTCTTTCTTTTTTTTTAATCATTCAGATTGTTACATTTCATGCAGAGGGGAAAAATGTCACCATTGGCTGGATGTTATCCATTGTTAATATTAGGGTTATTTAAATCCCCCTTCCCAAATATACTGTGATGTCAAAATCAGCAATAATGTTGTGGACAAAATGTGGTAGCCTGGCTTCTCTAGCACCAATAGTGATATGCCCCAACCAGAATGCAGCACCCCATTATTATAACCTTTACGGTGCATCCAAAAAGTATTCACAGGACTTCACTTTTTCCACCTTTTATGCTACAGCCTTATTCCAAAATGGAGTGGACCCCCCCCCCCCCAAAAAAAAATCTACTCACAACACCTCATAATGACAACATGAAAAACGATTTGTGAAAGAAAAAAAAGAAAAATCACATGTACCTAAGTATTCACACCCTTGACACAGTACTTTGTTGGTGCACCTTTGGCAGCAATCACAGCCTCAGGTCATCTTGAATATGATGGCACAAGCTTGGTACACCTATCTTGGGGTAGTTTTGTCCATTCCTCTTTGCAGCACCTCTCAAGCTCTATCAGGTTGGATGGGGAGTGACAGTGCACAGCAATTTTCAGATCTCTCCAGAGATGTTCAGTTGGATTCAGGTCTGGGCTCTGGCTGGGCCACTCAAGGACATTCACAGAGTTGTCCTGAAGCCACTCCTTTGATATATTGGCTGTGTGCTTATTGTCCATCTGAAAGATGAACTGTTGCCCCAGTCTGAGGTCAAGAGCACTCTGGAGCAGATTTTCAACCAGGATGTCTCTGTACATTGTTGTATTCATCTTTCCCTCAATCCTGATTGGCTCCCAGTTCCTACCGCTGAAAGACATCCCCACAGCGTGATGCTGCCACCACCATGCTTCACTGTAGGGATGGTATTGGCTAGGTAATGAGTGCTGCTTGGTTTCCTCCAAATATGACACCTGGCATTTACGCCAAAGAGAATGCCGTGTACCTTTTACTAAGGAGTGACAGCAACTCTACCATACAGACCTGATTGGTGTATTGCTGCAGAGATGGTTGGCCTTCTGGAAGGTTCACAGAGGTATGGTGGAGCTCTGACTGAGTGACCATTGGGTTCTTGGTCAACTCACTGACTCAGGCCCTTCTCCCCAATCGCTTAGTTTAGACGGACAGCCAGCTCTGGGGAGAGTCCTGATGGATCTGAACTTCCATTTATGGATGATGGAGGCCACTGTGCTCATTGGGCCCTTCAAAGCAGGAGAAATATTTCTGTACCCTTCCCCAGATTTGTACCTTGAGACAATCCTGTCTCGGAGGTCTAAAGACAATTTCTTTGACGTCATGCTTGGTTTGTCCTCTGACATGCACTGTCAACTGTGGGAATGTATATGTAGACAGGTGTGTGCCTTTACAAATCATGTCCAATCAACTGAATGTACCCCACATGGACTCCTGTTAAGCTGTAGAAACATCTCAAGGATGATCAGTGGAAACAGGATGCACCTGAGCTCAATTTGCTTTCTCCCTCTCTCTTAATATTGTGGTTCTGGCAGACATGAAAGCAAGATGGTGATTGCCCTGCTTTTTCGGGCTTTGGAAAAGTGAGATAGAGATGTAGGAATCTCTGCCCCATCCCCAGCCACGTCCAACGCGTTGAATGCCTCAGGGGAGGCGCCAAAATATGCAGATAAGGCATGCAGTGTGAAAGACGCGTAAGGCTATAACATTACAAAATGTGGGAAAAGTAAAGCACTGTGAATACTTTCTGGATGCACGGTATTGATGTGCACATACAACCCTCAATAAGTGATTCTTACATTGACTTGTATTTCATTGCAGACCATATGAGCCCAAGATATTTCATGTTTGGTCAACTTCATTTCATTTCTTTCATGCCTGCAACACGTTCCCCCTCAAAAAAAAGGGTGGTGTGGCAAGTTAGGGTTATTAATGAGGCTAAAATTTTTGATGATGTTTTAAACAGTTGATGTCAAACAGGTGACTGTAAACATGATTTGGTACAAAAACAGTATCCACAAATGGCTGAGTCTTTGAAGAAGAGACACAGACAGAGGATATTCAGTTTTTCAACAAATGTGAGAAAATTATTTAAATATTTCCTCAAAGAAAGATGGGAAGGGATTTACAAATTTCTCTTAAAGTTGTTTCAAGGAATTTGAGTCTGTTAAGGGTGAGTGCATGATCAACACCCCTGATGCATCAAGAAAATTTCTCCTCTGTGAGATCAATAAAGTCATCAAAAACTGATGTAATCACACAGCAAAAGATTACCGTGGGACTACAGTACGGAGAATGTTTACGGTTAAAAAAATAAATATTATGTTAACTTTGTCCAAAAGCAGCATAGTCTTCTCTGGGCTCTGAGGTATTTGGGTTGGACCATCACACAGTGGAAACATGTATTGTGATCATTCTTTTTCAAGAAGTGGACACAATATTCTCTGTACCGAAGACAAAAAGGACCATCCAGACTGCTATTGGCAATAAGTTAAAAAGCCAGGGTCTGTAATGGTATGGCCGTAGTTGTTACCTTGGCAAAGGTAACTTTCATGGCAGCATTAATGTAGAAATGTACATTGAGACTTTAGAGAGAAGCTGCTTTCAAGACAACTTTTCTGTAGATGTCCAGACAACCATGTCTGCAATGAAATAACACAAATGTAGGAATCATTGCTCCCTCGCCTCCTCCCTTTGGTAATTTTTATTTTCGTTACTGATCACTTTTTCTCATTCGGGGTTATATGTATTATGTGCCATCAGTCATGTCCAATGCAACAAGTGTGTGTGTGTGTGTGTATACACACGTCTACTAATGAAAAGTGGCTTAATTTTTAGCCTACAACCATCTTCCTGAAGACTGCCTTTGCAAGTTTGTGCAAGCTCCAGTAAAAGCATTGCTTTTTACACAAGTCTAAGTTGCTAAGTATAAAGTGAGACCCATGGGTATTTGGACAGTGCCATGAATTGATTAAACTGGGTCAACTTGAATTGAATTTTTATTCAGCACATGCACACACATACTTGACAGAGGAATCTCTCACAAAACAAAAGCAAACAAAAACTCAAAAACAATTTTGTGGTTTTAAACAATTTCCCGAATGTGTGTAGCCGGAAGGGTGTAGGCTGAAGCAAAGGCTTATAAGCGCCCACCCCTATCACCAGTTGCTCCATACACATATGTGTATACTCATAACAACAAATACCAAAAAAAGAAAAGACAAGCAAAGACGATATAGATTAATCAATAAACTAAAATATCTGAACACAGCTGAACAAACAGCAGTATAATGCACAGATAAAACAGAAGAACAGAAACAAAGTCAGTTAACCTAATTTGTTATACTCAGGGTTCTAGCTAGCGCAAACTAGCGTTACGGCCCGTTACAATATAATTTTGGACCGTGTAATCAACCGTTTCTGCAGCGCGACTCCAGTTTGAAACGTGAATGAAGCAATGCTTTGATTCAATGGCTCGTGGCTCTTTAATTCGCTGCTCTTCAGAAGCGGTAAGTCCGCTTCTTAACCTCTCTCAAAGCCATTAAAATATCATGAGTCATTTTTGTGTGGATTAAAGTCACTAACTGGGACTCATGTCTTGTTGCAGTAATAATATAATAATAATAATTTATATAGCCCCAAATCACGAGTAATCGCCTCAAGGCGCTTCACAAACATCATTTAAAAGCAGAATAAAATGAAATAAGATTAAAACACAATAAAAAAAATTAATCATAAAAAGGTAAAAGAAGTAAAATAAATAAAAAGAATAAAAACGACACACAGTCATATAAAATACTAATGATAAAACAGGGAGGACAAATGTGTCTTCAACCTGGCTTTAAAAGTCTCCACAGAGTCCGACTGTCGTATCAGCACAGGCAGATCATTCCACAGAGCTGAGGCGCGGTGATAGAAAGCTCTGTGACCCGCTGACTTTTTCTTCACCCTCAGGACACACAATAGTCCTGCACCCTGTGAATGCAGAGCCCTTGCCGGCACATAGGACTCAACCAGGCCGGCCAGATAGGGGGGTGCCAGTCCGTGAACAATTTTATAGGCCAATAGTAATACTTTAAAATCCGATCTCAAAGAGACCGGAAGCCAGTGAAGGGATGCCAGAACCGGCGTAATATGGTCAAACCTTCTGCTTCGTGTCAGAAGTCTGGCAGCAGCATTTTGAACCAGTTGAAGACCCCTGATGCTGGACTGTGGTAAACCAGAAAACAAAGCATTACAATAGTCCAGTCTAGAAGAAACAAAAGCATGAATCAGTGTCTCAGCATCAGCCATAGACGAGATGGGACGAATCTTTGCTATATTTCTTAGAGGAAAGAAAGCAGTGAACAAATGAGAATCATCCTCTGTTCCTTTGGCACACTTCCAAACGCTGCGTGGCTCTTTGCTGAGACAGAGTCCGCTCTGAATTAATAACTTCGAAAGAAATTGCCGCTTTAAATAAAATGACACCTCTTACAAACGTTGCAATACAGACAATAAACTACAATCGACTAAAACGTTTTTTCCTCCCAAAATGAGACGTCCTGTGTTCTTTATGAACCTGAAGTGGAGCGCAGCAAGCTGTAGAGCTCAGCTCAGATATGGAAAGACATTCATGCCAATAATAATGTCTGAAAGGAAATGCTTTTGACAAAAACTAACATTTTATTTCTGTTTATGTCCAGAGATCAAGGATCCACCATGTACAGTTTATTAGATTAGATATACTTTATTGATCTCACAGTGGAGAAATTACGTTTACACTCCATTTACTTCAGACAGCAATTAGTCCACAATTATTACTTGTTTACCATAATAATGGCACACATCACAATTAAAGACAACACATACACATTTGACATTGTTTATGCGCACTAAGTTTGAAGTAGTCCGTTATCCAAATTGAGGCAAGTGGGTGAAGGCCACGCAGCAACACTGAGATGCGTCGCCGTCAGCTTGCGGGGCTGCAGCTAAAACTGCACCGCCCCCGCCGAAGGGGGAAGGAGTGATGTTTAGCAGGCGCCAGAAAGGGGGGTGTTGATGGGGGGAGGGAATGGAGCATGCTTCAGTCCTGTGAAAAGCAGTTTGTCTTTGTGAGATGAGATAAGAAACAGCCAGTGTTCCCCAGGCCGGAAAAAAAATCCCTCTGGAGGGAAAAACTATCGGGCAATTTGACCTTCAGGCTTGATAAGCCTGTAATGTTATGGTTTGAGCAGTGAAAAACACTTAACAGTTCCACTTGCATTTATGAATTAGGAATATTCACCGGCCTCTGAAATCTTCAGCTTAAATTGCAAGGCACGCATCTGCTCCAGGATGTCATCCAATTTGCGTCTGAGTTCAAGAGTCATTGCAGTCTGAGAATGCACTGCCTTTCCAGCCTCGTTAATCATGACAGACAAGCGAGGGGTCATGGTTCTTGATGCTGCCGTCTTGCCAATTTTCCGGTAGATCAGGGCAGCACATAAGCCAAAAAGTACCAGCCCTGCTACCATAAGACAAAAAATGAATAAATCCTCGACGTCCTCAATGGAGAAAGGTGCCAAGCATGCCACACGCCAGGAACTCCAGGAGTCGAGAACATAGCCCGCAGGATACGTTCCATCTGGGCAGGTAGGATCCCCCGTCCTGACCTTCTTGTAGAAAAAATGGTGTCGATAGCGTTCAGAGACCAGCTGATCAATTCCATGGTTAATCCAATAGTAGTTCAATAGATCCAGAATCCAATATAATTTGAGGAATTCACAGTCTGGTGAAGTAGGGACTTGAAGGTTAAAGGCAGAGAACAGAGATAAGGGAGAGTGGAGGAGATGTGACCGCCCTCGTCGGAGTCCAAAGCTTCAGTAGTTTGTCCAGAGTTTAAGGATCCAGTAACCAATTTCATATTTATTTACTTTAAGATTCAATAAAATGTTGTTCAATTTCAATTGAATCAGCTTATAATGCCCCAAATTACAACAAAAGCCGTCTCAAGGCACCTCACATAGAATAGTTCAACATAAATTTTTTTAAAATAAATAAAAATTAAAAAAATTCAAATCCCTAATTAAAAACGGAAGTAAAAGAATAAAAACTACTCATGAGAAAGAGAATAAAAATAGGTTTTAAGTCTTGACATAAAATGTCCACGGACTCCGACTGCCTCACTGAGGGCCATGTACTGGCTAACCAGGAACGAGCTTGCCCACTCAACAAACTTCCCCAGCCTTCTGGACATGATGAAGGTGAAGGGACTTGGGCTGTCGTACCTGGCTTTGCCCCTTTGGGTACCCCTAGAATGGCCAATTTTTAGCTTAAATTTTCAGAAGTCTCTCCCCCCCCCCCCCCCCCAGTCGCTTTGCCCTCTCGACATTACCACTACGCTAAAATTTTATCCTAGCTAGAACCCTGATACTATAATAAGTAATTAAATTATTTTATAAAGTACTTCCAAGCCAGCCAAAGTACCAGATAATTTAATACTATCAGAGCAGTTATTCGAGATTTTAACACCTTTTACGGAAATGCAATGACTTTTTACAGTAGTTCGAAACTTTAAGCTGTCAAATACTGTTTCTCTCAGATAACAGGACTGGCTCCCAAATTTCAAAATGTATAAACAAGCAAACAGTGGGTTTGTTGGCTCACGATATGGTTTTTTTACTTATAAGTCTTATAGCCTTCTTTTGTGACAGAAATATTGGGTTTGTATTTGTTTTGTATGTATTTCCACAAACCTCAGTGCAGTAGGTCATATATGGGACAAGCAATGAATGATACAGCGTAACCAACGAATACTGGGAGAGGAAATATTGTGCTTTGTACAGACTCGAGATGACTTTTGAGATTTTGGATTTAACATAATTTATGGGTTTTCCAACGTAATTTGTCTTCGATTTAAAAACTCTAAGAAACTTAGTTTCGGTTACTATTTCAGTTTCAGCATAATTCAATAATAAGTTTCTACTTAAGTTCCTGGGCTTATTTCCAAATATAATACACCTAGTTTTTTCCAAATGAAGCGATTATTTAAATCAAACCAGTTTTTCAATTTTTGTAGTTCCCCCCCATCATGTCGAGGAGCTGTCCCAAATGATCCCCACTACCAAACACACTTGTATCATCAGCCATCAAAATAAATCTCACAGACCTAGAAACCAAACCTATATCATTAATATACAACAGAAACAGTGACGGCCCAAGGATTGAACCTTGGGGCACACCACATATAATCCTCAAAAAATCAGAATTTATCCCCACAAAATGGATACTGATACCTGTTACATAAATAGCTAACTATCCAATCAAGGGTCAGTCCTCTAACACTGTGCTTCTGTAATTTGTCCAATAGTAAGGTGTGATCTATGGTATCAAATGTTTTCTGCAAATCAAAAAAAAAAAAAACTTAGTGTATTTCTTGTTCTATTGCATTAGTAACTTGTTCAACAAAATCAATTAAAGCCAGTGATGTATGATTATTTTATTTATTTATTTTTCTAAAACCGTTCTCCATGTAATGTGGAGTTGCGTCAGGAAGGGCATCCGGTGTAAAACCTGTGCCAATTCAACATGCAGATCCACCTTGGATTTGCTGTGGCGACCCTGAGTGCAAACAAGGGAGCAGCCGAAGGGACTTACTATACTGCTGTTCACTGAGAATGTGATGTTTAGTTAAGAAATCGTTCAACCTCTTTACAAATATATCTTCCAGAACTTCTGAAAATTGTGGTAACAGTGAGATTGGCCTGTAGTTTGAAAAACATGTTTATCACCAGATTTGAACAGTGGTATCACCTTGGCTATTTTCATTTTGGAAGGAAATTTCCCAGTCATCAATGACAAATCAAATTACAAATGTAAGTCAAGGGTTTAATAATGCAATCAATAATATTTTTTATCAAGGACATATCAAGGTTGTCACTGTCAGTTGACCCCCCCCTTCTTTAGCTTATGAACTGTTAATCATTTTAAATTCGTGTTTCTTGAATATACATTGAATCCAGAATTGTATTAATTGTTTTGCTGTTGTCCAAAGAGCATGTTTTTGAGGATACAATTGAGTTTGATACGTTTTCACCCAAATTAACAAAATAATCATTGAAATGATCATCAATAATTGTCTTTTATGATTTTGTCAGAATCTGTATGAAAATAAAATGGATAATCTTTAAGAACTTCTTTCTTTTTAATAATTTCATTGAAAAGCTTACAAGTACCTTTAATGTTGGTTTTATTTTTTTTCCCCAGTAAATCGCAATAATACTGCTTCTTACACGATAGCATAATGATCTTTTTTTTTTTTTTTTTTTGTATGTCTTATATTTTCTTTCAGCTTCTTTGTTCTGAGTTTTATGAATTGCTTGTACAAAAAAAAAATCTTTTTACATGCATTCTGGAGTCCCTTTGTAAGCCAGGGTTTATCTTTAAGTTGTAAGTAATGGAAATTAATTGTTCATATTATTGTTGATGAAAAATCAACAATAACAAACAATAAAAAACAAAATTTTCTTGCGTAGGCTTTGAGAACTGACTTAGGAAAATTTTGGGGTGCTGAACCTGAACCTGAGCTCAGATTTCCTCTGTTACATCACGTTTTGCCAAAGGTTTTGAGCGAGGGAGCAGAAACCCACTTTGAGAGGGCCGGGGCACACTCGTCACATATTCCTCCTCACGCGCAGCACTTTTTTTTCCTCGCTTGGGGAGGAGTTTCTTCTGAGTGCGCACGCTTGCAGTTAATATCTACACATATGAAATGATATAATACGCCCAAGTTATTGATTTCTATTTATGGAGATGGAGGACTGAGGCGATCCGCTCATTCGCTGGCTGTTGCCAGAGCGTCTCCATCTTGGTTAGCGTCTAACAACCACACAATGGAAATCGATGGGCATGATTAATGTTTTCAAGAGAGTTTCACCATAAATCTGCCTTTTCCATGCTTGTACTGTGCTGTTACATTTATTCAAACTGTCCCACATTTGTATGGCCACTATTTGTCAAAACAAATACAGAAGAGAATCAGACTATTTTTATAATAGACTTGAATGAATGTTAGTCCCAGTCCAAATGTTGTGAAGCACAATAGAAAATAAAACCATCAGTTTGTCAAACAGAAATATATTTAAACACACTATGAGTGCCACGACACGAGATAACGTAACATTTTGTGTGATAAAACAGTTTGTACAAACAGTACATAAAAGCACACATGAAAAGTTAAAATCCATAATAATAATTAAAATTGTAGTGATAATACAATAACATGCTTTTGGAGGGCGGTATGCATTTTCAGAGGCCCAACGTTCACGCCCAGTCGCCCAAAATGACAGATATTTGCCCTCGTTTAACTCGTGTGAATATCTGTCATTTTGGGCGACTGCGTGTGAACGTTGGGCCTCTGAAAATGCATACAGCATGACAACAGCATGTTATTTGCATTATTACCACTTTTTACTGAGATACGCAACGCGTAACTCGTACATAAAAAGTTGGCTCACTTAACTTTTGTCGTGTCGGCTGGCGCGCGCTGCTCTCCAAATTCGGCAGTGGGTCCTCATCAAGCTGGCTGCTTTAGCTGCTGTTCATTGTCGTACTAGCCATGAGAAAATCATCCGGAATATCCATATGGGCGGGTATAGCCAGATAGCGTTGATGTAAATCTACGATACCGGCCCAGCAACGCTGCAGTAAAGTGATAATAATACTAATTATAACATTAGTACATAAAACACACATCCAAAGTTAAAATAATAATAGTAATAAATAAATAAATAAATAAAATGCAATTGATACAAAAGCATACCTCCTAAGCTAAATACCATAACAATGCCTAAAATCCATAATAATACCAATCGTACCTATCTTAAACATTGACACTTTGTGAGTTAACAACAGGGTTAGGTAAACTTCCAGAAGTGCTAGTCTGATCCTTAATTAATTTCACTATGAAGATGGGAAATGATCAGGGGTGAAAGTAAGGGCTTCCCATGCTCGCATCATGTTCGATATTAATATTAAAGACTGCTCTTAACCCACCTGCGGCGCTGCTTTTACGGAGAGCTTCGCCACAAAATTTTCAAATGAAATAAATAAAATGAAACAGCCACGCCAGCCAGGGTGAAAGTAAGATTATTCAATCATTTCTGGACCAACTTCAAAGAAATCTGAAAACACTTCACTGGAATATGGAGTATATCATAGAGAAATTAATCTCATTCACGTTGATTCTTATATTAGTAGAATATACAATGTCAAAGTGACTGTCATGACCCACCAAATTGAGAGAGAAAGCATTTCCATTCTATGAATTTTCTCTGACAGAATATCTCAGGATGGAAAACCTGATGTGAAGAAAAAAGAGGCTAATTAAAAAGATAAATTGAGACTTTTAACTGAATCGCTAAACGAATTGTGCAATATTTATCATGATGAAGCATTCAGGCAGTAAAACTGAAGTCACTACTTTACAGAATACAGATCTGATATATTTAATTTATATCAGATTTTTCAGTTTACCTCAAAGATGGTCCAAACTATACCTTTTTGGAATCTTGATAAGACATATAATGTGGTATACTTTTGAGTATGGTTGGAGCATTTGTAAATTTTGACCCCTGTGTAATTCTTCATTAACTCCTACTTAGCTGTCTACTGACAAATCAAGTGGGTAGTCTGATTTTTCAAAAGACTAATTAATATCTAAGGAGTATTTGTGCCGAATTTAGTGCTTGTACCACCATTTGAAAGATCCCTCTGTAAATAGCCTGTTATCTGCTGCACTACAAGCAAAAAAACAAAACACTACTCCATGTGGCAGACTTCAGTTGGATGAGAAAATAACCTGTTGGATCTGTGTGTTAGTTGACTGGCCCTAATCAGTGTGGTATCAGAATCTCAGGTTGCGCTTTCCATGTAAACAGTGTGGATTAGAGCTGTGCAGCCATGTTATGTTTACACATTTCTCTTATGTTAAGTATGGTGCTCAGTCTGCTAACGCCCTCAGATGCACTGAGGTACACGACTGATATTCTATTTTGATTGTGACTGCAAAGTGTCTGGAATTCTTGAATTGTTGCGCAAGTCGTTTAATATTATTCGAAATAAGAAAGATGGAGCGGCAGTTGTTGCTTGAAAGGTTTCAGACATATCTGTTTTAGCCATTAAATTGTTGACAAACCTGCAGTAAGTTCTGATGTGATTATTCTTCCTCCACACACAAAATTGACTGTGTACTTGATCTAATGAGCACATACGCACATCTCTATTCATTCCTTCATGTCTAAAGGTCAAGGCCAGAAACTCTCTAATCACGCCGCATACTTACTCAGCCACTCCTACACATTCCAACAGACACTCCTCATGCTGGTTTTACTTTAACACTTTGACCCAAATGCAGGACAAGACACAGTGGAGGCGAGATTTTTTTCCCCCTCTTCATTTTATTTATTTATTTTGATCAAGGGCCATTGAGGAACAACCCTCAAAACAAGGACTTGTATTGTTTTTAGCTTAATTTGCAGATATGATGAATGCTTTTTGTTGGTTTGTAGCCACACATAAGATCATATTTAACTCTTTCACTTCAATCAAAAGCCTGTTGACAATTCCAAGACAACTAATGTTAAACAAAACATGCAGTCTGCAAAACTGAAATAACAGTAATAAGCTTTGACAATGCCCTGCCTTTATTTTGTCCTTTCAGTTTGTTATTGGTCATGTAATTAACTGTTGTGATTTGAATGATGGAAACACTGGTGTGTCTGCGTACAATCTAACGGTGCTAATTGTTTGACAGCCAATAATAATAGTGTCTCACGTTGTGAACAGGAGTCGCAACTTGCGCTGCCTGACCTCGACCGTCTGCATGAGCAGAACAGCTGGTTGCTAGTTCAAGAGTTTGTCATTTGTCTTCAGTCTTGGACTCAGATTTGAACCAAATCACTTTTCCCTTTTACATCACAAAACATTTAAGTTTAGTTTGAAGTCTTTGCATTGTTTCTGGGTGTCAGAAAATGACTCATCCATAACAAAGCGGTGATGGTACATTAAATGCGTCTCACTGGTTCATGCCTTTGCTTCATAATGTAAACTGATCTTCTAGCCTGTGGCTAGAATAGCACACAATTGTGAGATAACACAGCCAAATGGTGACATGGTTTAGTTCTGAACATTTAACCTTATTTGTGAACAGTGTTGTAGCACTTTATAATACATACACGCCCTGAAGCATGTTTCATACTTATAAGCTATTAATTGATAATTTGTTTATATTTTGTAAATTGTCAGTAACTCATTTGTACAGTTATGAAAATGTATCAATTTTTATACCTAATAAATGATGTGATCATTTCTAAATGAAGTAATATTTTAGTTATTCACCACTTGCTAAGAAATTGTCTGGTTTAGAAGATCTGTAAGAATTTGCAAGTTAATGATTAACTATTTACACCTACATATATCTGTGCTCTTACAAATGTAATGATTTGGACGTACACTAACAGTGTGTTAATACATCTTTTACAAACGCTTAATACTGTCAATAAAAATAATAACCTCATCTTGCATTGAGAATGCTTATCCACAATATTTCCAAAAAAAAAAAGACAACAAAACAAGTAGTTTATAGTTGTGTGATATTCAGCATAAAATCTTGTAATGAATATACACATTCCACATTACTATTACTCTTGATGACTAAATTCCATTAACTTTGTCTTTGAGAATGTTCTAATTGTACAATAAATATTTGTACTATTTGTAACATTTTGTATAATGTTTCCATTTTCATGTTTTTTTTGTACTGTTAACTTCTACAACTTAATTGTAAATGCTTTGTACACATAGAAAGTTCTCACTTTTAGACAAGCTTTATTCAGACTAGTAATGTCTGAATAAATCATGAATTGCAGTGTTGGTAAATGTTTGTAAAAGATGCATTAACTAGCTCAGTGTTGGTGTGTCTAAATCTATCTATCTATCTATCTATCTATCTATCTATCACAGTTTAATCATTAAACGTTCCCTTTCTAAGCGATCTTTTACATTTCTTAGCAACTGGTTAATATTGCATCATTTATCAAGTATTAAAACAAACCAGTTTGTACACATTAGACGGGCCTGTTTCCTAAAAACAGAATTTAATGGTTTACTGGAAACAAATTTTAATGGTTTACAAATGACTTACTGATGAGAATGAATGTATGAACAGTGCATTACAAAAGATGAACAAAACGCTAACTAATAGCTTACAAGTGCTTGTATGTCATTAAGTGCCACCAACAAGGGTAAAAAAAAAAAAAAAAAAATGAATGAATAAAAATCAGTCATTATAGTGGACCTTATGGTAGTTGTTCCTAAGCTGCAAGAGTAAAAGGCGAATATTTTACACTGTATTGTGTAAGAACTGTTTGGTTTTTTCTTGTGCTTGGAGTTCATTTCCGTGCATGTACATGGATCCACATACTCCAGCTCACTCATCTTTGCAGCAATCACTCCCAGAAACCAAGGTTCATTACTGCAGCCTGACCATGAGCCAACTGATGGCTTTGAACCCAGTGTGACGTCTGCATCGTGCCACTGAATGCTGTGATTGGGGGGTGATGTATGGAAGACTTGCTGCTGCCTGGTTTTGTGAACGTTTGAGTGGGCAAAAGGAACATGTTATTGTGTGTGCCTCTCTCCCCCCCCCCCCCCCCCCCCCCGGGGGTATAAGTGGTGCTGTTTGTCCTCGTTTTTTTCTTCCCCCACAGTGACCCCAGAGAGATGGAGAGAGAGAAAGAGGGCGAGAGCCACATACTAATCATTATACCTGAAAATTAAACCCTGTTCCTCTGTTGGCAAAGCTGCTTTCAGCTTCTTTTGAGTCTTTTCAGAATCCCTTTTTCATGTTTTTAACTCCACTTCTTGTCAGATCAAAGACACTATACCGTTAAGATGGTATGTCTACAGTCATTTGTGAACACTGTCCTAATTGTTAATTTTCATAAATCTTTACCCCCCTACCCCCTCAGTTTATATTTGTAGGACTGACATTTCAGCAGACCCTTTATTTAGACACTCAGTATCACATCAGGAATTTGGTGTCAGTCTTAAGCCAACCAGACAAAAACTCACCCTCTTTTTCTCTCTCTTTTCCAGGGGCCGAGGGCGAACAACATCGTGGTATTCCCCTTACTAAACACACCCCAGCTCTCCCTTTCTATCACCCCCTCTCCCTTTGTTCTTAAAAAAAAAAAAAAAAAAATGCTCCCTTTCTTCACCAATAAAAGAAGAGAATCCCAGAAGAGAGGAGAAAAAAAAGACAAAGAAAAAAAAAACACCCTTCTCCTGGACAGAGACTGACTGGCCGCAGTGTGTGATTGTGTGTGCGAGCGTGTGCGTGCGCAGGTTGATGCGGTCACACCTGGTAAGGTATCAGTGGGCCTCTGATAGACATGATTTTTGTTGTTGATTCTGAGGGGAGAAGATGATGATGGTATGTCAGGCTGCAGTGTCTCCTTTGGTCTGGTTGTGACCTTTTTGTCCCCACATCATTGCAAACACGGCACGCCCGCCTCCTCCACCATCACCACCACAAAAAAAAGCAAAAATGGGGAGGGCATTAAGAAATGATTTTTTTTTGTTTTTTTTTTTTTTTTTTGAGTATATCATTACCTTGACCCCTCTTGTCTGCTGTAAACTGCTCCTCGCCTCCACTCCACATGCTTTTTCTTTCCCCCCTTGTCTGGCTCGGCACACCATGGCATGATTGTTCTGCTCTTTTGGGCAGTGATTATACATGTGGATTTTGGTGGGGGGGAGGGGGGCGGAGCTGGTTGTGCTGCCGTCCTCTCCTGCTCTTTCTTGCCCCTCACCTGCAGCCGTGCATTGCCACAGCATTTTCTTTTGATAGATGTCAGTGTTTTTTTTTTTGTTTGTTTTTGCATCCCTTCATCTTCCCCACTCCATCATTCCCCGTCCTCTCCCTTACTCCTCCTCTTCCTCCTTGTCTCCCCCCTCCCCCCTCCTCTCTCTGTATATTAGACCACTTCTTGTCGTTTCAGGTTTCAGGACCAGTGGAGGCTGACGACCCCTCCCCAGGTGGCGCCGGCCCCCCCCACTGTCTCCGCGGCGTCTCTTTCTCTCTCTGCTCCCACTATGCACACTCACCCCATCCTGTCCGTTTGGGGGGGCGGGGGAGGGGGGCAGGGTGACCACAGGTCCACTGCGGGGGGCATTTACTATAACAGCAAACGCTGATGATGCTTTTAGTTGTTTCAGTCTTCAGCACGCTCACACATCCAGAATCAGGCGCACACACGCAGTACAGACACAACACGATTTCTACACACAGCTGAGTGACAGAGTGAGGGAGGGAGACTATACCGCAGAGGAGGGGTCTTACTGGGAGGGAGATGGGGGGAGGTAGGGACAGGTGTGCAGTGCAGGCTCGAAGGTGCCCTCTTTCTCTGACTTCAGGCAGTGTAGTCATGGCATGTCTGAGGAAGGCTGAGAAACTGTGATATTAATTTAATAATTGGAAAAGATTGGAACTGTTTTAGGGTTTGGGGGAGTCAAAAGGGGGTTTGTGTGGCTTGTTTTCTTTGAAAAGGGGAGGGTTTGGAAAAAAATGTTTTGCTTTTTTATTTTTTATTTTAACCCATGAAACTGTAATTAGGGGGGAAAAAATAAAGATTGTGAAAAAAGAATGGCCTGAGCATTTTTTTTTTTTCTTTTTTACTTTAATGTGGTTCAAAGTGAGATTTGTTCTGATTTTTTTCTGCAAAATCATTGGTGCATGTCCAAAAAACTGGGATATGATAAAAAATAGGGATTCTTGTCCATTACCTCATTTTCTATATCTGCTTACTCCAATCAAAAGTCACAAACCTATCCCCAAAGTGCAAGGCAGGGTACACCCTGGACAGGATGCCAGTCTATTACAGGTTATTTCAGAAAGTGAAATTTTTTTGTACATTCTGGACTTATTACATAAACTGTTTAAAGAATTCTCCATTATTATTTTAATAATTACAGCCTAAAAAAACTCAATAGAATTGATCGGGTATTGGTTATGGGATCATTAAAGTGCAGTAATGCCATGGTCAGCAAAGCTTGTGCTAGTAGTTTTGGCACTGTGGAGGTGCCATGTCCTGCTGGAACAGGAAATCTGCATTTCTGTAAAGCTTGTCAGCAGATGGAAGCATGAAGTGCTCTAAATCTGGTAGACAGCTACATTGACTTTGGACTTGACAAAATGCAGTGGACCAGCACCAGCAGATGGCATACGTATCACTGACTGGAAGTTTCACACAGACCCTTACATTATTGAAAATCTGTGGTGTGATTTTTTTAAGCAGGCTGTCCATGCTCGGAAACCAACAAACCTGAGATGTTTTGTAAAGAAGAATGGTCCAAAATACCTTCAACCAGAATCCAGAGTCTCATTGGAAGCTATAGGAAGCTTTTAGAGGCTATTTCTGCAAAAGGAGGATCTACAATTTTTTTCTGTTGGGGTGCCCAAATTTATGCACCTACCTGATTTTGTTTAAAGAATTATTGCACTTCTTGTAAATCCTATAAATGTCATTTCACTTCTCAAATATCACTGTCTGCTATATGATATAACTGAAATTGCTGATCCAAACAACCAATGATTTATAAAATAAAAACATGGAAATCATCAGGGGTGCCCAAACATGGAAATCAGGTGCCCAAACATGGAAATCATCAGGGGTACCCAAACTTGCATACAACTACATGCCTGGCATACAGTAGTGTTCAGAATAATAGTGCTATGTGACTAAAAAGATTAATCCAGGTTTTGAGTATATTTCTTATTGTTACATGGGAAACAAGGTACCAATAGATTCTCACAAATCCAACAAGACCAAGCATTCATGATATGTACACTTAAGGCTATGAAATTGGGCTATTAGTAAAAAAAAAAAATAGAAAAGGGGTGTTCACAATAATAGTAGTGTGGCATTCAGTCAATGAGTTCGTCAATTCTGTGGAACAAACAATCAGATGTCCCCTATTTAAGGATGAAGCCAGCACCTGTTGAACATGCTTTTCTCTTTGAAAACCTGAGGAAAATGGGACGTTAAGACATTGTTCAGAAGAACAGCGTAGTTTGATTAAAAAGTTGATTGGAGAGGGGAAACTTATACACAGGTGCAAAACATTATAGGCTGTTAATCTACAATGATCTCCAATGCTTTAAAATGGACAACAAAAAAAAGACGTGGAATAAAATGGAAAACCATCAAAATGGATAGAATAATAACCAGAATGGCAAAGGCTTACCCATTGATCAGCTCCAGGATGATCAAAGACAGTCTGGAGTTACCTGTAAGTGCTCTGACAGTTAGAAGACGCCTGTGTGAAGCTAATTAATTTGCAAGAATCCCCCGCAAAGTCACTGTTAAATAAAAGATGTGCAGAAGAGGTTACAATTTGCCAAAACACATCAACAGGCGTAAAGACAACTGGAGGAATATTTTGTGGACTGATGAGAGTAAAATTGTTCTTTTTGGGTCCAAGGGCCGCAAACAGTTTGTGAGACGACCCCCAAACTCTGAATTCAAGCCACAGTTCACAGTGAAGACAGTGAAGCGTGGTGCAAGCATCATGATATGGGCATGTTTCTCCTACTAGGGTGTTGGGCCTATATATCACATACCAGGTATCATGGATCAGTTTGGATATGTCGAAATACTTGGTCATGTTGCATTATGCTGAAGAAGACATGCCCTTGAAATGGGTGTTTCAACAAGAAGACCCCAAGCACTAGTAAACGAGCAAACCAACAAAATTAAAGCCTCGCAGATGTGAAGAAATGAAAAACTGTGGTTATACAACTAAATACTAGTTTAGTGATTCACAGGATTGCTAAAAAAGCAATTTAAACAGTTTTGAGTTTGTAGCGTCAACAGCAGATGCTACTATTGTGAACACCCCCTTTTCTACTTTTTTTTTTTTTACCAATAGCCCAATTTCATAGCCTTAAGAGTGTGCATATCATGAATGCTTGGTCTTGGATTTGTGAGAATCTACTGAACCTTCTGGTACCTTGTTTCCCCTGTAACAATAAGAAATATACTCAAAACCCGGATTAATCTTTTTAGTCACAACACTAGTATTATTCTGAACACTACTGTATATACTACAGCATTTTTAATCCTTTTTGTGTGGATACAGATAAAGCTTGAAACAGTGCCATATTTACAGAACATTATTTGAAAACAAAAAGATCTTCCTGAAAGTGCTGTATCCACTGTAGACAAAGCCCAATACTGTCTTCAAGAATAACTACTTTTACAATGAGAAACCAATGAAGACCACCAGGCTACACAATACAATCTGGCATGTTTATTATAGAAAATGAGTGAAATGAGTCATTCCTTTTGGACAGCAGAGTATTCTGAATGCTGAAAACTCAATTCACTGGTCTTCATTCCTCCATCCTTGGACCCAATGTTTCAAATCTATTTGTGTTTCCTGAAAGCTGTCGAGAAAGGGAACAGGTGATCAATGACAAGAAACAGCCATTTAATACAGATAACACTTGATTGCAAATTTGTTCACAGCACCACAAAGTTCTGACTTGGATATTGTAAAAGCCCATTCCTAAGGAATTAAATTTCAACTACCTCCAAGACAAAGAGCAGAGATGATATTTTCACCAATGCCGAATGCAGGATTCAGAGTGTGAATTCAGCTGATGCCACTTTAGTCTTATATTTACTATCCCTGGTCACAATACCCTTTCTGCATCTTATACCTCAGTTATGAAAAGAAATAAGTTTGATGGGGTTGATCTTGTACCTCTTCTTTTGGTTTTCTTTTTCATCAGTTTCTTCTTTTTCTTGGGACGAGAATTATCGCCATCCTGTGCAGAGCAAGAAACATTAGTAAATGAACATCGGCCTCGTCTCATAACAGATGGGAACCCCTAATAATCCAATAATTATTTGTACAAACCTAAATTGTAGGCCTGGGTGACATTGACTTTATTGATTAATTTGAGGTTTTTGTTGCGGACAGTTTAAAAATAAAAAAAATTGAGTATTTTCTCCTCTTGCTACGCAGCACCTATGGTTACCAGGAGCTTCCGTAGCTCCCCCCACACCTATCCTGTTTCCACACAACAACATGGCTACCACTAACGAAGAGCGAGTTTGGTTTGCTACAACAGACATGGAACAGCTGACTGCACGCTGCAAAGTTTGTCTAAAGCCCATTGCAACAAAAAGCAGCAGCACAATAAACTTGTTCAAGCATCTAAAACAGGCATCCAGCAGAGTGGGAGAAATGCTGCGCTTTACGAGTGGAACAAGAGCGCTACAACAAACAAACACCTGCCAAAATGCAGGTTACTGTGGTGAAATCATTTACCCAAATGTAATTTTTAAAACAAAATAGCTGGAACTTCAATTCCAGGAGGTAAGCAGGAGTTCGGTTTGTAAAGTTTTTGAGAAAATAAAAGCAAAACTTGTTTTGAATTATTGCTGTCATTTGTACAAATTGTTTTCTTTAAAAGTTAAAATCTAAAGTCAAATTTTTTCTGAAAAAAGTCTGATTTTATTTTTAGGCCACATCGCCCAGCCCTACTAAATTAAGATGTGTTGAAGCTTTAAATCAAATTTTATTAACATCCAAAATAATGGATGAGTGAGAAGAATAAGCAACATATCTACATTTAATGAATTGCTTTTTTTAAGACTTTGAAATGGGGGAACATAATCAACTGAATCATGCATTAGTGTGTTGTACTGAACCATGAAGAATCACATTCACTGATGAGTAATAATACCTCTGTAGGTGTTAGTAAATAAAAAAACAATCATCCACTGGTTCCCTCCCAATCAGGTAAATTACACCTCTGTAATAGTTGCTTGTACAACCCCAATTCCAATGAAGTTGGGGCATTGTGTAAAATGTAAATAAAAACAAAATACAATGATTTGCAAATCCTCAACCTATATTCAACTGAATACACAACAAAGACAAGATATTTTCCCTAACGCTTAGTGTTAGAAGGAACGTTGATGTAACGCGGTGGTAAACATACCACTGTCCCAGCTTTTTTGAAACGTTGCAGGTATCCATTCCAAAATGAGCAAATATTTGCACAAAAACAAAGTTTATCAGTTTGAACATTAAATATCTTGTCATTGTGGTGTATTCAATTGAATATAGGTTGAAGAGGATTTGCAAATCGTATTGTTTTTATTTACATTTCACACAACGTCCCAACTTCGCTGGAATTGGGGTTGGATGATCATGTAAATAAAAATATGATTGTTCTATGTCATTACGAAGTTAAGTTCATAGTTAGTTATTGGTTTACGGATCCGTTGACTACCCCCCTGCCCCCCCCTTCAAAAATCTTTCTTGTGACTGCTAGCTTTGCTGCCCAAAATTTCAAGACTCACATGGTTTTATTTGACTGCTGGTGTTCAGCACCAAAACAAGCCCAGAGGACCGCTGTGGAACTAAGTCTATTGCTGCTGGGCCTGCAGCGACAGCGGGCTTCACCCGTGTGAAGAATGTGGATGAAGCAATCCGGATTTATCATTTTTATTTTCAGTGTCTGTGAGGACCTCAATAAAAGTTGAAAGATGCAGCTCCTGGACAACATCATTGTTCTGACCTGTTATGTGTCCAAAAAAAAAAAAAAAAAACGCATTGATATAATGTTTCAATCAGTCCTTGACATTTTTCCACGGTGTGAACTGCAGATTAATGGCATAACTGGTGATAACATGCAGCATTATCAAGCAGATTTGTATCTTCACAAAATTGTTTACAACAAAAGTATAAAACTTTGGTCACAGTCCTTAATTTTTCATTAAAAAGTCGAACCCATGAATTCCCAAAAACAGCAATTATTATATTTTGAATGTTAATTGTTTTAAACCAATGACTCTTCAAACGATGGGTTTTTTTTTTTTTTTTTGGTTGTTTTGCCTTTTTTTTCCAACCGACCCTGGTCCTCGAGTCCCAGATATATCTCTAATCCAATAAATCCAATAACTATGGCCAATCACAGAATTAACATACTTAAAATGAATATTCTTCCCAGGCTACTATATTTATTCCAGAATAATATCCCCTTGCCTCCTCCTCCAGACTTCTTTGCAACTATTCCTACCCTACGACGGGGTAGGGCTATGGTGCCCTAACACAGTGTGGTATGATTTTGGGCAGTTCAATTAAGGACACTGTCATTTTACTTTGCCATCAGATAAAATATATTTTTGCTAATAATAGGAATCTATTATCATTTGAGGAACTAATTTTTAGAGACAATATTCCCAGCAAACACTTTTAAATATTTACAACTCAAACTTTATTGGGACTAACCAGGCACAATCTGCAAGAGCTCCTCCATTTACTCCATTGGAGAAAATTTTAACCAAAAAGCCGCTCAGAAAAGGTATCATTTCCAAATTTTATAATTTATTGATTGTATCTTCCCCACAATCTTCTGCTTCTAAACCTAATGCATGGAAAGCTGATTTATGGTAGGAAATAACAATGGAACAATGGAGTACTGCATGTAAAGCAGCCCAAACCCGGACGGGAAATACACAGCTCAGACTTCTACAATACAACTGGTTAATGAGAGTATACATACATCACACCAGAAAAACTGAGCAAACTTAATCATAAATCCTCGATTTGTGTAATTGATGCTGGGAAGATATGGGGACACTCTTACACTGCTTGTGGATGTGTCTGAGAATCAGTGGTGGGCACAGTTCCTCCAATCTGCTAACCACTAATCATCGAAGCTAATGTTTTCATTATCGGATTAGCTTTTCAGATAACTCTGAAAGCCATCATCAGACCAATTATCTTCCGATAAATTTTGGTCCGATAATTCTTAGATTGCTAACATGTTTTTGTAGGTGAAGTGAATAAACCTTATTCAATTAAAACATTTGTTAAGTCTGATATCAAAGATTTTAGTGTAGGGATGTGCCAATCCGATCACGTGATCGGAAATCGGGCCCGATCACGTGGTTTCAGACTTGATCGAAATCGGATGATGCATCCCGATCAGGAATCCAATATAGATTTTATCCTCATTATTTTGATCAGCACTATTTCAGGCTCATTATTGCAGATTAATGAGCCTTTCATGCATCGGAAGCATCAGAGGCGTGAGACACGTTTCTTTTTAGAGGCATCAGAAGCGTTGCTTTAGCTCAGTTTTTGACGTGACGTTTCTGACGGGAGCGCGCATTGCCGCTTGTCGGCAGGCTGACGCGGTCAACGTTCAACCTAATCTTTTTTTTTTTTTAATGAACAAAAGAAAAAACATAAGTTCAACCGGACAGAGGTGGGGGTAGTTACGCGCGCAAAGTTTCTTTTGCAGAACTGCTGTTTGTGTGTTTACGCGCTCAGCCTGACGCCTCGATGGAACGACAAGAGGATGATGGACACTTTCCCACCGAAACTCTTGCTCAGTCATCCTTCCGTGTGCAGCAGGACCCGGTGCTGACCAAGTCCTCAGGACAACGATCTGTCATCTGATTAACAAAAAGAAAAAAACTAATTGTCCTGTGATTGTTTGTCTGCAAAACGGAGCAAGATGATGTGCGCACGAGCGACATGCACACTCATCACATTCAGGAGCACGTCTTAGAGCTTCCAGCTTCATTCACGTTCACTGCACTGCTCTGAACTTGTTGAACACTGATAAAGCATCAGAGAGGTACACTGAGGACTGTCAGGATGCAAATGTAAGTTGTTGTTTTTTTCCTTTTACTTTTCAAGTTGACTTTTGAACTTTCGACGCTCTGAGCTGTGACGTAGCTTCACGCTGTCCAATAGGAACGACCCGTCGGGCCAAACCACGGAAGACTAGTGGCAGAAACCACTGATCTGTACAAATGGTAAATGGACTGTATTTATAAAGCGCTTTTCAATCTGCATCAGACGCTCAAAGCGCTTTACAATTATGTATGCCTCACATTCACCCCGATGTCAGGGTGCTGCCATACAAGGCACTCACTACACCCTGGGAGCAATAGGTGATTAAAGACCTTGCCCAAGGGCCCTTAGTGATGTTCCAGTCAGGCGGGGATTTGAACCACAGATCAGTGCAGAAACCACGTGTCTGAAGAAAAATCCTTGGAAATGTTTTTTGTTGTTGTTTGTTACCTCAAAATTTCTGATTACTGTTTAAAAAAGTTTAGAACACCTGTAATTCCATCCATCCATTTTCTTCCGCTTTATCTGGAGTCGGGTCGCGGGGGCAGCAGCTCAAGCAAAGCCTCCCGACCTCCCGATCCACACACACCTCCCCCAGCTCCTCCGGGGGAACCCCAAGGCATTCCCAAGCCAGCCAAGAGATATAATCCTTCCAGCGTGTCCTGGGTCTTCCCCGGGGCCTCCTCCCAATGGGACGTGCCCGGAACACCTCTCCAGCGAGGCGTCCAGGAGGCATCTGGAAAAGATGCCCGAGCCACCTCAACTGACTCCTTTGGAGGTGGAGGAGCAGCGGCTCGACTCCGAGTGACCGAGCTCCTCACCCTATCTCTAAGGGAGCACCCAGCCACCCTGCGGAGGAAACCCATCTCAGCCGCTTGTACCCGCGATCTCGTTCTTTCGGTCATGAGCCAAATCTCATGACCATAGGTGAGGATCGGAACGTAGATCGATCGGTAAATCGAGAGCTTTGCCCCCCTACTCAGCTCTCTTCACCACGACGGTCCGATACAGCGACCACATCACTGCAGACGCTGCACCGATCCGTCTATCGATCTCACGCTCCATCCGTCCCTCACTCGTGAACAAGACCCCGAGATACTTAAACTCCTCCACTTGAGGCAAGGACACTCCACCGACCTGAAGAGGGCAAAGCACCTTTTTCCGGTCGAGAACCATGGCCTCGGATTTGGAGGTGCTGATTTTCATCCCGGACGCTTCACACTCGGCTGCAAACCGCCCCAGTGCACGCTGAAGGTCCTGATTTGACGAAGCCAACAGAACCACATCGTCCGCAAACAGCACAGACGAGATTCTGTGGTTCCCAAACCAGACCCCCTCTACACCCTGGCTGTGCCTAGAAATTCTGTCTATAAAAAAAATGAACAGAACCGGTGACAAAGGGCAGCCCTGGTGGAGGCCAACGTGCACTGGAAACAGGTTTGACTTACTACCAGCAATGCAAACCAAGCTCCTGCTGCGGCCGTACAGGGACCGGATAGCCCTTAGCAAAGGACCCCGGACCCCGTACTCCCGGAGCACTCCCCACAGGGCGCCCCGAGGGATATGGTCGAACGCCTTCTCCAGATCCACAAAACATGTGGACTGGTTGGGTGAACTCCCATGAACCCTCGAGCACCCGATGGAGCGTGTAGAGCTGGTCCAGTGTGCTGTGACCAGGACGAAAACCACACTGCTCCTCCTGAATCCGAGATTCGACCATTGGTCGAATTCTCCTCTCCAGTACTCTGGAATAGACCTTACCGGGGAGGCTGAGGAGTGTGATCCCCCTATAGTTGGAACACACCCTCCGGTCCCCCTTCTTAAACAGAGGGACCACCACCCCGGTCTGCCAATCCAGAGGCACTGTCCCCGATTGCCATGCGATGTTGCAGAGGCGTGTCAGCCAAGACAGTCCCACAACATCCAGAGACTTAAGGTACTCAGGATGGATTTCATCCACCCCAGGAGCCTTGCCACCGAGGAGCTTTCTAACCACCTTGGTGACTTCTGCCTGGGTAATGGATGAGTCCGCCTCTGGATCCACAGTCTCTGCTTCCTCTTCGGAAGACGTGACGATGGGATTGAGGAGATCCTCAAAGTACCCCTTCCACCGCCCAACAACATCCCCAGTCAGGGTCAACAGCTCCCCACCCGCACCGTAAACAGTGTCGGTAGAGAGCTGCTTCTGCCTCCTGAGGCGTCGGACGGTTTGCCAGAATCTCTTCGAGGCCGACCGATAGTCCTCCTCCATAGCCTCCCGGAACTCCTCCCAGACCCGGGCTTTTGCCTCTGCGACCGCACGGGCTGTGGCACGCTTGGCCTGCTGGTACCTGTCAGCTGCCTCTGGGGTCCCACCTACCAACAAAGATAAGTAGGACTCCTTCTTCAGCTTGACGGCATCCCTTACTTCCGGTGTCCACCACCGGGTTCGGGGATTGCCGCCGCGACATTCACCAGAGACCTTGCGACCACAACTACGAGCGGCCGCATCAACAATGGAAGTGGAGAACATGGTCCACTCGGACTCCATGTCTCCAACCTCCCCCGGGATCTGGGAGAAGCTCTCCCGGAGGTGGGAGTTGAAAACCTCCCTGACAGAGGGTTCCGCCAGTCACTCCCAGCAGACCCTCACAATACGTTTGGGCCTGCCAGGTCTGACCAGCTTCCTCTCCTCCCAGCAGATCCAACTCACCACCAGGTGGTGATCGGTCGACAGCTCTGCCCCTCTCTTTACTCGAGTGTCCGAGACACGTGGACGAAGGTCAGATGATACGACTACAAAGTCGATCATCGACCTCCGGCTCAGGGTGTCCTGGTGCCATGTGCACTTATGGACACCCTTGTGCTCGAACATGGTGTTCGTGATGGACAAACTGTGACTAGCACAGAAGTCCAACAACTGAACACCGCTCGGGTTCAGATCGGGCCGTGCTTCCCGATCACCCCCCTCCAGGTCTCACTGTCGCCGCCCACGTGGGCGCTGAAATCCCCCAGGAGAACAATGGAGTCCCCAGTCGGAGTGCTATCTAGTACCCCTCCCAGCGACTCCAGGAAGGTCGGGTACTCTGCACTGCCGCTCGGCCCATAGGCCGAGACAACGGTGAGAGACCTGTCCCCGACCCGAAGGCGTAGGGACGCGACCCTCTCATTCACCGGAGTGAACTCCAACACATGGCGACTGAGCTGGGGAGCAATAAGCAATGCAACCCCAGCTCTCTGCCTCTCCCCGTGGGCAACGCCAGAAAAATGAAGAGTCCAGCCCCTCTCCAGGAGTTGGGTACCAGAGCCCATGCTGTGCGTGGAGGTGAGCCCGACTATCTCTAGTCGGCATCTCTCAACCTCCCGCACAAGCTCAGGCTCCTTGCCCCCCAGCGAGGTGACATTCCACGTCCCAACAGCCAGGGGCTGTGAGCATGGACCGGGCCGCCGGGCCACCTGCCCTCAACCGCCACCCAATCTTATCTGCACCTGACCCCCATGACCCCCTCTGCAGGTGGTGAACCCACAGGAGGGCGGGCCCACGTTGCTCCTTCGGGCTGAGCCCGGTCGGGCCCCATGGGCTAAGGCCCGACCACCAGGCGCTCGTGTGCTCCAGGGTGGGACCCCGGCTCCGCCATACCGGGCGACGTCTCGGTCCTTGATCTTTCACTGGTCATGGAGGTTCTAAGCTGCCCTTAGTCTGACCCGTCACCTAGGACCTGTTTGCCTTGGGAGACCCTACAGGGAGCACAAAGCCCCCGACAACATAGCTCCTAGGATCATCCGGGTACGCAAACTCCCCCACCACGATAAGGTGGCAGCTAGAGGGGGAGACACCTCTAATTAAAATAGCTAAATCAATAAATGGTTCTTTAAAAACCTTTCATCTGTAAATTAAAACCACCTGTTATTTCAGATTAGATAATTTCTTGTTTAACATAAGGAACCTTTGACATTTATTTTTAGACAAATAAAATAACATGGAAATTTGTACATTTTTTTAAGTCTGGTAGAGTATTACATGATTGTTCAAGCTACCTCAAGGAGAAGTGCACTGTTTAAGTGATAAATATAAATGAGGTGATTAAAATGAAAATATTATATTTAGCATTTGTTCATTCAATTTTTTAAAGTATCGGATCGGGACTTGGTATCGGCAGATACTCAAAATCAGATGACTCGGAATCAGATCGGGGCCAAAAAAACATGATCGGGACATCCCTATTTTAGTGCTTACCTGTTAAATGTTTTGTAGCAGATAAACAGCCCTGTTCTCTGTAACCACAAGAGAGCTGGTTTCAGGAGAAACTGCCTTATCCTCTGCAGTCAGAGAAGAGCTGGTCACAAGATAATTGCTCTTGACACCATACTAACTCACCGGCAATATCACCCAACTCATCCAGAGGCATACCGTTTTAACTTATGGTTAACATTTTAACAAAACTAAGTTCAGACATGTTATTGAAATTAATGTCACTTCTGACGTTTTATAAAGTCAAAACATCAGCTATATGTTTTAGTTTTAAAGTATTGCACTAATTTTGAAGGTTTCAGTGTGGACATGCTGTGTCCAGGTGCATTAAGGGTAATCTCAGTACAGTCACGACAGGAGAAATGCATTTGAGACGCTCTGATCTGGCTCCACACGGACAACAGCTTTAAACTCTTTGTATATTGTGCCTAAAACTCTTGTGAGAATATATTCTCTGGGTTTATAGACGCGGTTATTGCATTTGTCTTATGTAAAAATGCCAGAAGAAGCTCAGGTTGCAGATTAAATGTAGCACACGGATAATTTGGAATATTTGTTTTGGCAGGTTTTCACGATCTCTACTGCCATCTACTGGCCAGTAGTGTTCATGGCAGTATTCGCCCTAAGTATTGAGATATCCCATAATCATTTGCACAACTGAGAGTTGTTGCAGCCTCTTGCAGCAGCTAAATAAATAAAAATGTAGTACATTTTGGTTGTATAATGTTCATTTACAATTGTCGCTGTGGATTCTGTTGTTTAAACAACAGCAACTCTCTGGCACGTGAAAAAAACAAAAAACAACAAAAACTGGTAGGCAAAGGATTATGGGTAAGTGTCTGAGAGTCTGGACATTGTTCTATGCATTTTGACCCCGGTTATATCAGATGGTTGAAAAATCACAACTTGACTTGTGGCTTTTGCAAATGGCTTTTTTTAAACATGTGAATAAAATGGCATATTTTAGAAAAGCACATTTATATATGTAAATACCAACACACACGTCACATTAACGTGTTGGTTTTTTTACATAGAATGAATGAGTCAACCAATCAGTGTCAGCGGAGGCTCATTTACCCATAATCCCTCTGGCATCTGTCTGTGTTTGTTACAAAACTTCAGAATTAGTGCATTATTTAAAATTAAAAGATATGTGTAATATTTTAACTTTGTACAAATGACAGAATTGACATTAATGGAGTTATTTAAAAAAAAAAATTTAAATCAAAATCATAAGTTAAAACTGCTTTATTTTCCAAGACCTCTGCCTCACGGTGGCACGGCTGTATCCTGTTAAGGAATAATGGCTTAGCTCCTCTCAACTCCTTCACTGCTGCAAAATATGTAGTAAACAGGAGCTTCCAGCAGTGGGCAGGGCGCACAAAGACAGAAGTTGTTCCAAGTGTACCGGAGACAATACTGAAAGTTATCTGTTATCGATTAGCTGTAGCTTCCGATAAATTTCTGGGTGGTTTATCAGTTTATCTTAATAAAAGATAACTTTTCAGTTAGCCGATTAGCTGTTATCGAAGCTAACTTTTTGGTAGCTGTGCCCACCACCGCCGAGAATAAGAGTTTTGGGAAGAGGTCAGAGTGCAAGAAGTCTTGTTGACCAACACACACACACCAACACACACACACACACATATATGAGGTCTATTAGATAATAAACCGACCCTTTTATTATTTTTTTTTAACTATATGGATTTGAATGACGTGATTACACCAATCATGCTTGAACCCTCGTGCGCATGCGTGAGTTTTTTCACGCGTCGGTGACGTCATTTCCCTGTGTGCAGGCCTTGAGTGAGATGTGGTCCCGCCCTCTCGGCTGAATTCCTTTGTTTCACACGCTGCTCGAGACGGCGCGCGTTGCTTTATCAAAATTTTTTCTGGACCTGTGAGGAATATTCGAGTGGACACTATTCGAGAAATTAAGCTGGTTTTCGGTGAAAAGTTTAACGGCTGATGAGAGATTATGGGGTGTTTCTGTCGGTGTAAGGACTTCCCACGGAGCGGGACGTCGTGCAGTGCTTCCAGGCGCCGTCGTCGGCCTGTTTCGAGCTGAAAACATCCTAATTTAAGGCTTAATTCACCCAGGACGTCGTGAGAGAACAGAGAAGATTCAGAAGAGGCCGGCATGAGGACTTTATGCGGACATTCCACTGTTTAAGGACATTTTTTAATGAAAGACGTGCACACAAATTCGCCGAGTCGTTTCCGTGATGACTCGGCGAATCTGTGTGCGCCGCGACAGGAAAACACCTCCGTGTTGAAAACCATTTGTAAAATTCAGGCGGCTTTTGATGGCTTTCAACAAGTGAGTAACTGAGAAATTGTTTAACAGCTTGGGCATGTTCCAACTTGCCTGTTAAGGTTTCCAACAGAGGTGTTTTTCCTGTCGCGACCCCCCGCGGTCGGGTCCGGCCCGACATGCGACTCTGCCTGCACGTTCTTTCATTACAAAATGTCCGTTAACAATGGAATGTCCGAATAAACTCCTCATGCCGACTTCTTCTGAAAGTTCTCTTTTCTCTGACGACTTACTGGGTCAAGAGCCTGAAATGTGGAAGTTTTCAACTTGAAACGGCGAGACGCTGCCGCCTCGAAGCGCAGATCGCCGTCAGGCACCGTGGGCCGTCCTTAAAGCGAGTTACAGACCAAAATCTCATCAGCCGTTAAAATGTTTACCGAAAATCAGCTGAATTTATCGAATGGTGTCCACTCAGTTGTGCCTTACAGTTTTGAAAAAATTTTGATCAAACAAAGCAGCAGTTTCTGAGCCATTCCTAAACAATGAAAAAAATCGACGAGAGGGTGGGCGACTCCTCACTCAAAGACTGCCCACAGGTGAATGACGTAACCGACAGGCGTGAAAAAACTCTCGCATGCCCACGAGGGTTCAAGCATGTCTGATGTAAATCACACGTGATTCAAATCCATATGGTTTTTGGAAAAAATAATAAGGTCAGATACTTTTCTAATAGACCTCGTATATATATATATTTAGATTGTTTGATATACCAATTGTAGATAGTGCAAAATATATGGTAGGATGTACCCCTATTATTTTCCAGTGGGATGGAAAACGGTTTTTGAATTTGCTGAGTCGCTCTGTTCTACTTGTTTTACTAATTTTATTTGTCATTATCTTGATATGTCGTAACTGAATATGGAGTTGACAACATATATTTGAATAAAGTGTTCAAAAAAAAAAAAAAAATTATCAGCTGATCCTCCTCTTCAGTTCATGAGAAATGGTCCAAATCCTGTTTGGTTTTTTCATGGTAACGGCTCACCTGTAAGCTGCCCCCGCCTGTCAGCGCTGTGATGTCACTGAAATGTGTGATACTGCCCAGCTGGCTGGACATTGCCATCATGCTTCTTTTCCGGGCATTTTTCTGATGCTTTGATACATTCAGACGCACCATCATGGACTCCTCGTAGTTTTTCCTTTGAAAAGAGCAAAGTTCTCAGCAGCCAATAAAAACTACAAAAAACACTGGCAATCTTTGTTCTGGAGGTAAGCCAGATGATCACACCGATAAACAAAACAAAAGCCAGCATTTTGCAAGACCTAAAAGCTCAGCTTTTTAATTACCTGATATAAACCATTAAAAAAACAATTCTGTACAAATCCAGTGTTCTAGATTTGTAAAGAACAAGACAATTTAAAAACCTGTGAAGCTCCTCGCGGGTCTCCCGCTCACTCTGGAAGTCACGTTTGTCTCTGATCTCCTCGGGAGCATCACTGTACTGCTGTCGCAGCTCCTGGATCAATGAGCTTCTCAGAGCTGCTCGCCGCTGACGCTCCGCCTGCACCTTCTTCCTGTCTGCTTCGGTCAAATCACCGTCTACACAAAGATACAATTTGTGTGGCTCTTAAGAATCAAAGTTTAATAATGTGACCTTGATCCTTTTTTTATGTGACGCTAACTTAGTCACTACAGCAACGAGACAGTCACTGTAATGTTACACGAAGGCTACATGCAAATAATCATAGTAGCTTACATATAGTAGGCAAAAAGCAGTATGTCACAAACTTGAGGATAAACAAATACTCAGTAGACATTTAGTCTAAGAGTACCCAGATGATCTGTTACCTTCATAGTGTGCAAACAGATGACACTACGCTATCCCACGATGCAGTTGGATCATGGTAAATGAAGAACTACTTCAATGGAAAATTCAAAGCAGTGGACAGTACATTATAATGGTAGCAGAGTCCAAGGGGCCGTGGCATTGCAAATATGATACACCAGGAACCAGTTAAAATGTCTGCCGTTGCTAAATATAATTTTGCAACATTTGTGGGTATGCAAATATACATTACCTGACAGCATCCGGGCCAAAGGACATGCAAGATGGCATAGTATGTCTAAATTATGTCCCTACTACTCACTCGCTTACTTCTAGTACATGCTACAGTAATTAGTTCCTAACCAACATTAGTACATACCCAGTAATTGGATGCAGGGAAACTGTCTTAAACCTGACTTGCACATAAATAACAAATGATGCTTGCTCTTGTGACTCATTAATTAAAAATAAATAAAAACTCAGAATTACCATAATGCACAGGGACAATCTTTGGTGGTACATATTTCTTGCCACTAGAGGAGGCTGCTTTGTTGTCAGTGGCTCCTTTGTCCTCAGCTTCATCTTCAGACTCCCCAGACTCACTCAGCTTTGTGACAGTTGAAAAACAGTAAAAAAATAAATAAATGTGTTCCATAAATTTGACAAAGATGATTTATGATGACCTTGTACCACCAAACTGATACAGTCATCCACAACATGAAGCGCCATACTTTGCTGATGAGATTCTCAGGATTAGGACGGAGCTGCAGAGGGTCATTTTCAGCTGTAATCAACAAGACAAGAACAAGACCATGATATATTCAACAGAAAAGCCATAAAATAAATGCAGTCACCAGAGGCTATTCACAAGTCTTACCTAAACTGCCAGTAACAGCTGTGCGCACCAGCTTATCAATCTGATACTTGAGTTTGTGGTCAAGGGGTCGCATCTTCTCCAGGACCTTAAAAAAAAAGAAAGAAGTAAACTGCTGCAATGGCTGCAGAAAAGAACATCTCTGATATTAACTGTTCTTTTCTGTGGACATCTCACCGTTCTGACTGTGACCACTCTGATCAATGCTTCACTGTCTTTTATTTTGCCTCCTTCCGTCTTGATACTGATCAGGTGCGTGAGGTCTTGAAGGTAAAAGAGCAGCAGATGATACCGAAGGTCCAAGAAAGACAAACCCTACGACGGAGAGAGAGGAACAGGCTCAGGATTTAGATGAACAATAAGCAGACATTTTCTAAATCATTCGTTTTAAATAATTCATCAATGTAAAGTTAATGGACAGCTGTCAAGCAAAGACTATTCCTGGTTTCTGGACACCATGTCTGCGCAGTTAACAGTTTTTCTGCATGTCTCAGTTCTGGCATGAATATGGGTTAATAGCAGGTCAGGACTGATTACCAGTTGACTGGTAATCAATGCCACATGGATGCTTAGGAAAAAAAAAAGACAGCAATGTGATTCATCTATAATATTCAAGACAGCACAGTTACCCCAAACGCCTTAGGCGTTTGGAAAACTACAAGCGGGGGGGGGGGGGGGTCTAAAGCACCAGCATCTTAGCTTGTTACCACCACCTGTTAATATATATTACTAAACATATTTACCTGAAAAAAAGCTGTAACCCAAAATTACCCCCCCAACACCACCTGCACAAATTGTTGAATTCTAGAAGCTTGAAATGCAATCTGGGGCTATTCCAGACAATAAACTGCAGTGAGTGCAGCATCCATTTAGGTGAGAAGAAAAACACAACTTTCCTTATTCAAATTCACTCCACTAGTATTCTGCTCTTACTAAGAAGCATAGCAGTTTCTAGCTTGTAGAGAGTTCTGGAGGAAAACACTGAAGAAATTAACAAATGAAAATATGGTTTGACAAATTGTCATTAAACTTAAATAAAACAGGGATGAAGTGGAGGTGAAAGAGTCACTAGGTGTTCACAGGAAACATTTATTTCTATATTTTATGTTCTGTAGTGGTTTTATATTTTTGTTGTGCTTTTTTTTATCAGGTTCTTTTTGTCTCTTTGTCTAAAATGTAGCATTATTAGTTATTACTATAATTATTGTTGCTTATTATTATTTATCATTAATATCTAAACAAAATAAATAATAAATACAATTTGTAATACATTTGACTCTTCGACAACAACGCCGAGCTATTAATTATTATACAGAAACATGCACAAAAACGTGCTGAGACGCTAACAGCTTAATGCTAACTTTAACATTGAAAATGCCATAGACATGCTAATGCGTTATCATCGTTCCAGTTTCTTAAGTTATAAAATACATCTATCAACTGTTTCAGAAGAACATAACAGGTTGGTTTAACATAAAAGAGGTAAATATTACTCACAGACATATGCTCCTTGGGGTTTTAGCGGGGAAACATTAAGATAAAGCGAAATAAAACCAATGAAGCAGCGGGTCAGATCAATGCTACATTGCTTTAAGCTTCAAAGAAGAGCCGTGCTGCAGAAACGGTTGATTACAGACCCTGCAGGGGTTCTGTAATCAACATAGAGACATGATCATTTTCCCAACAAACACCCCCAAAAACAACGGCCACTCTGAAGGACCGATAAGGGAACCATTAAGCAAAAGGCTGTTGATGTCGGTGGATCGAATAATTTCTTAACGATACCCGAAGAGAACCAGATTTCGATACCCACCTATGAAGCTTACATTTATCATACAACATACCAAAATATCACAGAATTTACTTGTTTAAATGATATCAGCGTTAAATTATTGCCATACCTGTATTTATCTTGTGTAATATTGGAAATAAACGATGAGAAACTGACGAGGTAGAAAATTTGTTGAATGATGCTATGAGATTTGGTGCGGGAAGTAGGCAGGAAATTGTCTGGAACATCGAGACATTGTTGCGCATTTACTACCTTCACAAGAGTGTTCTTTCAGATGGCAAGAATTTACAAAAAGACGGACGGCGAATAAGCATCCTTGATGCCAGAACAACAATGCTGTGTAACAACTGGAAGTCATAGACGAATAACCAACATGTGACACAGGTTTAGACATACGTTTACATACACCTTGGGTAACACCATTTAAGCTTACTTTTCCACTACTGTACATTTTTTTTCAAACAACGTGTAAAGTCAGTTCTAACATCTACTTTAATTCCAGTAAAATAGTTTTTAGTCACCATGTCAGATTTTTAGTGAGTCACCAGTTACATGATATATCAAGACAATCTGCATGTACAGTCAGAGAAACAGATGGAATTACATGGAAAACATTCTGAATTAGTGGCTAACTGGGGAACTCTGGTTGTATTTTAGAAGTGATCCTGAGGCTCCAATGGGCCATTAAAGTGCAACTGACTTTTTTTTTCCTGTCACTGATGAACATTACTTTACTGTATGTGTTTTGTTCTTTTAAAAAAATTGAATGACTGAATTGTGACCCTAACACACATTATTTTGGAGTTGGAGATCTGTACTTCTAAAAATATTCCTGATTAGATTCATCCTCACCTTTGATGTGTCAAATGCACCATCTTTGACTTTTCTTAGCAGCTCACAGACATGACTTGTGACTGAAGCCACCTAAAAGAAAAACAGGTAATTTCCCAGCTGTACCACATAAACATTTACAGTTGGTCGTTGCCATTTAGCAACTACACTGTGGTGGTTTGGAGCATGAAAGAGTGGTGACTCGAGCGGACTTCAACGGGCATATTGATGAAGGGAACGGAGGTGTTGAGGAATTAATGGGTAGATATGATATCAAGGAGAGGAATGTGGAAGGGCAGACGTTGGTATATTTTACAAAAAGGATGGAAACAGCTGTCCTGAATACTTGTTTTAAGAAAAAGGCACACAAGGTGACATATAAAAGTGGAGGAAGGTGCACACGGGTAGACATTATATGCAGGAGATGCAACTTAACAGAAATTGGAGACTGGAAGGTGATGTCAGCGGAGATTGCAGCTAAATAGCATTGGATGGTGGTTTGTAGGATGACTCAGGATCAGATGGTGGAAGCTGAAGGAGAAAGACTGTTGTGTGAAATGCAGGGAGCAGGTGAGACAAGCACTGGATGGAGGTGAAGTGACTTTGGACAATTGGAAAAGTACTCTGGATGTTGTGATGGAGCCAACTAGAAAGGTACTGGGTGTGACACCTCAACAGAAGAAGGAAGACAAGAAGACTTGGTGGTGGAATGAAGATGTTCTGGAAGGTATCAGGAGAAAGAGGCTGGCAAACAAGAATTGGGCACCACAGTCTCGTTTGAGGGCAGGTGCTAAAGGGATAAAATATGACGCATATGACGTCATTTCTCTACTTCCGTGGGGAAAAACACAGCATTTTCTCTGAGTTTTGGGGCAAATTACATGCAAACAAAGTGAAAATGCAAAGAAAAAGTGACAGTGCAGTAGAAAGTGGACAAGTGTTGCGGTTTGTTTATGACCCGGACATGTTGAGGTGGTTACTCTGGTTAGCTGTGTAGGCTAAAACACTCTCCCATTTGCCTCGTCTTCCCTTCTCCACTGGCAACCAAAAAACCCCCACTTTTTTGCGACTGTTTCAGTGATTGCAGCCGAAAACAAAACAGTACACCATTTTTCCATGTGAAGTTATGCTGTGTATATACTGCACAACGAGAGCGGCTGTCCCCATAAGTGGTCAAATCCCACGATATCACGCAGGGTTCAAACAAGAATGCGGTGCCCTATTGGGATAGTCAGAGAGATAAAGAAAGCAGACCTTACCTTATGCTACATGTCCTTATACAAGGACATGTAGCATAAGGTAAAAGCCAAAGTGACAAAAGAAAAGGCATATAGTGAAATGTACATGAAACTGAACACTAGAGATGGAGAAAAGGACTTGTACCGATTGACCAAAGTGCAGCAGTGATAGCCGTGCAGTTAAGTGTGCTTGTTTGCAGTGCAGAAGGTTCCTGGTTTAAAGCCATCTCTGCCCATTCTCTATGTCACATAGAGTTGTGTCAGGAAGGGCATCTGGTGTAAAATGTGTGCCAAATCAAGATGCAGATCCATAATGGAGCTGCTGTGGCAGCCCAGAATGAAACAAGAGAGAATCCAAAGGGACTTACTTTTTACCAGATGGCTGGAGAGGATGTGCAGCAGATTAGGGTGATAAAGGATTCAGATGGTAATTTGCTGACAGTGAGAAGATTATGTTGAGAAAGTGAAGAAAATATTTTGAGGCGCTGATGAATGAAGAAAATAAGAGCCAAAGAAGGCTGGATGACATGGGAAGAAATAAATCGGGAAGTGCAAGGGATTAGTAAGGATGAAGTGAAGGCAGCTATGAAGAGGATGAAGAGTGGAAAGGCAGTTGGTCCAGATGACATTCCAGTGGAGGCATGGAAAAGTTTAAGACAGATGGCAGTGGAGTTTCTCACCAGAGTGTTTAATAAAATCTTGGAAAACAAGAAGACACCAAAGTAGTGGAGAAGAAGTGTGCTGGTTCCAATTTTTAAGAAAGAGAGGGTGATGTGCAGGACTGTACTAACTACAGAGGTATAACAATGATCAGCTACAGGATAAAGTTATGGGAATCCATAGTCGAAGCTGGGCTTAGACAAACAGATATATGGTTTCATGCTGAGAAAGAGCAGTACAGATGCAATGTTTACTCTGGGAACGCCAATGGAGAATATCGGGCAGGCCAATAGGAGTTAGATTGTGTGTTCATGGATTTAGATTTAGATAAAGATTTAGATAAAGCTTACAACAGGATGCCAAGAGGAGAGTTGTGGTTTTGTATGAGGAAGTGTAGAGTGGCAGAGAGGTACGTAAGGGCAGTGCAGGATATTAGGGCTGAAACAATTAGTCAAGTAACTTGAATAATTTGATTATAAAAAATGTTCAAGGCAAATGCTGTGCCTCGAAGCTCCATTTAATGTTGTAGTACATATGCCAGGGCTGTGTGTGGTGCTGTAACGTTCCAACACAACACACAGAGTAAAATAAAAAAATTTAAGAGAAAGAGGGTCCATGCTTATAAACTGAAATAGACTTACTACGCATTTAAAGCAAAACTGAATCCAAATAGGATTAAATCAGGTACTTCTAATTATGCTTGGAAATGCGCGCCGTTCTCAAAACGGTACATGAAAAGCAAACGGCACTCGACTTTGCAGACATACAGCAGGACACACTGCTGCCTCGTCAGGGCTCGTAACATCAGATCTTGAAGTTCAGAGTCCATTGTATGTGTCCTCGCCCCCCCCCCCCCCAAAAAAAAAAAAATTTGCAAGTACTCACAAACGTACTTAAACATCCCTTGTTTATTGTTTCAGCATTCTAAAGAGACAGCAAGACAGAGGGAGGGAGAGAGAGCGCTTCATATACTGTTTTTGAGAACAGAGCGCAATTCTGAAAATAGATAAAAGTACTTCATTTAATTATTTGGAGTCAGTTTGGGTAAATTGTTGGGGTCAGTTTGGGTAAATCATCGCACCCCTCCCAGAGACCAGTTTTTCACATGCGTAGTAGGAATGACCCAGGACTAGGTGGAGAGATTATATCTCCACACTGGCCTGGGAACGCCTCAGGATCCCCCAGTCAGAGATGGTCAATGTGGCATGGGAAAGGAAAGTCTGGGGTCCCCTGCTGGAGCTGTTGCCCCCGCGACCCAAACCCGGAAAGCGGTTGAAGATGAGTTATGAGTGAGTGTAGTAGGAATGACAGATGCATTCAAGGTGGCAGTGGGATTACATTAAGGATCAGCTCAGAGTCCTTTCTTGTTTGCAGTTATGATGGACAGGTTGACAGACGAGATTAGACAGGAGTCTTCATGGACTATGATGACAATGTTATCTTAAGTGACAATAGAAAGCAGGTTAAGACAAGCCTGGAGAGGTGGAGATATGCTCTGGAGAGAAGGGGAATGAAAGTCAATTGGAGTAAGACTGAGTTCATGCGTGTAAATGAGAGGGAGCCTGCTGGAATAGTGTGGTTGCAAGGAGTAGAGGTGGTAAAGTTAGAAGAGTTTAAATACTTGGTGTCAATTGTCCAAACTAGTAGAGAGTGTGGTAAGGAGGCGAAGAAGAGTGCAGGCAGGGTTGGCTGGTGATTTTGATCAAAAGATATCTGCAAGGAAGAAAGGGAAAGTTTGCCAGACTGTTGTGAGACCAGTTATGTTGTACAACTTAGAGACAATGGTAATAACAAAAACACAGGCGGCAGAGCTAAAGATACTGCGATTTTCTTTGAGAGTGATGAGGATGCACAGTATCAGGAATGAACATATCAGAGGGACAGCACGAGTAGGATGGTTTGGAAACAAAGTCAAAGAGGCGAGATGATTTAGATACTTGCAGAGGAGGGACCGAAGGTATATAGGGAGAAGGATGCTGAGGATGCAGCTACCAGGCAGAGAAGGCCAAACAGGAAGTTTATGGATGTGGTGAGGGAGGACGTGCAGGTGGTTGGTGTGACAGAAGAAGATCCAGAGATACAACCGGATGATCTGCTGTGGCAACCCCTAATGGAAGCAGCCCAAAGGAGGTGACTATGCTGGTTCAGTGATATTATTTAGGCATCAGACACACTTCTTGGTTGTTGATATTTAGTGTTTCTTGATGGTGTAGGCACGCCATGACAAGGTACTGTGATCTGGAGCCTTCGACTCCTCCCCTTGTCATGAGATTTTTATTGTTTACTGTACCACACACTCACTCTTTTATGGTTTTAGTCTGAAAACAAAAGTGATCTTGACTTAAAACCACTTGGCGATCACTTCTGAAAACATGAAAATGGTGATATTGCTGTCATTATGCTTAAATGTGGTGAGTGCAGTTTATAACAGGAACCGCTGTTAAAAAAAGAAAACACTTGCACATTTAAAAAAATCAGAGAATATGTGACCATCAATGCATCAGTCAAAATGTGACATACTTCCAAGAATTTCTATAAGCAAAAACCGGCAGAGTTACAAGTATATACAGAGCCCCTACTGTACAACTGAAGGTAATAAGGAAGGTCACAAAGAAGTGTTGGGTTCATTCTGAGCAATAAGTGCACGTGGTGACTAAGTAACATTACTACATCAGCTTTCAAAGATAAACACTTTGTTGATTGAGGCTACATCATGTAACGACTAAAGTGAATGAAAGCAAGAGCAACAAAAACAACAATGGGATTATATTTCTAAACCATTAAAAGCTCAGGTAATAAAGAGCAATGAGCAGGTCTTATGTAACATGACATTGAGATTTCTGACAGTCTTCAGACAGTTTTAATAACTTCAATAGACATTAGGACATTTATTTAGTCACTACTATTTACCTGTTCTGTTAGACTATTCAGGAGCTGTACAGCTTTGGGCAAGTCACTTTCAATTAAATCCTGTTAATAAAAAAAACAAACAAACAACAACAAAAAACAATATGTCACAAACATAAAACAAACGAAACTGGCTCCAGTAAAACACAAGTAATTTAGTCTGTGGCTAGCTACTTAGCACATATCTGCAAAACTAAAACAAGAGAATTATCGCTCTTTATAATCAAGCACATACATCAACGGTAGGTCCAGAATATATACAGTACCAACGGAACTGTTAATCGTGTTAGCACATGATATGGAAATATAAAATAAGGTTTTTTGTTTTACAAAGGTTAAACTTCACTCACGTTGTCGAGCGTGGACGCCATTTTTCACTGTCAACTACAGTAGCCACAGAGGGACAAAAGGCGAACTAGAGCCTCCCTCACCCTCCTCCTGAGAGAGAGAGAGAGAGGAGAGAGAGAGAGAGAGAGAGAGAGAGAGAGAGAGAGAGAGAGAGAGAGAGAGAGAGAGAGAGAGAGAGAGAGAGAGAGAGAGAGAGAGAGAGAGAGGAGAGAGAGAGAGAGAGAGAGAGAGAGAGAGGATACCTTTGTGTCTTTTGCTGTCAATAGTTCAGTCAAAGTCAGTGAGGCCTGGAGAAAAGTCTCACAGGTGCACAGAAACATAAATGATGGTAAGACAATTCAAACTTTACCTGTATCTAACAGCATAGAAGATTATTATATTTGCCGGGGAAATTATACTAAAAATTATGAAACCTTAAAATGGATCACATGATTTCATTTATATTATTATTATTATTATTATTATTATTATTGCTGGGAGCATACAGTGTGTGGTGATACAAACCATTTTTTAAAACTTCTCTTGAGTTGAACAGTAAAGTTAAGTAAAGATAGATATTATGTTCATTTATGTCTACAATTCCAAAAATATGTACCTATAATTTCATCATTAATTTTGCTGGATTTTGATTTTCTCCTTTTGTATTTTGATTCAATTCTGTGTTTTATTGCCTTGTATTAACAATGTGAAGTAATTTGGAGCAGCTGATTTGGAAAGTGGTTTACAAATAAAGTAATAGTACTACTACTATTCTATACTATAGTAAGGTGCTGTTTTGTCAATCATTCTGTCAATTGTATTATCATTCTGGTGTCGCCGACTGAACGGTCCCCCACTGGAACATTACTAAGGGCCTTTGGGCAAGGTCCTTAATCCCCTATTGCTCCCGGTGTGTAGCAAGTTGCCTGCTTGTATGACAGCACCCTGACATGTCAGTGAATGTGAGGCATAATTGTAAAGCGCCCTGAGCGTCTGATGCAGATGGAAAAGCGTCCATTTACCATTTACCATTTGATTACTTTGCGGTTCGAAATGACTCGTGTGCAGATCCAAAAGGCAGACCGATTTTTAGGGGTAGACCGTTCGGTCTGCGACACTGGTTCTGCCAGCCATTCCAGCCGTTCAAGAAGTTCCAAGCAGTCCAACACAAATTTTAAATAGCAGTCCAATCAAATCCAAAATAGTTCTCAGTCAGCTTGTAAAAACAGTCAGATAGTTCAAAAACAATCCTGACGATGTAGTCCATAGCTGTTGCCGTGCACTGACTTCTTTGTGTACACTGCCGTCTGCTTTTCTCAGTCCAGAAGACGTCCCATCGAATATTGCATATGCCTCCAGACAGCTTATGGCATAGTGGATTTGTATTTTCTTTTGTGTTAGAAGAATGAGCAGCATCAATAAGCTGCTAAGCATTGTTGCCGCTAGTGTGCATGCGCAATGGTTGGGATGTGCAATGGTACAAATCATATGGAACCAAATTTGCACGCTATAAATGGAACCAAAATTACACACTAAATGGAGCACAATGGCAAATGGGACAAATGATCCATATCACGTGACATACAAACCACCAATCAATCTATTCAGCCGTTACATAATTTGCAAATAGCAACAATGTAACTGTTGTTCTGATCTGACCTTGGCTTTCAATTTAGAGTGTTAATTGATGACATTCTCCTGAGCTTTCTTAGCACTTAGCAGCCAGTAACTTACACCAACAGCTTCCATTTCTTGCATTGACAGTAAATTCAAGTTAATTCAAATTGCGTGGATTTTTCAGATATATTACAAAAACATGACATTTTCATTGTGTGGGTGCTATTCTTTCATGGCAGATAGTGGAATTGGTGGACTAAGCGTTACAGAAGCAGGTTTATGACCCGAGAAAATGTAAGATTGAAGGCAAAAGAACAGCACCTGTTTGACGTTTATTACCATCCATAAGGTGTACAGTAATTCCCCAGTTACACCTGCTGTACAGTTGTTAAAAATAAGAGAATTTTTAACACTTTACACCAGTGTTAGAAAGATGTAATATGCAAAAACAGTTTGCTTTTTACTACACTGGTTACACTGATGTTGATTATTTTCAACACTTGAGAGTGTCAAGTAGTGTTCATATTCATATTTGCACAGAGTTATAATTTCTTCCATTACAGTAGTAAATTTTTCACTTCAAACAAGACTGCAGAGTGTTGATTCCTGTAGACACTTAGGAAAGTGTTGGAATGGTCTCTTATGTAGTTATTATTCCTCTGCTGGATTTGCAGTGTCAATAAAAGTTTATAGTTGGTCACTGGGCTAAAGGCCAAACTGTTTTTCATGTCAGTTCCACAGTTTTTAGCCTGTTAACACATGGTGATGGAGCATTCGTGTAAAAGTGGATGAACTCATACTACTCATATACATTTGTGATATACAGCACGCCCCAACTTCTGACCATCAAAAATGAAAATGTGAATATTCTGTTAAATGTGCAAAACATATGACTGACAAAATTATTTATTTATTATTCATCACCATCAGAAAAAAAAGTTTTATATATGTTAAATGCAGAATGTAAACTAATGAAATAAGATGCTTCTGTCATTTAAGTTGTGAAAAACAAAACCACAGTTTACAGTCACCACACAGCCCAAGGTTCAGTCATTTTTGGTCAATGTCTGTATAAAGTCAGTTCTTTTAAAGGGCTGAAACTATTGTGTTAAAACTATTGAACTTGTGCTGATTCCTAGCAGAGTTGACATTTTTAATGTTTTGATTACTCTGTTTTGTTTAAGATTATTGTTTCACTTTCTGTATTACACTTTCCTGTTTGGTGGAAATTAATAAACCATTCCCTGCCTTGTTTGAAGAGAGAAGCAAGGATGGACAAACTGATTCATTTGGGAACCACAAATACATTTTGAGAAATGTGGTTTTAGTGGGTTTTGGCCGAAACGTTTTCTGTTTCATTTCAGACTGTGGTTGACGACCTGCGTGAGGGGGCCGCCCTAAAGCAATGACTCAGGATGGATTTAATCATTCATATATTTTGAAAACAACATCATTATCTTTTCTAGAGTGATATAACGTGATGCTAATGGACTAACTTTAGCATGGAGCACTTCCTTTCTGAGCATTTTATTATCTATAATAATGGGGCTTGTTGTGTGGTTAAATGGCCTAACAAATCCTGTAAGAAGTGTGTGCTTCAGTATTTGCATCAAGTGAAATGTTGGTGTTATTTAATTTGTTATGTTAGCACCATTGGCATATTAACTGGTAACTAGGGTTGCCACCCATCCCTTAAAATACAGAATTGTCCTTTATTTGACAATTAATTGTTGCATCCTGTACTGAATCAATATGGGATGTAAATTTTTCAGTATTTTCATACATGTCCCACACACTCATCAAAACTGAAAAATGAACTAAATAAAACACGGACTTAAGGACTGCCAATACTGTCTCAGGTAGACCTCAGACTTTCATGTCTGCATCTCCCCTTTTGGGTCCCTGTCGCAGGTTGCCTGGTTGCCTGGCATGTCTACACCCAAAACTCCACCACATCTAAGGAAGCAAAAACATTTGCAAATGTACAAACGTGAGTGAGAAGAGTCGAACCCCTGGCTTGACAGCGTTAGCGGCAATGGGTACAAAGCAAAATATAGGCAAACAAGTATTTTTATTTTTTATTTCCTCTTAAAGTAAAAATGTACTCACTTTAAAGATTAAAATTATTGGTCTGTTTTCCTTAATATTTATTGTGTTTATTATTGCACACTTCAGTGACTGCACTGTTTATCATTATCAGTTTTGTGTTAATAAAGCACTTAAAGTTTTAAGTATGACTAAATGATTTTTTTCAAAAATAAATATACCACTCCTTGGGTGGTGGTAGTGGCCCTGAGGAGCCGTGGTGGGCGTCCTTTATTTTCATTTCTGAAAGGTGGCAACCATACTGGTAACATAGCTTAGCTAATGTTAGCTCCAGTCCACACTAATAATAATATAAATATGATCATTTTTAATACCATCACCCCACCGAGCCATCCATCAAGAAATCCACAAGGTTAGCCTGTTAGCTTAATTTGGTAGTGTGACCTGGGGCATACCCATTAATGGGATGGCTGGAACTGGCAACCTATTTATAGTCCCAGCATGGCTGGCTGTTGATTAAACAGTATAGATGACCAAATGTGAATATTCTATTAAATGTACAATAAAACATTTTTTAAACGTGCCCATACTTTAGCCCAGTGACCCATGCCATCAGCACACCAAATTTGTTGTAGATAGGGTCAAAACTGTAGATTTCTATCTTGGTCTCTCTCTCTCTCTCTCTCTCTCTCTCTCTCTCTCTCTCTAAAAAATTATTGTCCATTGATAAAGTACTGTATATGTGTATGTATGTTGCTCCATGTTTTTGAAAATGTTTATTGGAAGTCACTCTGAATCCATCCAACATACCATTCCCTTCATATCATCTGAAAGAGAAACTCTAATATTGCACTTTACAATTAAACAATGTCTTATTGTGCCTCTGAACCCCAACAGATGTCTGATTCCAGGGTGTCCTCTGTAATCCAAGAGTGGGCGAGCCCTTACTCTGGACAAACCCACACTCAGAATCCACCCACCTCCAATCAAAGTGGGTCAACTGATCAGTTATCTCAGATGGACATGATGGCGTACGGTCATTCTCAGGGCTTGGTAAGGATGGGCAGCGAGGACCGAGCTCCTGAACCATTGACGGGATTGTACCTCCCGTACGCATCGTGTCTCAGCAACACCACGAATGTGGGGAGCACAAACCACCACCCGAGCCATACCACCACTCAGCAGGTGTGTTTTAAAGAAAGGAGATTTTTCTTCCTCTGGTTTCTATCTGACCAAACTTCCCTCCTGCCCAATATTTTGGGTCCAAGTTTTGCTGCAAAATTTTGCAGCATATCTAAGTTAAATATGGTGTAATCCATGAATTTGTAGGGCTGCTATGATTCTGTGTTAAATATATTTGCGTTTCTGTCCACAGGACTTTTCTCCCTTCCTCCTGCCAACTCTGAGGGCCCCAGTGACTAAGAGAAGCATCAGTAAGGACAGCGCAGAGTATCGGCTGCGCCGCGAGAGGAACAACATCGCCGTGAGGAAGAGCCGGGACAAAGCTCGCAGGCGCATCCTCCTCACGCAACAGAGGGCCCTGCAGCTGCAGGAGGAAAACCAAAAGCTGCAGCTGAGGATAGGACAGCTCACACAGGAGCTGGACACTCTCAGGCACGTCCTGGCACAGCGCCACCTGCAGACAGATGATGGAGCAATACAGGAACCTGCCATCTGAGTGGAGCTTAAACTTATGTCATCAGACAATTTCTTATATCCACATCCTGATATGGGTCAAAATCTCTGTCATGATCTGTCTATGCACTTAAAGAGTCAGTGTAATACCCTCGTCACACCTTGACCATTTAGTCAGCGTTTTAGTGAAGCAGATAACAGAATATTTACAGAGGAATCTTTCATACTCCTTAGACATTACTCTTTTGTAAAAGCATGTTAGCCACCTAAATTTTCAGTAGGCAGCCAGGTAGAGGTCAATTGATGAATTACACAGGGGTCAAAATTTAAAAATGCTCCAATCATATTGAAAAGTATACAACATTATTTGTATAATCACAAAGATTCCAAAAAGGTATAGTTTGAACTATCTGTGACTGAATATTATGGAGTTATGGGGTGAAAACAGTAAGAATGATGACAAAGGTCAATTTCAGTTTGTACAGGGGCCAAAAGTTAAACTTACTATAATTTTGGTAAAAAGTGATGCAAATTATTGGTTGTGCTAATAGGATTAATAAATGGAATAGCTTTGAGAGTGTTGAATGCTTGGTCTCCAAAGTAAAGGTCAAACAAGATAAACGTCCATTGGATTCTATGACGTGTGCCATATGTTACCCTGTAGCATGACAACTAAGCATGATACATAGTGCAAACTATTCCTTTTTAGAACCCTATCAACTCAACCAATAATAAACTGAAATTCATCTTTGTCACCATTTTAGCCCATAACTCCATAATATTCAGTCACAGATACCTGCTCAAACACCTGCTCATTATAGTCTGGCTGCAGCTCCTCGGTGCTCTCACCTCCTCAAGCCCCCCCCCCCCCCCCCCCGCCCCCGCTGCGCGCAACTGACGCAGACATTTCTGCGTTATTAGATACGCAGCATATGCAACTGTATGCAGGCCTGATGTGAAAGACGCTTTAGTATATAGATTCTTCATAACTCCCACAACTGTGAAATATGTGAGAATTACAAAGCTCACTACAGGTGCTATGAATGGGTAACCCCCCGACCCTTGATGTTTTGTGTTGGGGAAATGGGGGTTGTCAGACTGCTGTTGGAGGCCATCATCTGATCTGCCCCATGTGGAGTACAAAAGTCTTGAATGGGTGTCAATGGGGTGACCACCACCAGACTGCAAATTGATATAAACATTTCACACTGCAAAATCACTTATGACATAATTGTTTGTTCATCTCAGTGATGAAGATGAACCCTCAACTCTTTCCCATTTTTCATTTTAACTGTTAATTCCTTATTTCAGTGACAGAGTCCTTCCCTCAGGTTATAAGATAGGAACAGCACTTGTCATTTTGTCCATTTGCTGGCTTCTACACATCTCTTCTACATGTCTCTTAATTCCACATTTTATGTTATTCTTATGGTGTTTGTGATCCCTGTGGTCTTGAGTGGATCCTTCTGTCATATGTTGGTAATTTTGGGGTATTATTTATGCTAATTCATTCTTCTTCTGAATGCCTGCTGATGTAGAGATGGGTGTAATTCAACATGTGCACACACAAATTTTCTGGATTTACTAGTGTTTCCCAAATCTGGTGTGGCATAGTTGTAAAAGCCCATCATACTAAAAAAGGTGAAAAATTTGAGAGAAGTTTTCAAAAATGTTCTTGCATGAGGCCCAGTGTTCCTCTCAGACTTACACACTTGACAAATGTGAAAACATTTAAACATGGTTGTTGGGCAGGGAATCCTCATCCTCATTATGTTTTAAAAACATGGCAAAATTTAGCACATGCACGACAATTTTGTGACATCAGTAAATTCTGTTGTAGTGAGAGTGCAGCCAGTACGCTTAAGTGTATTCCAGTGGTTCCGAAACTGGGTTGGATGGGCAGTTATTTCACATGGTTCATGAGCAAATAGTGGAAAAACTGTGAACTACAAAAAGAATCAAACTTGCTTTGAGTGAGAACAATAAACAAGATTGCTGTAATTGCATCTTTGGCTATAAAGAAGGTGGTGCACTTCATCGATGTTGCACCAGGACCAACCTCTGTAGGTAAACTAATTTTGGCAGTAACCACTTTTGGGTGTCTTCATGTAAAAGATCATATGACAAGAGGACATTGATGGATGGGTTTGACAGTTTTCTTTCAATGTTATTATCATTTTCCATTGTTCTCAGAAATAATCTCAATAAAGCTCCTATGTTGACACTGAAGCACATTGGTCACTATGCTTATCCCGGGACACTGAAGCATGAAACACATGAGAATCTACAACTCCTCTGGATGGGACTTCAGTCTGTTACAGGCTCAGCGTATGTATAAAATGAAAATGACATGTTCAGCCTACTAATGCCACCACAGAGCTAAACGATCAGTGAAGAACACCAGTGCAGCTGTTGAAGTGTTGATTCAGAAGCCCACAGATTTTGTCTCATGTGTCAAAGCTTCCCTTTCATTGATGGGCTTTGGGTCCTTTTTGAAAATTTGTACACTCAGAAATATTTGCCCTAACTTTTAAGATTTATGTAATTTTATTACATGACAAATTCCCATTTACTTTTTTAGATAATTTTAATACAAACCTACCAAATAAACCTTACATGATGCATATTCATTAATCCTATTTATTTGAAATGCATAATCCTCAGCTTGATGTATTTAGTATTAATAAAATATAATTACTCTCAATAATAATGACAGTATTTATTTAAAATACATAAAGTATATTGTCGGAATTGCATAATAATTATGTTACCTATACATAAGTAGCATAATTATTAAATTAAATTGCTCCCTTCCCAACTTTTTTGGAATGTGCTGCAGGTCTTAAATGCAGGAATGAATGTATATTAACAAATGATCATACACAACATGTTATATCTTTATACTGTTATGCTATATTCCTCTGGGTACTCCAGCTTCCTCCCACTTATAAAGACATGCAAGTTAGGTGAATTGGAAACTTTAAAAATTGTCCAGGTCTCCCTTGCAAAAGAGGTCTCAATCTAAATAGGACTAACCTGGTTAAATAAAGGTTAAATAAAATAAAATAAAATTAAGTCTTAAAACACTTCAAGAGTTAGTGGTAATTCTGAAAAGTTTGACTATAACACTTTAGTTTTTGCTGTGTCAGTCTGTGTACTGTCTTGCTGTTGGGTTCCATGCTAGGTACATTATAAATTACATTTGTACAAATAGCATAACTTGAATATACAAAGTGAACATACATAAGCGTGATAATGTTTATTCAGAAAAATGCAACTTAAAATCCCTTTTATTCAGATTTGTCTATTATTATTATTATTATTATTATTATTATTATTATTATTATTATTACTACTGGTTGATTAAGACTGATCAATGACAGAAAGCTGGGTTGTGAAAGCATTAGTATTTTCAAAGGGGTGATTTGGGTGGTTTAAAAAATGGTGACTGCTGGGATATTTTGTGATTAAAGATTGTAGAGGACACAGAAAGTTTAAATGAGAGTTTGTGAATTTAGATGAAATGGAAACAAGAATGCCAAATGAACTTAATGCAAAGTCATTATATATGTGTATAAACTCATTAAAACTTTAAAAGAAAGATTTTTGTTGGTTGCCTTAAACAGATTAGTGATCTGACTTGATTTGACAAGCGTGGCCTGATCATCTACCTGATACTTCTTGTCACTGCCAGTGATGATTGGAAGTGTTGTTGCCCAACACAGTTACACAACAGCCTGTGGTTTGGAGAGAACTCACTGAAATCGATGCCGCTCTGTCATTATTCTTTTCTATACTTTGTCATTACAATTATAAATAAAATCTCAAGAACACACTTCTAATGGTGTGAAATCTATTTAGTAATATTATAGTAATATGTTGTTAGAGTAATGCTTCAGTTACTAATTGTTAACATGCTGTATTGATTATTTACTTTTGTCTGTATGGCGTGTAAATTTCTTGTAGCGCTTTCTGATATGTAAAAATCCCGAGAAAGTGACTGTATTTAACAAACTATGTGCATACAAGATGTTTCAGTCATTCTTGTCTTAAAGCAGATGGCCTACACATGCAAAAGCCTGGAGCTTTGATAACTTCTTTCAATAAAGTCTGGAGTAGTTTCAAACAACTGCTGTGATGTAACTGAAGTGTGTAATTTTATGCATCTTTATTGTTGTTTGTTCTCCGCTGCATCCAGAACTTAAGCTGCATCTGCCACATGAGACATCATGAGTTGCTTGCCAACAGAAACGGACATCATACCACGGACGGTTGTGCACTAGCGGTTTCCCTTTGTGGGATGAGTAAGATTTCAACATGCAGTGTAGGACGGAGATGAGGAGCACAGAGATAATATCAGTGTTTCGGGCTGCCAGGGTCTTCCTGTGGCTGTGATGGTACGAAGGGATAGAGAGATAGGAGGCAAAGTGGAGGGGGTGGGGAGGAATACCAAAATCATTTTCTGCCCAGAATGAAACTTTGAATTATTTATTTCATCACTGTAACAACAGTCAAAAAATAAACAATATGTGAATTATCACATCGCTGCAAAAACTGAAAATATTACCAAATACATTTGTGTAATTCCTTGTTAAAATTTCCAGTTACACTTAATATAAGACATTCACATAGAAAGTGAAATTTCAGTCAGCTATAGCAAAGACTTTTTGACAATGTGTTTTACATGTATGAATTTTCACCTGTTCTGTTGCAGATTTTTTTTTTGTTTGTTTTTACAAGTTAAAAACAACTCTGCCAAAGGAGCAAATGAAAATTCTATGTATTTAAGATATATTGTCTGGTCTTTTCATCTGAAGTTTCTTATTAGGTGATGTGTCTTAGAGACAGAAGAATTTATATTCTACTGAGTTTTTCATTGTTAAAAAAAGGTGTAATTTGCCATCATTACAAGTTTTGAATAAAATGCACTTCTTATTGTATTTCTCAGATGTATTAAAACTCATCTTCAAATTTACATACCGTGCATCCGGAACGTATTTGCAGCACTTCACTTTTTACACATTTGTTATGTTACAGCTTTATTCCAAAATGGAGTAAATTCATTTCCCCTCCTCAAAATTCTACACACAATACCCCATAATGACAACATGAATTTTTTTTTTTAATTTTTGCAAATTTATTAAAAATAAAAAAATAAGAAATCACGTGTACATAAGTATTCACACCCTTTGCTCAATACTTTGTTGATGCACCTTTGGCAGAAATTACAGCCTCGTCGGTGCACAGCCATTTTCAGATCTCTACAGAGATGCTCAATGGATTCAGGTTTGGGCTCTGGCTGGGCCACTCAAGGACATTCACAGAATTGTTCTGAAGCCACTACTTTGATATCTTGGTTATATGCTTAGGGTCATTGTCCTGCTGAAAGATGAACCATTGCCCCAGTCTGAGGTCAAAAGCACTCTGGAGCAGGTTTTCATAACAGAGTGACAAAGTGACCATCTGGTTCTTGGTCACCTTCCTGACTATGGCCCTTCTCCCCAGATCGCTCAGTTTAGATGGGCAACCAGCTCTAGGAAGAGTCCAGATGAATTTGAACTTCTTTACGGATGATGGAGGCCACTGTGTTCACTGGAACACTCACAGCAGCAGAAATGTTTCTGTACCCATCCTAAGATTTGTGCGTCAGGACAATCCTGTCTCAGAGGTCTGCAGACAATTCCTTTGACTTCATGCTTGGTTTGTGCTCTGATATGCATGGACAACTGTGGGACCTTATATATGTAGACAGCTGTGTCCCTTACAAAATCATGTCCAATCAACTGAATTTACCCCAGGTGGACTCCAATTAAACTGTAGAATCATCTCACCTTTTATTTTTAATAAATTTGCAAAAATCTAAAAAAAGGGACTTTTTCACATTGTCATTATGGGGTATTGGGTGTAGAAGTTTGAGGAAAAAAAATAATGTCATCCATGTTGGAATAAGCTGTAACATAAAAAAATGTGGAAAAAGTGAAGTGCTGTGAATACTTTCCGAACTAACTAGTGTAGATCACCTCGTCAAATCAGTGCGATGTGTCTCCATGCTGTAGTATGTAGCTGACTCAGAGTTCAACCTGTTAAATTTGTTTGAAAGCAGATATTCTGTTTTTATAATATTGCTGCTTGCTCCAGATTAATTACTTCATTTAAAAATTTATATAATTGTGCATGGCTATCTCTGCTCTGACTACACAGTAGCTGCAGCACAAAACTTCCAGAATCTCACATATACACTCACATTTGTGTAACATCTGCATGAATGAAATACTGAAAGCACAAGTGGAAATTGTTGAAAATGAGAAGAAATCAAAACAAAATACACAGGTTTGTGTTCTTCCCTTCAAAGACTAATTTGTATTCAATTATTTTAACATGTAAGACTAATTTCTGGATCTTTCTGTGCAACTGAGATACAGTGCACAGCAATTAATGCGCAAAATGGTTTTAAATGGCTTTTCAGTGTCACTGTGCAAACAATGGTATCCTCACTGGAATTACTGTAATCGTCTAATTTAATTATCAGTGGATTCCTTTAATGAATGCAGGTCTGCACAGATCATCTGTATCTATAATACCTGCTGCAGAATGCTACTATGTCTAAAAACAGGAAATGCAAACAAATCAGGACATTTAAAAGATAACAATTAATGTAAAAATGTGTTTGTCAAATTGCAGTTAATATCTATATCGATATGAGCATTGGAAATAAATTAATGCAGTTTACTGTGCAGTTTTAACTGTGTATTGACTATTCGTGTGTGTGTGTGTGTGTGTGTGTGTGTGGTGTGTGTGTGTGTGTGTGTGTGTGTGTGTGTGTGTGTGTGTGTGTGTGTTGAAATGTCCCACAGTGTTATGTGGGGCAATCTGTGGTCCCAGGACTGCAACATCTCACCAGAATGAAGAAACACTGTATTTCACCCAATCCCTGGTGAGTTACTCAACAACATGCACACCATATGAACACTGGTAGCAGCTCAGCTCATGTACATTCTGTCAGATCATGACAAAGAAATATTTATGGCTGCAACCATTTGGACTCACTGTGCAACATACATCAGGGGAGGTGATGGTCTAGCGGTCACTAAGGGCCCTTGGGCAAGGTCCTTAATCTCCTAGTTGCTCCGGGTGTGCAGTGGGCACCTTATAAGGCAGCAGCCTGACATCGGGGTGAATGTGAGGCAATGATGTGTAAAGCACTTTGAGCATCTGATGCAGATGGAAAAGCGCTATATAAATGCAGTCCATTGACCATTTATACATCACACACGATTGACTTTAAATGTTCAGTGTCGTAATTGTTTTCACCTGTTTGAACATTTCCCTCCTGCACACTCATATATATGTTCTCAGCTCCACAGAGAGCCCTGTGCTGGTCATACTGTGTGTCTGTTACCCTCATGTCCCCACTGCACTGTTACTATGGTTCTCAGCGCTATCTCAAGCCTACGGTCTCTGTGGAATGACCTTTTGTCAAATGAGGCTAAGACTTAGGCAGGCTAAGATGAGGACTATCACTTGCATCGTGAGGGAGCATCAGCTTTGGCATTTTGGTCATGTGGCTGGGATCCTCTGGATGATCCAGCACATAGGTGCCTCACTGTTGAGGACCCCAACAGCTGAAGAAGGCCAAGAGAACGCTCATCTGTCACCTGGCTGCAGCAGATAGATCGTTACTTTCAAGAGGTGGGGATGGACTGGCTGTCTGGCTGGGTGGTTGGCATGCAGGACCCAAGGTGGTCCCATGGTATGGTGGATGTGGTGAAGCATGCAGCACATGCTCCCAAACTGGACTTGACTTGTTTATAGCATCAAATCAAAATTTGAAATTAGAAATCAAACAGAAATTGAATGGAGAGTTATTATTTTTTAAAATCATTTACTCATGTATTAACTGAGACTTTAGCACCCATTTTCCCCCTCTACTGGCGATGTGTCTTGTATTTGTGAACATTATTAGCAAAAACAAAACCAGAAAACTGGCCCCTTTATACCATAAATTTTAAAAATTATGCTCTTTCAGGTGACTACAAAAAAATCTTTACGATTTAATGTCGATTAAAGAAAAATCTGAAGCTCACAATGATGGAGTGCCTGAGTACGAACTCCTTTGAACGTAACACATGTAAATCATCATTTTTTACAGCCAGTTATATTTAGACAAGTCAGGGAGTAGATACAGGAAAAAAAAAAATTACAAGTCACTGATTATATCTTGAATGTAAATCTGGACAGAAACCGTATGGGAGCACATGCAGTCCTCAAAAGCAAGGTGATGATGGGGATCAGGAGACGTGTGAGGAAAGCCACCAAGACATCTACAACCCCTGGCAAAAATTATGGAATCACCGGCCTCGGGGGATGTTCATTCAGTTGTTTAATTTTGTAGAAAAAAAGCAGATCACAGACATGACACAAAACTAAAGTCATCTCAAATGGCAATCAGCTCTAGAAAGAGTCGTGGTTAGGGATGCACCAATACCACTTTTACCAGACTGAGTACAAGTACGAGTGCATACATTTTGGTACTCGTAGATACTGAGTACCAATACAAATACTTAATGATACCATTACAGTTTTATGATAATTTTGAAAACATGTTTTATTCATCAGTTGGCTCCTTACTTTTTTGACTGTAACTGCTACAAATACTGTATCATTAACTTTGTTTTTATTTATAAGCAAACATTTCACTTAAATTATGTAACGTCACTTTCTGACTACAACAAATTGTAAATGGTAAATGGACTGCATTTATATTGTGCTTTTCCATCTGCATCAGACGCTCAAAGTGGTTTACACAGCAAATGCCTCACATTCACCCCGAAGTGAGGCTGCTGCAATTCAAGGTGCCCACTACACATCGGGAGCAACTAGGGGATTAAAGACCTTGCCCAAGGGCCCTTAGCGATCTTCCGGTCAGGCTGGGATTTGAACGAAGGATTCTCTGGTGTCAAGCCCTACGCTTAACACTAGACCATCACCTCCTCCTAACTTTCCTTTAACATTAATTGTGTGTTTCTTAAACAACATAATACTACCAAACATCTCATTTAAATGTAACCTGTGGACTTCAGCACTACAAATACAACCTCTGGCAAAAATTATGGAATCACCGGCCTCGGAGGATGTTCATTCAGTTGTTTAATTTTGTAGAAAAAAGCAGATCACAGACATGACACAAAACTAAAATCATTTCAAATGGCAACTTTCTGGCTTAAAGAAAACACTATAAGAAATCAGGAAAAAAAAATTGTGGCAGTCAGTAACGGTTACTTTTTTAGACCAAGCAGAGGGAAAAAAATATCCAACACATCACTAGTATTTTGTTGCACCACCTCTGGCTTTTATAACAGCTTGCAGTCTCTGAGGCATGGACTTAATGAGTGACAAACAGTACTCTTCATCAATCTGGCTCCAACTTTCTCTGATTGCTGTTGCCAGATCAGCTTTGCAGGTGGAGCCTTGTCATGACCATTTTCTTCAACTTCCACCAAAGATTTTCAATTGGATTAAGATCCGGACTATTTGCAGGGCCATGACATTGACCCCTATCTGTTTTTTTGCAAGGAATGTTTTCACAGTTTTGCTCTATGGCAAGATGCATTATCATCTTGAAAAATGATTTCATCATCCCCAAACATCCTTTCAATTGATGGGATAAGAAAAGTGTCCAAAATATCAACATAAACTTGTGCATTTATTGATGATGTAATGACAGCCATCTCCCCAGTGCCTTTACCTGACATGCAGCCCCATATCATCAATGACTGTGGAAATTTACATGTTCTCTCAGGCAGTCATCTTTATAAATCTCACTGGAATGGCACCAAACAAAAGTTCCAGCATCATCACCTTGCCCAATGCAGATTCGAGATTCATCACCGAATATGACTTTCATCCAGTCATCCACAGTCCACGAATGCTTTTCCTTAGCCCATTGTAACCTTGTTTTTTTTCTGTTAGGTGTTAATGATGGCTTTCGTTTAGCTTTTCTGTATGTCAATCCCATTTCCCTTTAGGCGGTTTCTTACAGTTTGGTCACAGACGTTGACTCCAGTTTCCTCCCATTCGTTCCTCATTTGTTTTGTTGTGCATTTTCGATTTTTGAGACATGTTGCTTTAAGTTTTCTGTCTTGAGCTTTGATGTCTTCCTTGGTCTACCAGTATGTTTGCTTTAACAACCTTCCCATGTTGTTTGTATTTGGTCCAGAGTTTAGACACAGCTGACTGTGAACAACCCAACATCTTTGCAACACTGCGTGATGGATTTACCCTCTTTTAAGAGTTTGATAATCCTCTCCTTTGTTTCAATTGACATCTCTCGTGTTGGGCCATGATTCATGTCAGTCCACTTGGTTGCAAACGCTCTCCAAGGTGTGATCACTCCTTTTTAGATGCAGACTAACGAGCAGATCTGATTTGATGCAGGTGTTAGTTTTGGGGATAAAATTTACAGGGTGATTCCATAATTTATTCCTCAGAATTGAGTGCTTCCATATTTTTTTTCCTCTGCTTGGTCTAAAAAAGTAACCGTTACTGACTGCACAATATTTTTCCTGATTTCTTATAGTGTTTCTTAAAGCCAGAAAGTTGCCATTTGAAATGACTTTAGTTTTGTGTCATGTCTGTGATCTGCTTTCTTTTTCTGCAAAATTAAACAACTGAATGAACATCCTCGAGGCCAGTGATTCCATAATTATTGCCAGGGGTGTATGACAACATTCAAGGAGCAACAAGCTTCATTGTAAGTGCTGGGGAAAACAAATGCATACGTGACTTTTGAATGTCACAGGTAGAGTAGAACAGGAAAATCAATAGAAGGATGAAAATGATATTAGGTTGTTTTTTTTATGTTGAGTAAACTAGTAAGAACTTTATCCATAAATTTTTTTTGTTTTGTTTTTTTACCTCCGCCAACAAAGTTGGCCAGAGGTTATGTTTTCACCGTTGTTTGTTTGTTGTTTCTGTGAAACAAAATGTAGCCCACACTTTTTCATATATCTTTGTGAACTTTTTACTGAAGATTCATTCCTGATAGGCAAGAAATGGATCAATTTTTAAGGTCAAAGTCAGGAAAATCTTGGAAACCTGGGAAAATCAAAAATTCATATATTTCATATTTGAGAGTGTTGTGTAGGATGGTATCCTTTATCGACTGACCAACGTTTGATCCAGGTCTGATCTTGATTGTGGATTTTGGTGGACATTTGAATTTAGTGTTGAAAAGCTCATTTGATGTACATTTTTGCATTATATCTCAATCAAAAGTGCCTCAATCACTCTCATTTGTGACAATGTTGTGCAAACTGACACTCTCAATGAGTAGACTAAGTTTGATCTGCATCTGATCCGTATGCTGGTTTAACAGATATTTGGTACTAGCATGACAAGTCCTTTTCATCTAGATTTTTCTATTATGTATTAGCTTATGAAAAGCCACTTCTAACAGGACTTTGACATTGCAAGTTTTTTTCCAAGGTTAAAAAAGTTTGGACTTGGAAACTAGTGTTGGCAAAATTGTAAAATGCAACCACCAGCCAATAAGCACTGCATGTTTTTTTCTGAAATAGTCATGTAATTTTATGTGAAATGATTCAAACACTACATGCATGTTTTAAATTTCATTAATTTCATAAGCATATCACAACACGACTTTAATTTACTATCTACACTTTGTCAAGTTTTGGTCAGAGTTGTGCTGCTGCAAAATCTGTTCATAAACTGTTTATTATGAGGAGTATCAGTTTTGATGTCATCAATAAACATTTGTAACATTAACTCCATGACCTTCACATGATCCTCACACACAATCGGTACCTTTCTAGAAGCTCATCACTGTTGTATTGGTTTCATCTAAAACCAATATGTCGAGTGCATACATGCAGAAAACAAAAGTTATTGTCTTAAATCAGCCAATAAAGAAATACTTTTTGCTTTGTGATAGTTGGAAAATATGCTTCCAGATGGTTTTCCTGCCTTCAGTGATATCATCTTGACTAATGTTTGATCTGTCTGAAGCATTAACTCATGCAGATGAAAGCATGAGCGGAATGATGAACCAACTGGAGATGACTTCAGACCAACAGCTACTGGAATTTCTAACAATCTTCATCACAAATTTGAGAACTGTATAGTAATGAGAAAATACAGTCCACATCAACCTGAATAATGAAAATGTTACCATAAATTTTAGACTTGTCCCTATTGGTGTCCTGTGAGTTGTGTCTCCACCGTGTGGCAAAAGACTGTACCTGTGGATCTTTGAGAGTAAACAAAAGGCTGACTTCTCACCTTTTTCTGTGTGATCTGCGTGCCTAGAAGGATTTAACGTCCATATTATGAATAATATGTTGTGCTTTTCTTGTGCCTGTGCTGCCACATCGCACCACATTAAGAATTCATTAAAGGGTCCTATTCAATGAGGCAGAGCCAAGTTGAAATAGAAGGTTCCAGCAGCTCATGCAAATATTCTTACCATTGCATTCATAAACCTTCATTATTTGTACATTATTTATCAGATAACTCTATTGTGATGTTTGAATGAGATAATTAAGGCTAGACCATGGTTCTGGTGCCCGCCTAGGGCCCCTTTGCATTGGGTATTATGTCCATCATTCATTAGGTATTCTAATGAGATCTGAGACAGGTTTTTCTTATAGTCCTCATTTGAAAATTTTGTGTTCAGTGACCATAACTGTTCAAGATGAGCACATGAAATACCAGTGTTTCTTTGGGGGGGAGATTGGTCATTTGTTGGGAAGAAAGCAACATTATTGCTGTAGTGGGAGGGGGTGCATGGCATTCCCCAGCAAAATAGCATTCAAGAACAAAACCCAGAGATTCATTTAAAATTTACAATAAGGCCGAGACAATTACTCTATGCATATCTCTATGCATAATCCAGCACATAGGTGCCTGAATGTTGAGGACCCCAACGACTGTAGAAGGCCAAGAGGACACTCACGTTTCATCTGACTGTCACAGATAATTTTGATGAAGTGTAGGGTGTTTTGTTTTTTTTTTTTTGGTCCCAAAATACATTTATACCATGACATGTATATGAAACATAAATGTTACCTATTTTATATAGTATGGAGCAAAGCTCAGTAATTTCACCTGTATATATAAGCACCATGAGAAAAAAATAACAAAGGAAATCAGTTCACAGATACAAAAAGGTAACAAATGAAATATTTACTATTGTAACACACAGTGTTGAGGCCTCATTTATATTCTGTCACATGATTGAAGTATTCTTACATTTGAGTTTGCAAAGGTGCAACATGAATGAGATTAACGGGTAATCAACTTGTTGCATTTTGAAGGGCAGTGTGTTAAATGATACAGTTCATGTTCACATATTTGCACAGCTGTGATTTAGAATGATATCTGAGTGAGACCAGTGAACTGTGCTGAGAGTTTAACAATTAGGAGTCTTGTTGTTGATACACGAGTTTCAGGTTTTCAGAACTGTATGTGCATTGATCCATTTTTTGTGTGTATGTTACAGGTCAAAACTGCAATTAAACAATACAAAACAAATGAAATCATGTTTTCTTTTGATGACAAAGTCTTGCTTTTTGACAAACCTAAAGTGTTTAAGAAAGAAAGAAGGCATGATGACATGAACATAGTAAATTAAGAAATTCAAGAAACAGCTATGAATAGACTGAAGAGTGGAAAGGCAGCTGGTCCAGATGACAAACCAGTGGAGGAATGGAAATGTTTATGAGAGATGGCAGTGGAGTTTCAAACCAGACTGTGTAATAAAATCTTGGAAAGTGCCTTAGAAGTGGAGAAGTATGCTGATTCGAACAAGAGTGATGTGCAGAGCTGCAGTAACTACAGAGGCATTAAGTTGATCAGCCACAGCAAAATTATGGGAAAGAAGAGCTAGACTTAGAAAAGATGTGAAGCTCTGCAAGCGCCAAACTGGTTTCATGCTGAGAAAGAGCACTGCAGATGCAATTTTTGCTCTGAAAGAGAAGAGAAGGCTAGAAAGAGCTGCACTGTGTATTTGTGGATTTTGAGAAAGCTTAAGACAGTGTCAAGAGAAGAGGAGGAAGACTGGAATAATTTGTTACAGAAAGGTATCAGCAAGATTGAAAGGAAAAGTTGTTGTACAGCTTAGACGTGATGGTGCTAACAAAAAGAGGAGGTAGGAGCATGGACAGGATTAGGAATAAGCACATCACAGGGACAGTACAGATAAGACAGTTTGGAGACAAAGTCAGAGGTCAGATGAAGATGATTTGGAAAGACAAAGGGTATACAGGGAAAAGGATGCTGAAGATGGAGCCATTTCGGAGGAGAACTGATGCCAAAAAAGGAGGTTTATGTGGTGAGGGAAGACATGCAGGTAGCTGCTGTGACAGAGGAACATTTTGAGGAAAGGTTGAGATGGAGACAGATGATCTGCTGTGCTGAGCTCTCACGGGAGCAGCAGGAAGAAGATTTAAGGAATTTATGGATATCCAAGTATATAATGCTTTTGTTGTTTTGCTGCAAATATATGCAGCAATACAGTTTTAGAGTGCCTGAAGTTAAAACATAAAAAAAGACAGTGATGACAACATTATATGGTGGAAAGGTAGTTTTTTGTGAAATACTTTTGTTTCTTTGTGCAAAGTAAAATAATGTAAGCATCTGAAATAAAACCATGTTGTTTAGAAATGTTGTGTTGAAAATTCTGTGCTCTACTGAAAAAAAACACTTGGGAGAATTTGAAGAAAATGTTAAATTTCTTTTTTTTGGGGGGGGGGGGGGGGGGGGGGGTAATAATTTTGTCCTGATCAGGTCAAACAGATAAAGAGTTTCTGAGATAAGGGGCGGTGTTGTGTTTTGTTTGTTGTTTGTTTTTTCACTTTGGACATTTGTGTAAAATGTTGTGGCCACCAAATTCAAATGGCCATGATCCATGAACCAGCTGTCCAGTCTAAGGGCCCCTTCACACATAATGCGAATTTGGTTGAATTGAGCATGAAGTGTGCATGAAGCAGGAATCGTATGCAATATGTGTAAAATCGTAGCTGCTTCCAACACCTTGTACACCTGTTGCTACAACCATTTGCGCATACCAGCAGCTGAAAGACAGAGGTGCGCTGTGAGAGCCCATTTCATCCTCCTGCAGCAGATGTTGACCAAATTCCAGCTGACATATGAAATCTAACACCGCTCGTTTGGCACTTAGAAAATGTGTGGCTATTTGCACTATTAGCACAACAACAGTCAGCAGACGATCACTGTCGAGCTGGATGTGAAATTTGTCTAAGTGTCCCCACGAGTGTGGCTTTACAAACAGACACACTGACACATTGGTGTGTGCGCTGAACTGTATGGTCACCCACAGGAGCAGCTGTTGAGGTCTCTGGTTCTGGACGACACAGAGAACACATACTGTGTTTGGAGGGACATGAACTAACTGTCCACTGTGACGCACGTGTGTCTGCTTGCTGTCCTCATGTGGACATACATAAAACATATATCGCTGTTGCAATGAGCTGCAGCAAGCACGTGCACATTGACAGGCTACCCTAGGTGAAATGGACCGTCAGGTCATAACACGCAGCAGCCGATCTGAATGTCACGCCACCCACGTGAGCTCTGTTCCACATGACGCGGCGTCTGTCCTGCGGTGCGCCATCCACAAGACATGCGTGTCCGGCAGGACACATGCGCGGGGCCAGCTGGACACGCCAGGCCAGTAGATGCAGACATGATAAGAGCGCCCTGCTTCATCATTCATGTCATTTCATGACTGTACGTCTATGACCATTGCCTATGGGTCATCTACAGAAGAACAGACGGATCATACTTGTATTGTCTGTTGATAAGAGGGATTCAATAAAATGCGGTATTTTCATTGTTTTTTTTTTTTTAAATGTCCATGTCCTTCTTGATATCAGGCATTTTCCTGCACCTTTCACAGGACAGCAATGGTAGCTCAGTTTCTGGCTGGCAATTAGAGCTTTTGGAAAGTGCAGTTTCGAATCCCGTGGGTGGCAAGTATTTTTTATTTTCACAGCAGCCATCGCACAGTGTGTTCCGACGTGCACAAACACCGTCGCAGCATGTATTTTAAATTTTTTTCACAGCAGCTGCGCGATGTGTAACCACATTGCGCAGCTGCTGGCACTGTGTTACTGTGTGCATGACACCCATTGCACCGGGCACCCTGCCCTTTCAGCTCAATGTTTGTGTGATTCGCTCATGCAAGCTGTTTCCGACATGATTCGCCTTGATTTGTACTTATTCGCACTATGTGTGAAGGGGCCCTAAACAAACAATGTATCATTGGAAAGGGAGGAAAACACAAGGAATTCAGACCTGGCATTATTTCAAAAATTTGAATCAATTTTGGGGTGATGACCTCCCCCAATAAGTAGCTCCAAGATATTAAAAAGATAATCAATATAGATTATGTTTTTGTTTTTGAGCAATATCGAACGCATCAGTAATACATACTACATGCACACTGGTATACACTACATAGCACATATTATTCTTCCTTTTGCGAGGAACGGGTGGTGGGCATTGTTTTTATGATGAAGCATAAAACCAACAGATCTGACTTTTTGCTCAAGTGCTACAAATATGACTGGTTTTCCATCATGTACAGTAGTGTTCAGAATAATAGTTGTGCTATGTGACTAAAAAGATTAATCCAGGTTTTGAGTTTATTTCTTATTGTTACATGGGAAACACCCATTGATCAGTCCAGGATGATCAAAGACAGTCTGGAGTTACCTGTAAGTGCTGTGACAGAAGACGCCTCTGTGAAGCTATTTATTTGAAAGAATCCCCTGCAAAGTCCCTCTGTTAAATAAAAGACATGTGCAGAAGAGGTTACAATTTGCCAAAGAACACATCAACTGCCTAAAGAGAAATGGAGGAATATTTGTGGACTGATGAGAGTAAAATTGTTATTTTGGGGGTCCAAGGGCCGCAGACAGTTTGTGAGATGACCCCCAAACTCTGATTCAAGCCACAGTTCACAGTGAAGACAGTGAAGCATGGTGGTGCAAGCATCATGATATGGGCATGTTTCTCCTACTATGGTGTTGGGCCTATATATCGCATACAGGTATCATGGATCAGTTTGGATATGTCAAAATACTTGACGAGGTCATGTTGCCTTATGCTGAAGAGGACATGCCCTTGAAATGTGTGTTTCAACAAGACAATGACCCCAAGCACACTAGTAAACGAGCAAATCTTGGTTCCAAACCAACAAAATTAATGCCTCGCAGATGTGAAGAAATCATGAAAAACTGTGGTTATACAACTAATACTAGTTTAGTGATTCACAGGATTGCTAAAAAGCAGTTTGAACATAATAGTTTGAGTTTGTAGCGTCAATAGCAGATGCTGCTATTGTTGTGAACACCCCCTTTTCTACTTTTTTTACTAATAGCCCAATTTCATAGCCTTAAGAGTGTGCATATCATGAATGCTTGATCTTGTTGGATTTGTGAGAATCTTCTGAATCTACTGGTACCTTGTTTCCCATGTAACAATAAGAATATACTCAAAACCTGGATTAATCCTTTTAGTCACATAGCACTACTATTATTCTGAACACTACTGTTAGTACACTGAAATGAGAAGGAACCCTACATAATACACCTATCGACCAAGTTAGGTTAGCACAATCCAGTGATTAATGACTGTATTAAAAAATATCCAAAGTTAATGAGTTCAGGCACGTGGGGTTTACAAGGTTAAATTCATTCACCCCATGGACCTGCCAGAGTTTTCCACTGGCCACACAACCCAGATACATTCTGGATACCAGCAAATGATGAAGCTTGTGTTGTCAGGCACCTTCACTGACATCTTCTTCAAAGAAATGCACGGTCAGTGGTGGTGATCACCTTAAGATATCAAAGATATTTCTAAGAGGAACTTTAAACGTTCCATAGATGTTGTCCTGCGGGGTCTGTGAATGGTGTGTGTTGTCTATATGTGGCTCTGTGGACAGACTGGCATCCTGTCCAGGGTGTACCCTGCCTCATGCCTTATGACTCATGGAACAGGGATGGATGAATTGGATGTCCTAAAGTGGGCAATTGATGTGGACTTATGTCTCTCACAGTGAACATGCACCTAATATGGAAAATTGAGACCCCTCCATGATTTCTAAGTGGGAGAACTTGCAAAATCGCAGGGTGTTCAATACTTATTTTATCACTGTATATATCTTTTTATATGTTTTGGATAATTTATTGGGATACAATATGATATCCACTGGATACTGGCCTGATTTAATTTGTATGTTGTATCAATTTCAAGGTCAAACCATAGATCCAAAAGGTTATCACCCCAAAATTGATCAAGATATTTAAATAATGCCATTTCAGTTTGATTTGAATTCCTGATGTTCTCCCCTTTTCCGACGATACTATGTTTGTCCAGACGGGACAATTGGTTCAGGAGTTATGGCCATTTGAAATTTGACAGCCATACCATTTATCACAAACAACAACAACAAAATTATGCCTCCTATATCTCAGAAACACTTCATCCAGTTGACCTCAAATTTTAGATATCAGCTTTAAGGGTCAAAACCAACATATATTCTGAATTTCATGAAAATCTGAGGAGGTGAGGTTTAGAATACCCATTTCATTAGTTACTTTGATGTGAATTCACCTGCAGGTTTAAAGTTTTGTTTTAATGTTTAAAATGTTTAAACCCATTTAAATGTATAAACAGTATTTCCCGGAAAACTGTGGCGCAGTTTCTCAAAGCACAAGTTGTAAAGAGTTGCCTTTGTCAAAACTCCACAAATCTCTTGCCAAATGAAACACAGCACTCAAACTATGTTCTCTGCTCATCAAAATTGATTCTTCCCACCAAACAATACACACAAGCGAGTATATGAAATTTCCAGTAAGGTATATCTTATACTATTATATTCCATTTCTAGGGGGAACGATAATAGTATATAAAGGTATATCTAAAATATCTAAAAGGAAGAGCAAAATAGGAGATTAGAAAAGAGTAGAGTAGAGCCACTTAGGTGCCTGGTCTTGAGAACCAGGGCTGGTAGGTTTATATGTTTATGACTTCCACAAAATACACAACACTACCATCAAATGTGTTCATGAGTCCAAGCTACATATTCAAAAATTTCAAAATTTTACAAGTGTATGGAACTACTGCAATACAAAATGTTTGTTCTCGCATGGATGGTTGGATATTTCATGCTAAAATTTAGTGCTAATTATTGGAACAAAATAAACCTAACATAAAAATAATTGCTAAGCAATTGATATCTTTTTCAAAAACTGAAAATTTTGCGAATGTCTAGTTTCAAAATATTGGACAGTTACTGGACTAAGTGGCCAGTGATTTCACTTTCCTTTCATGCCAGATCATCAACGCTGCAATAGTGACATCTAGTGGACAGTATTGCTCCCTCAGAATAAGAGCTTTACAAAATGTGACTCACGGGCACAAAACAAACAAACAAACAAAACCTATAGTAGTTAAGAACATAAGCAACATATATTAAAAACAATACAATCGAAGGATATCAGATGATAAGAATAATACAACTGTTACCACAACTTAAAAAAAACACCAAAACGATTACGTCACTGTAAACGATCTTTTGACAGCCGACTGGAGATTGACGAGTTTAGCCGATTTTCGTCGAAGTCTTCCGACGCTGAAACCCTTTAAACAGGCTTCACCCCCCACCGTGGTTTCTAGCCGCTTTGTCCGACACCGACGACACGTTCCCCTTTAAGATGATGTCCAACTCGGCTATGATTTATTTAATTATTTTGTGTAACGTCTGCAACAAAACTTGGACGAAGCGATGTATTTGAAAGGACAGAGCGACGCATCGTGTGACTGTAGCCCGGCGGCTATCGAGTCTGAAAGGTGGCAGAGCGGCGCAGACCTAATTACAGGAGCACTGGTCCTCTGTTCCTTGCTCGTGTCAGAGGAAAAACAACAGATGTCGCTGTCGTGTGTTGGACTTAGAGGCAAAGCAGGTTCGTGTCATAATGCAGTGAAGCCAATGTTTAATCACGCAATGTTTTGGACGGTTGGGCAGTAGGATCTCTTCAGGACAACATTTAAAGGGTATAGTGACAGGGTGCAGTCTATGTCATAGTGCTAATGGAACTGCTTGTCGTAGGTGTGACATTCTCTTCACAATTTTTATCATTATTATTATTATTATTATTATTATTATTTGAGGGAAGGGGGCATTTCCTTATTTCCATTTCTCTCATGCAACCCATTGGGACTCCTTTTTGTCAGAATTGGTTGCCCGGTGTCAGGACAAACAGCAGCACTAAGAGAGCAGCATGTGCACACCATTTAAAGGGGCTAAACACTTTATAAACAGTCTATCTCCTTTTTGTGAACATGCTGCGGAAATCGCTCTTGCCAGTCCTTCTGTTTCTGTTTGTCCATGTTTGTATTCTTCTGGTTTGGCAGCGAGTGTGTTTCCAGAACAATATCAGTGGACTATTTTTCCGGCTGCTGTCACATGACTACATTTACAGTGGTCATTGATCAGTTACCTTTTCCCCACCTGACCCGAGCAACAACACTAGGTGATGCCATTGCAAGGAATTTAAGTTGAAGTCACGTGATCACAACTTCTGCCTGGCAATATTTCTGATGCCGGAATAATAGACTGGGTCTAATTGTTCCGGCACGCCAGAAAACCGAGCCACTAGGTTATGGTTTTGCACATGTAGTACAATGCGGGAGATTGTTTATTTAAGATGTCTTCTTACCCACTGGAAATGCTCCCCCTGGATGGAGCGTGCAGGAAGCAGGCCATGACACAAAATGTAGAGTACGGAAGTTGCATATGGCTTTCCTTGAATTTTTCTGAAGTTTTCCATTTCAGCACTCATCGACAAAAATTCCCCAATCACATCATCGCTCCAGTCAGACATTTCATTGAGGTCTTAATGTAAATGAGGCTTTTCGTCATCCTTGGATGATTGTATTATTGTGGTTTTGGTAGTTGCATGATGCAGCTGTCATTAATGTTCATGCACTGTAAATCCTTCAGAGAGTGACCTGCATTATTCACACATGGAGTCAGTTGGGACAACAGTGCATCAAGACAGTATTCACAGCTCTTCCCTTTTTTCACTTTTTTAAATGTGACAGCCTTATTCCAAAATAGATGAAATTAATTTGTTCTCAAAATTCTACACACAATACCCCCATAATGACAATGTTGAAAAAAGTTTTAGATTTTTTTTTTTTTTTTTTACAGTTAGTGCCGCTGAAAAAACATCCCCACAGCATGATGCTGCCTCCACCATGCTTCACCGTTGGGATGGTGCCTGGCTTCCTCCAAACATGATGCCTGGCATTTCACGCCACAGAGTTCAGTCTTTTTTCATCAGACCAGAGAATTTTGTTTCTCGTGGTCTGAGAGTCCTTCAGGTGCCTTTTGGCAAACTCCAGGGGGTTGCCATGTGCCTTTTACTGGCTACGTTTACATGCCGTTACATATTCGGGATAAGGTCAATATTCGCTTTCTGAATCATTAGAATAACCCGTTTACATGCTTAAGCAGACAGAGTTACTCCTGTATACATGGGTCATTGGTATCATTTGGAATATCCCCATCTAAACAGCGACACACGTCTTCCACCGGTGCTTGATTTTGTCTGGCATTCGTTGGCAAATCCTGCTTCGCGTAACTTTTCGGCCACCTCCTTGTAAATGTCGCTATCTCGGTACTTTCTACCATCAATAAAAGACATTATATTCATGTCTTTCACGATACTAATGAAGTACTTGGTTTCCTTCTTGCTCCAAAAGTGTGGATGCTGTGCTGCTGCTTCTGGATTTCCCCATACTTGTTTACCTCTGCTTCTGCGGTGTCCGGTGGGTTGCGCGTGCCACATACAAGTAGTTGCCGAACTCAAAAGACCAAGATTCCTTGTGGATAGGACATGCGCAGAACACAAAATAATGTTCCTTTCTATGGGGATATTCCGATGCACGTTTATATGGCCTGATATTTGGGTTAGAAAAGGAGTAACCCAGGAGTCATATTCAGGTTTTTAAAAACCAGAATATGAGCATATTTGGGTTTTTTGCGGGTGTTTACATGGCCGTGCACAACTGGGTATTGCTAATCTTCCGGTTATGAAAGGGTTTATGGCTGCATGTAAACGTAGTCACCGAGGAGTGGCTTCTGTCTGGCCACTCTATACAAGCCTGATTGTTGGATTGCTGTAGAGATGGTTGTCCTTCTGGAAGGTTCTCCTCTCTCCACAGAGGAATGCCAGGAGTTCTGGACAGATGTGACCATGGGGTTTTTGGCCACCTCACAGGCTAAGGTCCTTCTCCTTCCGATTGCTCAGTTTAGACGCGCAGCCAGCTCTAGGAAGAGTCCTGGTGGATCCAAACTTCTTTCATTTATGGAAGCCACTGTACTCATTGGGACCTTCAATGCAGCAGAAATGTTTCTGTACCCATCCTAAGATTGTGTGTCGAGACAATCCTGTCTCGGAGGTCTACAGACAGTTCCTTTGACTTCATGCTTGGTTGTGCCTCTGACATGCACTGTCATCTGTGGGACCTAATATGTAGACAGGTGTTGTGCCTTTCCACATCATGTCCACTCAACTGAATTACCCCGTTGGCCTCCAGTTAAGCTGTAGAAACATCTGAAGGATGAAATCTCATTAAAATGTTTTTCGTATTGTCATTATGGGGTATATGTTTGCAGAATTTTGAGGCAAAAAATGAATTTCATCCATTTTGGAATAAGGCTTGTAACATTTAAAAATTTGGAAAAAGTGCAGCGCATACTTTCTGGGTGCACTGTAATTACATTCTCAGAAAATGCTCCTTCTTCATAATGACATTCATATTTTTGGGGTACACCAGCCCCTTTCTCATCAAAACTCCCCCACAACAGAATGCTGTGGGGGTGTTATAAGGTCATGTGTTGCTGAATTTGCATTAAGTTGCTGGTATGATTTTGTTGATGATGTATTTGTATTTTATTTTTGATCTATTTTGTAATTGTATTTGATGCATGGGTGGTATGTGTTGGATGTGTTGTTTGTGCAGCAGACCCCTCTGTCCAAGACAAATTTCTCCCTAGGGAAACTAATAAAGACACTTTGACTTTGACTTTGCTCCCTCTGGCATTGTTAACTGTGTAGATGATATTCTTTGGATTAAGAACCTTAATGTTTTCCCTCCATACATAGCGTTAAATATTGTGCCTGAACATTTTCATTTTTGCGTCATCTCACAAAAGAACATTCCTCTAAAAGACTAAGCCTGTGTCTTTGTGATCAACACTAAGGGCCCTTTCACACACAGTGTGAATTTGGTTGAATAAAATAGGCTTATTGCACATTTCAAGAGAGGGTTGAATTGCTTTTAAAGCCCTCACATTGGCTGTGTGATCAAGCAGCAGACAGACTATAGAGCTAAGTGGAGAGACTGCAAGCGGGTTTATTTGGTGACTCAGATTTAATTTAACTGACAGTGGTAAATCAAAAAATGCTGACACATATATTGTTTGGTAACATGAACTGTATGGGTTGGGGTGGATAGGATTTGAAAGATTTAAGACAAGGTATATGCAAACATTTGCTCCCGTCTATATTTCACAACAGCAACAATAATCATCCTCTGGCATGTCCCTTATGTACTTTTCACTATTGCATATTAGACACTGCATGGGGTACTGAACTGAGGTTGAACTGGACAATCTATTGTGGTGTGGTGTTGATGTAGACACAATGGCCTTGTTTACACTGCCAGTTAAAATTGGATTTACTGCAAATATGAGTCAGATCAGATCTCACTGGTTGACTGTCCACATTATATATAGAAAATGACCAGATCTGATCTGTGTCCACATTGACATAGTCGTATCCATATTGGTTGTGATGGTAACAGGCTACACCCAGAAAAAAAAATGGACGACAGCGAAGCAGCGCCTGGTTATGTCGAGCCTAGATGGCTAACAGGCACTTTATTTCCTTGTCCAGCCAGTGTTTATTATTTTCCTCCATGTTCTGTTGTTTTTGACCATTTTCTTTGACTTTTTTTCCACTTATTCAACTCCACTGGTGAAGGCACCTTGACACATATACAGATTTGTTTCCCACACTAAACTCGCTGCAAACTGTGCATGAACTGTATGTGGCTGCATGCCAGTACGCAAAGAAAATGTTCAAATGTTCAAAATTTGTGGCACGCATTAATTTTGTGCCACTTGCTTGAACTAGTTGCGAACATTTCGGAACCTATTTGAAAACTTACAGTGCTATTCTGCTGGAAAGGGTGTCTGCCCATTTGGCAGGATGAGTGACAAATGGCCTGCACTGCTGGAAGGGTCCTCACTAAGTTTTATATTGGAATAAAAAAAAAATATGGATGCACAAACAAATGCTGATTTTTCAAATTCCAAAAACATCATGAAAAACAACACACAACCTAGTCCAGTCTCTTATCTGTATGTTGTCCATTTTCATGTCCTTTCATGCATTCCCACTGTCTCACCTGTCTCTCTCTCTCTCTCTCTCCACGTGAAGACCTTACGAACTGCAACAAATTACATTGTGTATAATGTCTGTTTAGTATCAAATCTGTGTTCTCGTTTTCTTCCGCAGAGGATTCAGGCATCTCTAGGAGCAACCAACGTAACGATCCTCAGTTCCTTGATGATGACAACACCGGACTCACCCCCACTAGTCTCCCCTTCCCCTTGCCCTGCTCCTCCTCCATCCCTCCCCTCCTCCCCTGTGCCTTCCTCTCCTGCCCCATCTTCTTCTTCTCTCCCTCTTCCACCTTCTTTCCCCCCCACTGGGGAGTTGATGGTGTTAGCTCTGGGCAGGAAGAAGCAGAGGGTATTCATCGCTCTCTCCATACTTCCCAACCTTTTTCTGGCCTTCCTCCTCTCTTCGGATCCCCTTATCGTCCTGTCCCCGCCCCACCACTGCCACCTACCAGGGACCACACTATCACCTGAAGTACTAAATGCATCCTTACCTTGGGAGAAGAAGCCGAGGCCCGGGAACAGCTGGAGCCTGTCCCAGTGTAAGCAGTACTTCAATAGCAGCCACTTGGCTGTGGTTGACTGCGATGCTGGCTGGGATTACAACGTCACAGAAGGGCTGAAGAACAACATTGTTACAGAGGTACAGGTCCAGCCTCTGATTTTCTGTACTCATGGTCCTCACCTTGCTCATTGTTGTATCTTTCTGCATGACGGAAGCTTCTTTTATGTATGAATTTAGAGTTGTAAAGGCTTCATATATTCTCTATTTATCCACAGGAGGTTTTTGCTGACAATACAGTCTCCTTTTAGCAACACCTTGCTCACCCTTTACACAGCTGCACATATTTATAGCTGTGAGTGAGACAAAAATGCTTCTGTTCGCCTGTATGCAACTCCTTTGAGGTTAATGAAAGTTCATAAGTTTTTATTTTTGTCATTGTTTTGTAGTACTGCAGTTTTGTGTTGTACCTCAACGAGAACTCTGATACCCCTTTCATATACAAGCCCTGTGTTTGTTGGATGCAGGTTGTGCATTAGCCAAAATATTATGTTGTGCACTATACTGTCTGTTCATTCATGGGTGGTTCAGTATATGTGGTGCCATATATCAGGAATTGCTGGTAGTAGAGTCTCAGTTTTGGTAGCAAGGTATGTTTCTTTGTGCTCTAATGGAGCATTTGCCCAGAAACTCGAGTACTGTAAAGTTCAAACATGTGATGCATTGAGGCAAACATGTGAGGCACTGATGGCTAAATTAACCCCAATATTGCAGATGAAAATAAATATGCTAAATTCTAATCCAAATACATTTTTTTCCGCAAATCTGATTGGTCAATCGTGTGAGATTTCAGACCGTATAACATTGGGGTAACGGTTGCAAATATGTGACTGTTTCACATTTGGATGTATTACTCCACGCCATTTGGATGTATTACTCCACACCATTATTACTTCGCGTTTTGACCAGTGTTCTGATGAGATGTCATTCCTGTGGAATATCATTCCTGTCCTTTGCACAACTGCGCATGCACTTGAGGACGCAACTGCGCATGCATGCACAATATTGTCAGGATGCGGAACTTTCGATTTAAGTGACAAGACGAGACAATTCGGCAGACTGTTAGTTGAGAGTGAGAGAAAGTCGCATACTACTGCTGAAATGGGTGAATTTAAGATACCATACAAAACTATTGATGTGGATTCTGATACAGAATTACCATTTCACATTTGATGTATTTTCACATTTGATGGATTACTCTGCGCCCTGACCGAACAGACTGCTGACTGAATTACCTACAGAAAAATAAACCGTGCAAACAATGGAATTGGATTGCATAATTGTATAGTTTTCAATTTGATTGGAGCATTTTTAATTTTGACCCCTGTGCAATTCTTCAGTTGACCCCTACCTGGCCGCCTATTGAAAATTCAAGGGGCTAGTCAGTTTTTTCAAAAGAGGAATGTCTAAGGAGTATTTGTGCTGACTTTGGTTCTTGTATCACCATTTGCAGGATTGTTTCAGTTATCTGCTGCACTAGTAACGTCAATTCTTCTTTTATTCATCTTGGCTCAGTTGTTGCAAGTTGACTCAATGCTGAATGTTTCTGCCACATCTCCTTCAATAGAAATCATAATGATGTTGTCCAGAGTTTCTTATTTCAGTCTGTTTCGGAGAGGGGGTCTTGACCCTCTTCATAGTGGCAAAGCCCCTTTCACAGAATTAAAATATAAATGACTTGAAACCTCAGCCATAGGGTGATAGTCTCATCACAATGCATGTGTATTTAGGCACTACAAGTAAATGCATTTAATAGGTTTAGTTTCAAGATGCTAATCATCTTGTCTGCATTCTAAATTTCTTCAAGTCAATAGTATATGATCATCAGGTGTAATATAATACAATATCAAGATAAATTAAAAAAAATATCAAATAAGTGAAACTCTCCAAATACCTGCTGTTGAAATAGGAATTACAGCAATGGCTGAGTCCAGTTTTGCCAGATTCACCTTCTTCACCTGGTATGGAGTTACCAAATTTCTATGAAATTGAGAGTTTTCACGTGTAAAATGAGTTACCAGTACCAGGAGAATTTTGTTGGTGTGGAGTTAGCAAATGGCATATAGTCACATTAACGTTACTGTTGTTAGTTAAAGGACATGTCGCGCAGAAATCATAGCAATTTAGATTTAGACTGTTAGTGACCATCCATATATCGGAATTACTATGTGCACTTCCATGACCAGTTTCAAAGTACACAGCATTCGCAACAAACATCTACGCCGAAACTGCTGAAAACAAAGTACTCATGAGTACTTCTTCTTCTTACTTATAAGGTTTTGAATAATCAGGTCCCATCTTATCTTAGGGACCTCATAGTACCATATCACCCCAATAGAGCGCTTCGCTCTCAGACTGCAGGCTTACTTGTAGTTCCTAGGGTTTGTAAGAGTAGAATGGGAGGCAGATCCTTCAGCTTTCAGGCTCCTCTCCTGTGGAACCAGCTCCCAATTCAGATCAGGGAGACAGACACCCTCTCTACTTTTAAGATTAGGCTTAAAACTTTCCTTTTTGCTAAAGCTTATAGTTAGGGCTGGATCAGGTGACCCTGAACCATCCCTTAGTTATGCTGCTATAGACTTAGACTGCTGGGGGGTTCCCATGATGCACTGAGTGTTTCTTTCTCTTTTTGCTCTGTATGCACCACACTGCATTTAATCATTAGTGATTGATCTCTGCTCCCCTCCACAGCATGTCTTTTTCCTGGTTCTCTCCCTCAGCCCCAACCAGTCCCAGCAGAAGACTGCCCCTCCCTGAGCCTGGTTCTGCTGGAGGTTTCTTCCTGTTAAAAGGGAGTTTTTCCTTCCCACTGTCGCCAAGTGCTTGCTCACAGGGGGTCGTTTTGACCATTGGGGTTTTTACGTAATTATTGTATGGCCTTGCCTTACAATATAAAGCGCCTTGGGGCAACTGTTTGTTGTGATTTGGCGCTATATAAATAAAATTGATTGATTGATTGATATTTGTGTGTTTTAGACAGTGGTGATGTATCTTTTAGAGATGTCCCAGCATGCACTTGAATGTAGCCGCTAACATTAAGAATGGAGCCACAGATTAATTCCAAAGTTTACATAAGTGTGATGTCATATTATGATGACTCATTTTTAAGTGATAATTGTTAATTTTGATGTGGTACGTAAAAGCAGCAGCCGTGAGAAGACTTAGTGCACATGCATGGCCCTTAGTCATAAACGCAGCCTGTTAAAAACAGTTTCTGCTAGACACTCGGCTTTGTGCACGCTTATAGGTGTTGTCATCAATTTAACTGTGAAAAATCTAAAAAATACAGCTGTGTAATCAGGAAGCCTGAAAAAGAGCTGAGAGGTCCACAAGCACGTTAAAACAGTGTGCTGCTCTGCATACATCAAGATACAAAATCCGACAGACTCTCAAAGTAAAATAAAAATAAAGCCTATCAGCTCCACTGAGGAGAACAGAAGCGACACTCCCACTTGTAGAATAATTTCCCAGATTAAATATGTGGGCTGTTTCACAGTCGGGGTACACAAGTATGTGTCACTGGCACCAAAAAATCTGATTAACTGATTCCATCTGCTCAAAGTGATATTAATCAGTGAAATCACCTAGTGGAGTGTGTTGTTGCAAAGAAAACCTGCACCTCTCAGCCCTGTCTGGAACGAGTTGAATACCCCTGTACTGCAAGCAATAAATAATAAGATAGAAATTTTATTCAAATTTATTGGAATAATATTTTTTTATATTGTAATACACCAGAGGGAGTTCATTTCTGTGTCATGTGAGTTTGGTGGCACTATAGGATATAAATAAATAAGTTACTGAGGTTTTATTAAAATTTATTACAATAAAAAATATCCCTGAAATTATGTAATAGCAGAGGTGGGACAAAGTCACTGTCAAGTCATTCTCAAGTCATCAATCTGCAAGTCCCAAGTCAAGTCTCAAGTCAGCTTGCAAACAATTGGTGGTCATTATGACTTGAGACTTTACTTGGGGCTTGCTGATTCATGACTTGAGAGTGACTTCATGGTGACTTTGTCTCACCTCTGTGTAATAGTATCTTTTTCTAATCTCAGTGCTGTAGTACACCCAGAGAGAGTTCATGATGTGTTATGGGGGTTTGGTTGTACTAAAAGATATAAATAAAAGTTATTGAGATTTTATTCAAATTTATTACAATAAAAAAAACCCTGGAATTATATAATTGTAAATTTTTCCAATCTAAGTGCTGCATTATACGCAATGAAATTTGTTGCAGTTTTTAAGGTCTTCACGTGGTGAGAGAGAGACAGGTGAGACAGTGGGAATGCATGAAAGGATATGAAAGTCCCACAACAACACACGGGGGATATTATCATTTGATTCTTGTTTCTTGCTCGCAACAATAGACAAGAGTCCAAGTTAGCGACTTTAGTCAGCAGAAAGATGCGTCATGATTGACATCTTTAAATGGCTTTGTCAGAGGTTGATGAATAAAGTTCAGATCTGCTGCTTATGAATCAGAAGCAGCGGATCAACAATCAACATAGAGAAATGATCATTTTCCTGCTACATACCCTTGAAAACAACGTAACGGCTCAATTGTAGCGTAATTTTGCAGTTGCAGCATAACTCTGTTACTCTGTTATAATGCTCGCAAGACCTATGATAATGCATAGCTAGTCATACTGTTTGTAGTTTAATTAAATACGGGTGATACTTGTAGCTGTTGTAGAAATACTTTTTTTTTATCTTTTGAAAAGACATCTGTTCATTCTTAGAATTCAGTAATGATTGGGAAGAGCATTTTGATGATAGCTTGGGTAATCAGTGTGGCTTTAATTATGTCATTGTGTTCATTTAACACAGACGAGACGGATTTAAGAGTGATACGTTAGAACAACCAATGATCACACCTATCGCAAAGTCCGTCTTAAATCATGATAGCTTGACAGCCGCTGGGGCACTTCAGTGGTAACAACAGCAGCAGTCAGTGTAATAAATGAAAGTAATTGTTGTATTTCGGCCGAAAGGACAGTCTGTTCATAAAGGGCGCTGGCTTTTGCTTAGTGCAGTGCAAACAGCACCTCTGCTCCTGCCTACGCTTACAGTAGATCTGAGTTTTTAATCTCATTAAGCAGACCCAGTGATCAGCATTAACAGCTGAGCTCTAATCATGCCACTGTTCACGGGCCGTTGAAAGCCAAATTATTTTAATGTGAGAAAATGAGAGAGGATGGAGAGCTGATGATTTAAAAAACGTGGGGGCCTTTGAATAATCAGAGCCAGTGCGCAACAACATAAAACCCTGTGACGTAATGATAGCCTTCAGAGAGCCACAAGAACACAACACACAGGTGCAGCTCGGAGCAACCTAACAATCCTCAGTGATGCGTGGAATGTTTTGGACAAAACTTGATGAACTCCCCAGACTGGTTGTGTGACAATGGTAATGTCACACATATGACTTTGCTGCCAGTATGATGTCTTCAGCTGAGACGTGACTAATTCATGTAAAAAGTAATTTGCTGGAGTTTTTCTGCTCAGTCAGAGCAGACCCAGAAGGCCTTGTTAGAGATATTTTAGGATGTGTTTTCTGTTCATTGGATAGCAACAACAAAGTTGAAACAGGAATGAGATCATGAGGGGAAAAATATTCATAAAGCTGCTACTTTTTATGTGTATTAGCTTGTCGGCCCACAGCAGAAGGACATTAACGCTCTATTAAGTAAGAATCACTAATTTTATTTATTTATATTTTTAATGACTAGGTGCCCTGATAATTTTTTAATTTAGTTTACTGTCACACCACTCTTATAAATACAAATAAATGTTTTTACAGCAAAGTTTGCACAAGCATTGTGCAAAGCACAACTCTGAATAGTAGCAGGGTAAATCCGTGTCACCTCAGGTTGACAGTATACTGCTGACACTTGGTTATATGTCACTGGTTACCATCCCTGGTCCACAGGGACCACTGACCTGCACATTTTTCATCTCTTCCAAAAGCTGGTTAGCATATTTAGGTGTCTGTTAGTTTTTGATTGACTAAGAACACCTGAATGAGCTCATCAGGTTTTGTCAGAGCAGGCAGAGATAAAAATTAAAATGTGTAGGTTAGTGGTCCTTGAGGACCAGGCTTGGGAATCACTGACAAATGTATGTAAACAAACACACATGTACGGGCCCCATCAAACTAAGCACGAATCAAGCCGAATCGGGGGGGAAAAAGCCAAACTTCGAGGCGCATTCGGGAGGAACAGAGATCTGGACAGCCATGTACTAATGGCATATGACCATTTAGAATGTGGGCAGATCCTGCCTTGACTGATTCGTGCACAACTGTGTGTATGCGTATGATTGCAGTTCAAATGTGGTTGGAACACAGTACGAATGTTGTCAGATTGCAGTAAGAATAAGAAGAATGCACGTTGAATGCCGTACAGATGCAGTTCAATTACCACCCGAAGTCTGGTTGGAAGGCAAGCAATGGGAAATGCTGTCATCTGCTGTGTTTGTCAAGAAGTGCCGTTCTTGTTATTTAAATCAGGTACCTCGAATCATGGCAGTACTGTCGTGGATGTAAGTGGACCGATCAGATGATATGAGCTCACACAGCGCAGCGGAGCGATCAGATGCTACAGCCTCATGCACATGCTACAGAGTGATTAGATGATTCCACTGTCCAGCTGGATAGTGTGCATTGCGCCGCTGGACGGTGCGTCATATGGGATATATATTAAATGGTGGATGAGGCATGTCCTGTCAGCACTGGGCTGATATAACCATCACTTGGCACTCCCAGGATGACAGGGATCTTACCACAAGCTACAGCCTGGCAGTTGTTCGCCCTGCACTGTGAGATGCATCTGGAACTGTTCCAAAGGTGAATTTTTTTTTTTTTTCATATTGTAATGGATTGGTAAAACAGTTGGAACGTCATTCCTTCTAAAGAGTTTGATGGCGTATATGTCATAATATGTGTATTATAACTGTGACACCCTGTTCAGCTCCACCGCACAGAGCCTCTGAAATGCATTGACAAGCCGTGGGACAGCAACGAAGTGCGGCATATCGGCTTGTGGTGGTACAGCTATGATGATCATAATATTTCACATACATTATCTAACCCATAGGAGGGAATGACAATGTATCTGTAATATAAGGTTTATTAATGGCTATAACACCTCCTTTGACTCGAAGTGACACACAGTGCTTATGGTATGATTGCGCAATGCTCACATCTACTTCAAAAAATGAATTCGTACCCCAGACTTGGCACATTACAATATATCCTTTGCGCACCCCGTATGGGATGCATGGGGGTGCAGTCCGGGACATGCTGGCAGGAGTAGACGTGCCTGACCATGGCAAATGTCCCTCATGCGCAATCAGACTTTTCTGAATGCTGTTTTGATGCTGGGAGAGTATTTAGAATGCAGTCAGAATGTAGTTTAGAGTCCACTTCGACGGCCGTTCGATATATTTCCACCTCAAACGCACGCGCTCTACATTCAGGCTGGCTGTATGACTGTGCCTGACTGTTTGGAGTGCACCCAGAATGCTGTCGGAGCTTTTCAATTGCGCCTCGACCTTGTTTGAATGGACGTCGAATTTTCATTTCGATGGCATTCGGGCTCATTCGTCCTCTAGTGTGACGGGGTATAAAAGCTGATACAACCCCAATTCCAATGAAGTTGGGACGATGTGTAAAATGTAAATAAAAACAGAAGACAATGATTTGCAAATCCTCTTCAACCTATGTTCAATTGAATACACCACAAAGACAAGATCAAACTGATAAACTTTATTGTTTTTCTGCAAATATTTGCTCATTTTGAAATGGATGTCTGCAACATGTTTCAAAAAAGCTGAGACAGTGATATGTTTACTACTGTGTTACATCACCTTTCCCTCTAACAACACTCAATAAGCGTTTGGGAACTGAGGACACTAATTGTTGAAGCTTTGTAGGTGGAATTCTTTCCCATTCTTGCTTGATGTATGACTTCAGTTGTTCAACAGTTCGGGGTCTCTGTTGTCGTATTTTGCGCTTCATAATGCGCCACACATTTTCAATGGGCGACAGGTGCGGACTACAGGCAGGCCAGTCTAGTACCTGTACTCTTTTACTATGAAGCCACGCCGTTGTTCCCTGAAAAAGATGTTGCTGGGATGGCAGCATGTGTTGCTCCAAAACCTGGATGTAACTTTCACCATTGATGGTGCCATCACAGATATGTAAGTTGCTCATGCCATGGGCACAAACACACCCCCATACCAACACAGATGCTGGCTTTTGAACTCGGCACTGCAATCTGGATGGTCTTTTTCCTCTTTTGTCCAGAGGATACAACGTCCATGATTTCCAAAAATGAGCTGCAGAAAACAGAAGATGCAATAATAATAATAATAATAATAATAATAATAATTAAAAATAAATAAAACTAAGAAATTACATGTACATAAGTATTCACAGCCTTTGTCATTAAGCTTAAAATTGAACTCAGGTGCATCCTGTTTCTGCAGCTTAATTGGAGTCCACCTGGGATAAAGTCAGTTGATTGTGCATGATTTGGAAAGGCACACACCTGTCTACATATAAGGTTCCACAGAGCAAGCACACAGGTGACAGTGGTAAGGAAAAACTATCTTTGATGATTTCAGGAAGAAACCTCAAGCTCACCAGATTCAAAGGGATGACCCTCTGCTTGGGCCATGATACCGACACAATTGACAAAACAATTTGCAAAAAGAATATACTGAAAATTTTGCCGGTGCACAAGAAGGGAGGGTTGCAGAAGTAGACACCACTCCTATCTCTGGATGGAGCCGCACCTCAAACGGAGAGAAAAAACAGAATTAGGCATCGTAAAGACAACAAATGAAGTATAATTTTTCAGCATTAAACCACAAGAAAAACAGAAGAAATACTATGGTGATCACAGGCTACTAGCCCTAAGCTTCACTAAAAGACCCAGACTTTAGGTAAAGTTTAGGCTGCGGCTCGCTCTTTTTCCCAATAAAATGAATTTAAAAGGGTAAAACGCATAGTAGTAAAAAAAAAAAGCGTAGTGCTTCTCCACGTCGAAAGCAGCCAGCTGAGGTGGCTCGGGCATCTTTTCCAGATGCCCCCTGGATGCCTCGCTGGAGAGGTGTTCCGGGCACGTCCCATTGGAAGGAGACCTTGAGGAAGACCCGGAACACGCTGGAGGGACTACATCTCTCGGCTGGCTTGGGAACGCCTCGGGGTTCCCCCGGAGGAGCTGGGGATGGCGTGTGTGGATTGGGATCTCTGGGCGGCTTTGCTTGAGCTGCTGCCCCCGTGACCCGACTCTGGATAAAGCGGAAGAAAATGGATGGATGGATGGATAAAGCAGTAACATACTATGCCAGTATGCTAGCCAAACAAAAGGGAAAATAAGTGTGTCTTATGTCTGGACTTGAAAGTCTCTACAGAATCTGATTGTTTATTGATGCAGGGAGATCATTCCACAGAATAGGGGTACAATAAGAGAAAGCTCTGTGATCCACAGACTTTTTATTCACCCTAGCGACATAAAGTAGTCCTGCACCCTGAAAACGCAGAGCATGGGCCGGTACATAAGGTTTAATTAGGCCAGCTAAATAGGGAAGTGCCAGTCTGTGAACAATTTCATAGGTTAGTAGCAGAACCTTCAAATCTGATTTCACAGGGACATGAAGCCAGTGAAGAGATGCCAAAATGGGTGTAATGTGGTCAAACTTTCTGCTTCCTGTCAAAAGTCTTGCAGCAGCATCTTGAATCAACATTGCAGTAGTCCAATCTAGAAGAGACAAACGCATGAATCAGGGTCTCATCATCAGCCATAGACAGGATGGGAGGAATCTTCACTATATTTCGCAGGTGGAAGAAAATAGTCCTCGTAATATCTCTAATGTGGAGGTCAGAGGACATTGTAGGATCAAAAATTACCCCAAGGTTCCTCCCTTTGGCAGTGTGATGTATGACACTCGAGCCTAGGCTAAGCGTTAGCTGGTCAGTGATTTCTGCTGCTTCGAAGGTTTAAGGAACTGAATGTGAGTGGAGCAGTGAGTGGAGCAGCGAGCGAGTTGTTGTTGGCGGCAGTGCCGGGCCTGCCATCCAGGTCCGTGTTGGAGTCACAGGCACATCCCGGCCCGTGGTCTCTCGGTGACCAGCGACCCAGCAACCTTTCGCGGTAGCCGTGACAGCGTCAGAGGTCTAGTTCGGCCTCGTGGCAGCGGCATAGCAGATACATCCCGCTCGTGGCTGCCAACAGCAGCCCCGCGAGTGTCAGAGGCCCAGCTCGGCCTTGCAGCAGATTCACGGATACATCCCGGTCCGCAGAGGCGTAGCAGACCACCTTGCACGTGGCCCCTCAACTTGTTGCTTAATCGAAGGCCCAACCCAGCTCAGGTGGAGTCGGAGGCCCAGCACAGCCCTACGGCGGAGCCGGTGGCCTACCCAGCTCGCGTCAAGAATTCACAGCGGCAGCTACCATCGCTACAGGAGCAGCTACTTCACGGCTACAGTTAAAACACAGAAAGCTATTAAACCAGGGCCAGGCTAATTGTTAGCTGGCTAAGCTACCTAGCCGGCTGTAGCTAAGCTAGTTTGCCCGCCGAAACGGCATAAACTATTATCATGCCACCAAAGAAGGCAATAACTGGTGAGGAACTGGAGGAGATTAAGCATTCACTGAATTTTATGTCTGAAGAACTTAGTGGAGTGGTTAAAAATCAAACTAAATTACTGGGGCTGCTGAAGGAGGTGTGTGAGCTGAGGAAAATGATGCAGGAAAAAGACAACAAAATCAGACTTCTGGAAAAACAGGTGGAGGATTTAGAGCAATATACCAGATTGGATGATGTAATTGTAACGGGATTGAATATTAGACATCATCATATGCCAGAGTAACAGCCAGCAGCATGGATCCATGCTATGGAGGAAACACCGGAAGAAACCCACTCGCTGGAGCAGCAGGTCAGCAGCTGTTTTTCTTCAGATAACATCCATATTAACAACAGTGACATTGCAGACTGTCATTTACTTCCAAGGAAAGACATCAAGGCCAAGCCAGCCATCATTATTCGGTTTGTGAACAGAAAAGTTAAGAATGAATTGTTGAGACAGTCTAAAAAGCCGAGAGGAACTGATGTGTATGTTAATGAACACCTGAACCAAAAAAAAAAAAAAAAGCAGATATAGCTAAAGAAGCCAGAATCCTCCGGAAACAACAAAAAATACAAGCGACTTGGACGAGGAACTGTAAAGTGATGATTAAGTTAAATGGATCTCCGGAGGAAGCTAAAATCTTAGTGGTAAAAGAGTTTGCGGACTTGGAAAAATTTAAGTGATGGGTATTGTTGTTCGTTTATTTCGGGTTATGTTTGTGCTGTTAAATGAACTTGGGTATCGACAGTTCTGGAAAATGACTTTAATATTATGTGTGTGTTTACACTATGGAGTGAGACCTAATTTGACTGTTTTTTTTGGGGGGGGGGGGTTGGTTTGTGGACTTTTCTTTTTATTACACTCAACAAAAATATAAATGCAACATTTTTGGTTTTGCTCCCATTTTGTATGAGATGAACTCAAAGATCTAAAACTTTTTCCACATACACAATATCACCATTTCCCTCAAATATTGTTCACAAACCTGTCTAAATCTGTGATAGTGAGCACTTCTCCTCTGCTGAGATAATCCATCCCACCTCACAGGTGAGCCATATCAAGATGCTGATTAGACACCATGATTAGTGCACAGGTGTGCCTTAGAATGCCCACAATAAAAGGCCACTCTGAAAGGTGCAGTTTTATCACACAGCACAATGCCACAGATGTCGCAAGATTTGAGGGAGCGTGCAGTTGGCATGCTGACAGCAGGAATGTCAACCAGAGCTGTTGCTCGTGTATTGAATGTTCATTTCTCTACCATAAGCCATCTCCAAAGGCGTTTTAGAGAATTTGTGAGTACATCCAACAAGCCTCACAACCGCAGACCACGTGTAACCACACCAGCCCAGGACCTCCACATCCAGCATGTTCACCTCCAAGATCGTCTGAGACCAGCCACTCGGACAGCTGCTGAAACAATCGGTTTGCATAACCAAAGAATTTCTGCACAAACTGTCAGAAACCGTCTCAGGGAAGCTCATCTGCATGCTCGTCGTCCTCATCGGGGTCTCGACCTGACTCCAGTTCGTCGTCGTAACCGACTTGAGTGGGCAAATGCTCACATTCGCTGGCGTTTGGCATGTTGGAGAGGTGTTCTCTTCACGGATGAATCCTGGTTCACACTGTTCAGGGCAGATGGCAGACAGCATGTGTGGCGTCGTGTGGGTGAGCGGTTTTCTGATGTCAGTGTTGTGGATCGAGTGGCCCATGGTGGCGGTGGGGTTATGGTATGGGCAGGCGTCTGTTATGGACGAAGAACACAGGTGCATTTTATTGATGCCATTTTGAATGCACAGAGATACCGTGACGAGATCCCGAGGCCCATTGTTGTGCCAACATCCAAGAACATCACCTCATGTTGCAGCAGGATAATGCACGGCCCCATGTTGCAAGGATCTGTACACAATTCTTGGAAGCTGAAAATGTCCCAGTTCTTGCATGGCCAGCATACTCACCGGACATGTCACCCATTGAGCATGTTTGGGATGCTCTGGACCGGCGTATACGACAGCGTGTACCAGTTCCTGCCAATATCCAGCAACTTCGCACAGCCATTGAAGAGGAGTGGACCAACATTCCACGGGCCACAACTGACAACCTGATCAACTCTATGCAAAGGAGATGTGTTGCACTGCATGATGCAAATGGTGGTCACACCAGATACTGACTGGTATCCCCCCCCCCCCCCCCCCCCAATAAATCAAAACTGCACCTTTCAGAGTGGCCTTTTATTGTGGACAGTCTAAGGCACACCTGTGCACTAATCATGGTGTCTAATCAGCATCTTGATATGGCACACCTGTGAGGTGGGATGGATTATCTCAGCAAAGGAGAAGTGCTCACTATCACAGATTTAGACTGGTTTGTGAACAATATTTGAGGGAAGTGGTGATATTGTGTATGTGGAAAAAGTTTTAGATCTTTGAGTTCATCTCATACAAAATGGGAGCAAAACCAAAAGTGTTGCGTTTATATTTTTGTTGAGTGTATATGATAACAGCTGATTCTTTTGATTTTACTTCTGTGCAGGAATTACAATCTTTTCAGTATACTGAGCACCATATATGGGATATGGAATATGAGATACATCCAGATAATCATTTCTATTCCTTTAGAAATAGTAATTGCCAGTATTACACAGATGAACAATACAGCAATCGCATTTCAAATGACAGGAAATTATCAGTAATCTACTTTAACAGTAGGAGTATGTACAAAAATGTTGGGAATATCAAGGATTATTTAAAACAATTTTGTCATCCTTTTGGTATATGCCATATTGGAAACTTGGCTTGCTGAGATTGATGATAGGAATTACGAATTGGAAGGTTATGAATTCAGTCATTCAAATAGGCAAAATAGAGGAGGAGGAGTAGCATTATATGTTGACAAAAGGCTTAAATACAAAATTAAAGATCATTTGATAATGGCTGTGGAAAATTTGTTGGAATGCATGACAATTGAATGCAATTGAATTGATATGCATGGAAAAAGGTAAAAATATCATTATTAGTTGCATATATAGAACTCCGGGTTCTAAAATTGAAGAGCTTCAAAAATGGATTGAGAAATACTTTTCACAGATGTATAACAAATGAGTATTTGTTTGTGGAGATATAAATATTCATCTTTTAAATCCACATCGACATAAAGTGACAGAAGATTTCATTAATACTATGTACAGTTTAAATTTAGATCCAAAAATCATGAGGCCTTCAAGAATAACTTCACATTCAGCTACTCTGATTGCTAATATATTTATGAATGATATTGATACCAAAACACTAAGTGGCTTATTAATTAATGATATCCGTGACCATTTACCAATTTTTTCATTAATTGATCTAAACTTAAATAGCAAATGTACTGAGAAAATACAATATTGTAAGCGTTTGGAATCTGAAGAAGCTATTACTGCCTTAAAACGTGATTTACTTTTACAGAATTGGAATTCCATTTACACAAAACAGGATGCTAACTTGGCATATTCAGAATTTTAAAACATATTTCTCAATATACGTATACAACAAAAAATTGTCCAGTTATAGAGTATAGTAAGAAGAATAAATATAAAGCTCATCCATGGATAACTAAAGGTCTTCAAAAGGCTTGGAAGAAAAAAAATATGCTATACAGAGAATTCATTAAAACTAAAGCAAGAGAGGCAGAGATTAAATATAAGGACTATAAAAATAAATTAACAACTATCATGCGGAATTGAAAAAAAATCATACTTTAGAAAAATACTAAATGATAATAAAAACAAGATAAAGGAAACATGGAAAATATTGAATATTATTATAACAAATAAATCCAAATCAAATAACTATGCAACATATTTTACATATAAGAACAAAGACGAATATGACGCGAGTCAAGTAGTGGATAGTTTTAATAAATTCTTTGCTAATGTTGGGCCAGGTCTGGCAGCTGAAATTCCACACAACCCATGGGAAAATCAGCAATTAATTGACAGAAATCCACACACAATGTTTCTTGGTCCAGTAGAGGAAAGGGAAATTATTAAGGTAGTTAGTACATGTAAAAGTAAAAAGTCAAGGGATCATAATGATGTACATATGTCTTTAGTAAAGCAAATAATTACTGAAATTGCAAAACCATTAGCATATATTTTTAATAAATCATTTCAAACTGGAATTGTTCCAAACAGTATGAAAGTGGCAAAAGTGATACCTTTATTTAAATCTGGTAGTAAACATCTTTTTACAAATTACAGACCTGTGTCTATTGTCACAGTTTTCTAAGATATTGAAAAAGCTTTACAATAGCAGATTGTATAAATTTATACGACATAACTTGCTGGATGAAGGTCAGTAGGGTTTTAGAGTAGGTAGGTCCACGGCACTGGCTCTGCTCGATTCAGTACAAGAGATCAGTAGTCATATGGACCAAAGGGAATAGTAATAGGTTTATTTATTGATCTGAGAAAGGCTTTTGATACAATAGATCACAACATATTATTTCAAAAGATGGAACTGTATGGGATCAGAGGGGTGGCTTTGAACTGGATTAAAAATTACTTACAAAACCAGAAACGGTTTGTTAAACTCTGGGATTGCTGCTCTTCTTATCTGGACATCCTTTGTGGGCTTTCTCAGGGTTCTGTGTTGGGACCAAAATTATTTATTTTGTACATTAATGATTTAGGTAAAGTTTTGGATCTGTTTAAGGCAGTTCTGTTGCAGGTGATACCAACCTGTTTTGTACAGGAGAAAATCTGCAGCAATTATTGTCCGATTTACATATTGGAATGATGAAGTTAAAGAGATGGTTTGATATTAATAAATTATCACTAAATTTGTCTAAAACCAAAGTAATGTTATTTGGGAATTACAATGAAGACATACAAATACAGTTAAATATACACGGGATAATCATAGAGCGTGTCAAAGAAAATAAGTTCTTAAGTGTTATTATTGATGAAAGAATTAATTGGAAAGCTCATATTCAATATATTCAAAAGAAAGTGTCAAAAAGTATTGCATTACTAAATACGGTAAGGCATGTTCTTGATTGCAAAGCACTTCATACTCTGTATTGTTCCTTGGTTGCTCCCTACTTGGCTTACTGTACTGAAGTATAGGGCAACAATTATAAAACCACATTGCAATCATTATTCATTCTTCAAAAAATAACTTTAAGAGCAATTCACAATGTAGGTTATTGAGTTCACACCAATTCATTGTTTATTAAATCTAAAATATTAAAACTTCACAACATGATTACATTTAAAACTGTGCAGTTAATGTATAAAGTGAAAAAGAAGCAACTGCCCTTCAGAATTCAAGAATGTTTTTAAGGCGAGAGAGGGAAAATATAATTTAAGGGGCTCGTATCATTTTAAAATTGCTGGCGCTTGGACAACCAGGAAAGGCTTTTGTGTTTTTACTTGTGGCCCTAAAATATGGCACAGTCTGTCGAAGGAACTCAAGCGATGTCCAAATGTCAATCAATTTAAACGCCTATTTAAGGAAATGATGTTCTCTGAAGATGTGAAAATTGTCTAAATACTCTGAAAATTCAATATATGGTTGAAGGACTATATTGCTGTTGGTTTAAGTATGGACAATTAAGTTATTAATTAATTAATTAATTTTTTAAGATTATGCAATGTGTGCTGTTATTGGTGTGGATATGATGAGGAATTTGAGTTTATTGATTATTTTAAAATGTCTGTGTTTGCTGTTCTGCTCACTTTGTTTTGTTTTGTTTGGTTTTGCTGTGATAAGTAAAAGTTACTGAGGTAAAAGGAGTAGGTGTATATAAGCTTTGCTTCTACCTACACCCTTTCGGTTGCATGGGTTGACTGGCTGAGAAATCAGTTGTTTTGTTTTATTTTATTGCAAAATGCCGAATAAACTTGAACCTGAAGGTCCCAATGAGCACAGTGGCCTCCATCATCCGTAAATGGAAGAAGTTTGGATCCACCAGGACTAGGGATGCACCGATCCCGATACCAGTATCAGGTATCGGCCTGATCCTGTATTCATTTACTCGTACTTGTAATCAGAAAACATCTCCGATACTCCATGACCCTTTACAGCAGCATGATGTCAACCTCTCAATGTGGGCTTTTCACCTACATGCTCCGAAATTTCCGGACTATAAGCCGGTACATTTTTCATACATTTTGAACACTGCGGCTTAAACAATGATGCGGGTACTTTATGGATTTTTACAGGTTTTCATGTAATTTACTCATAATTCGAAATGCGTTCGTCAATGCTGAGCACTGAGTGGGTGAAAGCTGCTGTCCAACATGCGGAGTAAATTCACACACAGAGTAAATAAAAAGTCTTACCTGTTCGTTTCAGTGGAATTCATCATCATACGATCTTGAAGAAAAATAATCCACGCAAACCCTCCTGAGTTTGGAAAACTACTTCTTCTTTGTCTTTCCGGTTAGGGGTCGCCACAGCAGATCAATCGTTTCTATCTCACCCTGTCCTCTGTATCTTCCTCTGTCACACCAACCACCTGCATGTCCTCCCTCAGCACATCCATAAACCTCCTCTTTGGCCTCCCTCTTCTCCTGCTGCCTGGTGGCTCCATCCTCAGCATCCTTCTCCCTATATACCCTGGGTCCCTCCTCCGCACATGTTCAAACCATCTCAATCTCGCCTCTCTGACTTTGTCTCCAAACCGTCCCACCTGAGCTGTCCCTCTGATATGTTCATTCCTAATCTTGTCCATTCTTGTCACTCCCAAAGAGAATCTCAACATCTTCAGCTCTGCCACTTCTGTCTCCTGTCTTTTTGTTAGTGCCACTGTCTCTAAGCCATACAACATAGCTGGTCTCACTACTGTCTTGTAAACTTTCCCGTTCACTCTTGCTGATATTCTTCGGTCACAAATCACTCCTGCCACCTTTCTCCACCCACTCCACCCTGCCTGCACTCCCTTCTTCACCTCTCTACCACACCCTCCATTACTTTGAACAGTTGACCACAAGTATTTAAACTCATCTACTTTCGCCACTTCTACTCCTTGTAACTGCACTATTCCACTGGGCTCCCTCCCATTCACACACATGTACTCACTCTTGCTTCCACTGACTTTCATTCCCCTTCTCTCCAAAGCATATCTCCACCTCTCCAGACTAGACTCAACAAGCTCTCTACTCTCACTACAGATCACAATGTCATCTGCAAACATCATAGTCCATGGGGACTCCTGTCTGATCTCATCCGTCAACCTGTCCATCACCACTGCAAACAAGAAAGGACTCAGAGCTGATCCTTGGTGTAATCCCACCTCTGCCTTGAATGAGTCTGTCATTCCGACTGTGCATCTCAACGCTGTCACACTGTTCTTGTACATGTCCTGCACTACCCTAACATATCAAATCAAATCAATTTTATTTATATAGCACCAAATCACAACTAACAGTTGCCCCAAGGCGCTTTATATTGTAAGGCAAAAGCCATACAATAATTACAGAAAAACCCCAACGGTCAAAATGACCCCCTGTGAGCAAGCACTTGGCGACAGTGGGAAGGAAAAACTCCCTTTTAACAGGAAGAAACCTCCAGCAGAACCAGGCGTAGGGAGGGGCAGTCTTCTGCTGGGACTGGTTGGGGCTCAGGGAGAGAATCAGGAAAAAGACATGCTGTGGAAGAGAGCAGAGATCAATCACTAGTGATTAAATCTAGAGTGGTGCATACAGAGCAAAAAGAGAAAGAAACACTCAGTGCATCATGGGAACCCCCAGCAGTCTAAGTCTATAGCAGCATAACTAAGGGATGGTTCAGGGTCACCTGATCCAGCCCTAACTATAAGCTTTAGCAAAAAGGAAAGTTTTAAGCCTAATCTTAAAGTAGAGAGGGTGTCTGTCTCCCTGATCCGAATTGGGAGCTGGTTCCACAGGAGAGGAGCCTGAAAGCTGAAGGCTCTGCCTCCCATTCTACTCTTAAAAACCCTAGGAACTACAAGTAAGCCTGCAGTCTGAGAGCGAAGCGCTCTATTGGGATGATATGGTACTATGAGGTCCCTAAGATAAGATGGGACCTGATTATTTTGAATCCTATTCTAGAATTAACAGGAAGCCAATGAAGAGAGGCCAATATGGGTGAAATATGCTCTCTCCTTCTAGTCCCCGTCAGTACTCTAGCTGCAGCATTTTGAATTAACTGAAGGCTTTTCAGGGAACTTTTAGGACAACCTGATAATAATGAATTACAATAGTCCAGCCTAGAGGAAATAAATGCATGAATTAGTTTTTCAGCATCACTCTGAGACAAGACCTTTCTAATTTTAGAGATATTGCGCAAATGCAAAAAAGCAGTCCTACATATTTGCTTAATATGCGCATTGAAGGACATATCCTGATCAAAAATGACTCCAAGATTTCTCACAGTATTACTAGAAGTCAGGGTAATGCCATCCAGAGTAAGGATCTGGTTAGACACCATGTTTCTAAGATTTGTGGGGCCAAGTACAATAACTTCAGTTTTATCTGAATTTAGAAGCAGGAAATTAGAGGTCATCCATGTCTTTATGTCTGTAAGACATTCCTGCAGTTTAACTAATTGGTGTGTGTCCTCTGGCTTCATGGATAGATAAAGCTGGGTATCATCTGCGTAACAATGAAAATTTAAGCAATGCTTTCTATTAATACTGCCTAAGGGAAGCATGTATAGAGTGAATAAAATTGGTCCTAGCACAGAACCTTGTGGAACTCCATAATTAACCTTAGTCTGTGAAGAAGACTCCCCATTTACATGAACAAATTGTAATCTATTAGATAAATATGATTCAAACCACTGCAGCACAGTGGTTTGAACATACTTCTCTGCCACTCCAGACTTCCTCATACAGTACCACAGCTCTTCTCTTGGCACCCTATCATAAGCTTTTTCTAAGTCCACAAACACACAATATAACTCTTTCTGGCCTTCTCTGTACTTCTACAACAGTATTCTCAGAGCAAACATTGCATCTGTAGTGCTCTTTCTCGGCATGAAACCATATTGCTGCTCACAGATCTTCACCTGTTTTCTAAGCCTAGCTTCTACTACTCTTTCCCATAACTTCATGCTGTGGCTGATCAACTTTATGCCTCTGTAGTTACTGCAGCTCTGCACATCACCCTTGTTCTTAAAAATAGGAACCAGCACACTTCATCTCCACTCCTCAGGCATCCTCTCACTTTCTAAGATTTTATTAAACAGTCTGGTTAGAAACTCTACTGCCGTCTCTCCTAGACATTTCCATGCCTCCACTGGAATGTCATCTGGACCAACTGCCTTTCCACTCTTCATCCTCTTCATAGCAGCCCTCACTTCTTCCTTACTAATCTCTTGTACTTCCTGATTTACTCTCACCACATCATCCAGCCTTTTCTCTTGCTCATTTTCTTTATTCATCAGCTCATCAAAATATTCCCTCCACCTTCTCAGCACACACTCCTCACTTGTCAGCACATTACCATGTGCATCTTTTACCACTCTAACCTGCTGCACATCCTTTCCAGCTCTGTCCCTTTGTCTGGGCAATCGGTACAAGTCCTTTTCTCCTTCCTTACTATTCAACTTCTTGTACAGCTCGCAATATGCCTTTTCCTTCACTTTTGCACTTCTCTTTTCGCCTTAACGCTGCATCTCCTTGTACTCCTGTCTACTTTCTTCATCTCTCCGACTATCTCAAAACTTTTTCGCCAACCTCTTTCTCCTTATGCTTTCCTTCCTTATCACCTCTGTTCCCTTCACCAACATGCCCATTGAAGTCTGCTCTTATCACTACTCTTTCATGCGTGGGCACACTCTCCACCACCTCATCTAACATGCTCCAGAAATCTTCTTTCTCCTTCATCTCACAACCTACCTGTGAGGCATATGCACTGATGATATTCATCATCACCCCTTCAATTTCCAGCTTCACACTCATCACCCTGTCAGACACTTGTTTAACCCCAACACACTTTTAACATACTCCAAATAAGCATAAAATAACAGATGAATTTATCAGTATAATGTACAGTATGAGTTTATATCCAAAAATCACCAGGCCAAGCAGAATTACATCCCATAGTGCCACCTTAATTGATAATATATTCAGCAATGATATTGAGAATAACACTGTGAGTGGATTATTAATCAATGACATTAGTGATCATCTACCAGTTTTCATCGTTTATAATAGAAACCATCGGCGGAATCAGCCAGAGGAGAAAATAAAATACAGGCGAGTGCGGACAGAGGAAAACATGAACACACTAAAGAAGGATTTACAGGAGCAAAACTGGGAAAAGGTATACAGTGAAAGTGATGTTGATAGTGCATATGAAACTTTTTTACAAATATTTACATCATTATATGATAAAAATTGTCCAATTAAACAAGACTACAGAAAACAAAAAATCCAAGCTCGACCATGGATGACGAAAGGGTTACGAAATGCATGTAATAAGAAAAATACACTGTATAGAGAATTCATAAAACTAAAGACTAAAGAGGCAGAAAATAGATATAAGAAATACAAAAATAGATTAACTAATATTATACGGGTATGTAGGAAGGAATATTATAGTAACATATTATATAATAACAAAAAAAATATTAAAGGAATATGGGATATATTAAATAGCATTATCAAAAATGGTAATAAAAAACAGAGTTACCCTCAGTATTTCATTGATAATAATGTCAAGAAGGAAAATAAGGATGAGGTAGTCAACGGTTTTAATAATTTTTTTGTAAATATTGGACCAAGCTTGGCAGAAAAAATTCCCGATTCCCAACCTGAGGATTGGGATAATAATCTCATAGAAAGAAATCCCTGTTCAATGTTCCTCACAGCAGTGGATGGAAATGAAATTATAGACATTGTGAATAATTGTAAATATAAAACATCTACCGATTTAAATGAAATTGATATGGTGGTGGTAAAACAGGTCATTGAATGGATTGTAGAACCATTAACATACATCTGTAACTTATCATTTCAAACCGGTAAATTTCCCAATCAAATGAAAATAGCTAAGGTTGTGCCGCTGTATAAGACTGGGGATAGACACCACTTCACAAATTATAGACCTGTTTCTTTGCTTCCACAATTTTCCAAATTATTAGAAAAGTTATTCAATAATAGATTAGACAAATTCATAAATAAACATAAATTACTTACTGATAGTCAATATGGATTCAGAGCACATAGTTCAACATCACTTGCATTAATAGAATCAGTTGAGGAGATTACAAACGCCATAGACCACAAATTACATTCAGTTGGAATATTTATAGACCTTAAAAAGGCTTTTGATACAATTAATCATGACATATTAATCAATAAACTTGAACAGTATGGGATTAGGGGGTTGGTGTTGCACTGGGTGAGAAGCTACTTAAGTAACAGAAAACAGTTTGTGAAGTTGGGGGAATATACATCATCATGCTTGGACAATGCTTGTGGCGTCCCACAGGGGTCAGTATTGGGTCCAAAACTGTTTCTAATTTATATAAATGATATTGTCAATGTTTCCAAAATATTAAAATTAGTATTATTTGCAGATGACACAAGCATTTTTTGTTCAGGGGGGGATTTGCAGGAGTTACTGAGGAGGATCAGTATAGAAATGGGAAAATTGAAAATATGGTTTGACAGAAATAAATTATCATTAAACTTAAGTAAAACAAAATACATGTTATTTGGCTATTGTAATACAGACATACAGGTTCAGTTACAAGTCGAGGGGGTAGATATTGAAAGGGTACATGAAAATAAGTTTCTGGGGGTGATAATAGATGATAAGATAAACTGGAAGACTCATATAAAACATATACAAAGTAAACTGTCAAGAAGCATTTCAGTTCTAAACAAAGCGAAACATATTCTGGACCACAACTCACTCCGCATTCTTTACTGCTCACTGGTTTTACCATATTTACAGTACTGTGCAGAGGTATGGGGTAATACTTATAAAGGTACAACACAATCACTATCAGTAATGCAGAAAAGAGCTATAAGAATTATTCATAATACTGGCTATAGAGATCATACAAATCCACTATTTTTACAATCAAAATTCTTAAAATTCACAGACTTGGTTCATTTTCAAACAGTACAAATTGTGTATAAAGCAATAAACAATTTACTTCCAGCAAATATTAAAAATATGTTTAACAGATCAGGGGATTACAGTCTGAGGGGGAAATTTAATTTAAAGCATCAGTGGGCACGAACAACATTAAAAGGTTTCTGTATTTCTGTCTGTGGGGTGAGGATGTGGAACAGATTGGGAGTGGGGCTCAAGCAATGTCCAAGCATGAACCAGTTCAAACAGCGGTACAAAAATATGTTTTTTTCTGGGTATAGGGAGGAGGAAGGGTAATGAGGGTTAGGGTGTTTTTGTTTTTTGCTTCGGCTTGTAAATATATAGTATTTTGTATGTAAGTAGGTATGTGTAGGTGTATATTTATGTTTGTGTATATATATGTGTATATATGTATATGTGTATGTATGTTGATGTGTATATGTATGTGTATGTGTATATATATGTATATATATATATATTGATATCGGTTTAGGTGTGTAGGAATTTATGTGTATATGTGGCAAAGGGTATCACTGGTTGTGGGGAAGAAGGGGTAGGGATAAATAAGCTGATGCTTCACCCTACCCCTTTTCGGACATGTTGGGTACACAGTAGGAACTTTTTTGTTGTTGTCTTTACTGATCTATCTTGTAATTGTTGTTGTATCAAATGTTTGAAATAAACAGTTTTCATTTTCATTTTCATTACTCTTCCTTTAAAATGACCCCAACACCATTTCTCTTCCTGTCCTCACCATGGTACAACAACTTGTACCCACCGCCAATGCTCTTGCTCTTACTTCCCTTCCACTTGGTCTCTTGCACACACAATATGTCTACCTTTCTCCTCTCCATCATATCAGCCAGCTCTCTCCCTTTACCAGTCATACTACCAACATTCAAAGTCCCCACTCTCATTTCCACCCTTCTAGTTTTCTTCTTCTCCCGTTGTTTGTGGAAACGTTCACCTCCTCTTCTTCATCGCTCAGAAGCTGGGCGAAGACGATGTCTTCCTGAGTTTGGAAAACAACATCTGAAAATACTTCGCATGTGGCTGAAAAAAGTTCCTCTGCGAGTTCGGCACTTTGCGCCAGTTCCTCCATCAGAACTCAGATCACGGTTTCAGCGGCGGAGGTTGTCCATCAGGTTGGTGAGTTTCAGCCATTGGTATGGGTGTTCAGGCCAATGGGAGACTGTCTCAGTCCGCTACAGGTGTAATCCCTTTGTAGAAGGTCTGTGGCACTGCGTTCGGACCATCCACTCACCTCTATGAGCTGCACTTTGTGTCAGAAGTTGAATCACTGCTCCTCGTTAACATCTCAGTTACCACAAGCTTCAGGCTATTCTGTCTGAATGTGAGGAAATTATCCCAACGATCCACAAAGGAAAAAAATAAAATAATGTTAAAATTACTCTGTTTTGCCTCCGTGTGTTATGACATCACGTGTGTGTGTGTGTGTGTGTGTGTGTGCGCGCGGAACATGGTGCGCGCACGCCATGTTCCTCCAATATTACATATTCCACCTTTGGGGAAAAAAAAAAACATTTATGGTTTGTATTTGTGTATGTTACCGGTACGTATTTAATTAAAAGTTAAAAAATAGTGTGGAGAGGGAAGGGCTGTTTAGCTCCATGTCACACATTGTACATGAAAACAGAAACAGGCTCACAGCTGATAACACAGAGAAGCTTCTTTTCATCAAAAAGAATCTGCACCTCACATTTTCAAAAAGGCTTGTAGTGTTCACAGACATAAAGTTTGGACAGCTTCAGTTCAGTTATTAGTGTTTTATACAACCCCTGACAAAAATTATGGAATCACTGGCCTCGGAGGATGTTCATTCAGTTGTTTAATTTTGTAGAAGAAAAGCAGATCACAGACATGACACAAAACTAAAGTCATTTCAAATGGCAAGTTTCTGGCTTTAAGAAACACTATAAGAAATCAGGAAAAATAATTGTGGCAGTCAGTAACGGTTACTTTTTTAGACCAAGCAGAGGGAAAAAAAATATGGACTCACTCAATTCTGAGGAATAAATTATGGAATCACCCAGTAAATTTCCATCCCCAAAACTAACACCTGCATCAAATCAGATCTACTCGTTAGTCTGCATCTAAAAAGGAGTGATCACACCTTGGAGAGCTGTTGCACCAAGTGGACTGACATGAATCATGGCTCCAACATGAGAGATGTCAATTGAAACAAAGGAGAGGATTATCAAACTCTTAAAAGAGGGTAAATCATCACGCAATGTTGCAAAAGATGTTTGTTGTTCACAGTCAGCTGTGTTTAAACTCTGGACCAAATACAGACAACATGGGAAGGTTGTTAAAGGCAAACATACTGGTAGACCAAGGAAGACATCAAAGCGTCAAGACAGAAAACTTAAAGCAATATGTATCAAAAATCGAAAATGCACAACAAAACAAATGAGGAACGAATGGGAGGAAACTGGAGTCAACGTCTGTGACCGAACTGTAAGAAACCTCCTAAAGGAAATGGGATTTACATACAGAAAAGCTAAACAAAAGCGTTCATTAACACGTAAACAGAAAAAAAACAAGGTTACAATGGGCTAAGGAAACGCAATCGTGGACTGTGGATGACTGGATGAAAGTCATATTCAGTGATGAATCTCGAATCTGCATTGGGCAAGGTGATGATGCTGGAACTTTTGTTTGGTGCCGTTCCAATGAGATTTCTAAAGATGACTGCCTGAAGAGAACATGTAAATTTCCACAGTCATTGATGATATGGGGCTGGATGTCAGGTAAAGGCACTGGGGAGATGGCTGTCATTACATCATCAATAAATGCACAAGTTTACGTTGATGTTTTGGACACTTTTCTTATCCCATCATTTGAAAGGATGTTTGGGGATGATGAAATCATTTTTCAAGATGATAATGCATCTTGCCATAGAGCAAAAACTGTGAAAACATTACTTGCAAAAATACACATAGGGTCAATATCATGGCCTGCAAATAGTCCGGATCTTAATCCAATTGAAAATCTTTGGTGGAAGTTGAAGAAAATGGTCCATGACAAGGCTCCAACCTGCAAAGCTGATCTGGCAACAGCAATCAGAGAAAGTTGGAGCCAGATTGATGAAGAGTACTGTTTGTCACTCATTAAGTCCATGCCTCAGAGACTGCAAGCTGTTATAAAAGCCAGAGGTGGTGCAACAAAATACTAGTGATGTGTTGGAGCGTTCTTTTGTTTTTCATGATTCCATAATTTTTTCCTCAGAATTGAGTGATTCCATATTTTTTTTTTTCCCTCTGCTTGGTCTAAAAAACTAACCGTTACTGACTGCCACAATTTTTTTCTGATTTCTTATAGTGTTTCTTTAAGCCAGAAAGTTGCCATTTGAATTGACTTTAGTTTTGTGTCATGTCTGTGATCTGCTTTTTTTGTACAAAATTAAACAACTGAATGAACATCCTCCGAGGCCGGTGATTCCATAATTTTTGCCAGGGGTTGTAGAGCTGACTGCCTGTCTAAGCTGAGCAATCAGGGAAGAAGGTCCTTAGTCAGGGAGGTGACCAAGAACCCGATGGTCACTCTGTCAGGACTACAGCATTCCTCTGTGGAGAGAGGAGAACCTTCCAGAAGGACAACCATCTCTGCAGCAATCCACCAGTCAGGCCTGTATGGTAGAGTGGCCAGACAGAAGCCACTCCTCAGTAAAAGGCATATGGCAGCCCACCTGTAGTTTGCCAAAAGGCACCTGAAGGACTCTCAGATTTGAGAAACAAAATTCTGTGGACTGATGAAAAAAGACTGAACTCTGTGGCATGAATGCCAGGCATCATGGCATCATATTTGGAGGAAGCCAGGCACTATCCTGACAGTGAAACATGGTGGCAGCATCATGCTGTGGGGATGTTTTTCAGCAGCAGGAACTAGGAGACTAGTCAGGTTGAAGAAAGATATGTATGTATGTGTGTGTGTGTATATATATATATATATATATAGTGTGCCAATAAAATGTTACCACTTTTTGATCGTACGCAAGTTTTTGAAATGAGAACTTATTTGAACATTTTATTTGCAGACTTGTAACAGAAGCATCAAATGAACATTTGATACCAAAGGTTTGTCACTTTGTCTCTTGTTTTCCACACAGTTCAATAATTGATGACATGTTCAATCCACGATCCTCTTCTTTGGATTACAAAAGTGGTAACATTTTATTGGCCCACCCTGTATACTAGAAATTTTGCAGAGTAAAATATACTCTGCCAGGATAATATTTTGTCCCAGTCCAAATAGAGTTAAATATACTCTATCACGGTGTAAAATCAACTCTATCATGCTGTGAATGACTCTCATTGGAATTGAAACACTTGATTTGACCAGATGGTAGAGCTGATTTCACTTTATAATAGAGTGTGTTTAACTCTATTTGGACTGGGACCAAATGTTGTCCCGGCAGAGTATATTTTACTCTGCAAAATTTACTGTGTAGCTACATAATGTTTTGCAAATGTCATTACTTTATGGATATGGTAATCATTTAGCTGGTTGTGTGAAGGTATGTAATTGTGTTTACCAGATTCATAGTCTCAGCCAGCAGCCTTCTGATCTGTTCTTTGATCCATTATGTCGTGATTAGCAACTAAGGCTTTCTTGGCACAGCTTCATTGAGCTGGCAGGAAAAGATTTGTGAGAGAAACCTGGCTGAGGATCTTTAATTTTGTTTAGTTGCTAGTTCCATGTTGCCACACCATTCTGAGCATGTCACACAAAACATGGAGGAGCTTGGTACTGCATATCTGAGTATGCACAAATAGAAATGTGTTGTTTCTAAAGGCTCGCCTTGGCAGTGTTTGTTTCTTCAGCTCACTGCAATAGAGTGAGAGGATTACGAGGGAACTGCCCTAATACCACGGCTAGAAGGGCTGGGTGTGGTGACCACAGCATGTAAAACTGGCACAAAATGAAAACTGAAGCACTTGAGGTTCATGTCTATTCATCGTAAAGCCAGTCCAATCATGTTACAAATCCAAGTAGGCTTTCTTCTCTCAAAAGCAAAACATTCAGCACTCAAAATTCTATTTTCACAAAGAAACCTGAACAGATAAATATAGTGAAGGTTTTGTGTGAAAAACCTTTTAAGTCTTACAGTGCTATGTCTGCTTGTGTAAGCTGCATTTAATATTTAATTTTATTAAAATCTGCATCAACGGCAAAGCAGATCAGCAGTTACTTGTTACTCATGTGTGCATGTCTATGATTCTTTCTGTTTGTATGCAGTATCTTAACAACTCTGAGTGTGGAGGTGAAACTTAGTTTTCAGTCACCTCACTAACGCCTGAATTTTTATTCTAACTGTGGCCACCAGTGAGTCGAGTGTCTAAAACATAGTGCATACAATATTGCTAGGAGGACTTCATGGATCATGATGAAACTTGCTGCTTTATACCCTTATTCCACAGGGCACCGTTCTGTTATGATCCCCCACAATCCAGAAAAAGTGCCAAAACAGGATGAAACTGCTTACTCCACCATGCCTCCTGTCAGGCCCACTTGTAAAGTGCAGACCTGGCAACTGGCTGGTTTATAAAGGGAATACTTGGCAACCTTTGTCAAGTGAAAGTAAAGCTGCACCCGGCTGTGTGCTCGGCCAGAACCACAAGCACTGCTTTTGCTTCAGATTTTTACCCCAATGGAAAACAATCAAACAAGATGGATCAAGAAGTTACTGTGATGCTTCAAAATACACCCCGATTTACTATTTGTGATCAAAGGGGAAGTAACGGCGCTCTGCGGGAATAGGGGTATTATCTTATATCTTGAAAAGACTTTGCATAAGTTCAAGGCTGGCTTAGCAACACAGGTTGCTGTCAGCATTGACCTTATTTTATTTTATTTTTTTAAATGATGCACTAAGAAACTGTTGGCTTCAAAATTGAACTTCTATTTTAAGATAAGAGGCCCATTAAATGTATTGCTAGCGTGTTTCCCGTGAGGATCCATGGGCTCTAGATTGGGCAGTGTTTATAAATAGCTAACTGACTTTTTTCAGCAAAGCTTGTACAATGACTTGGAATGGCATGCGAGTCCAGAAGGTTTTTAGAACATTAGACCTCAACAATTTTTATAAGAACTCAACCCTTTTATTACCTGTTAATTATGTAATTTTTAAATGTTAATTTACTGTGTTCATGTATTTATAAATGTTTAGGTTCTTTTTATCATATACACGATTATTTTATTTCTACTTCTATTTTGTCATTTGATTTTCTTTTCACTGTCTTGTTTCATCCATGTATTTTTTAACATATTTACAATTATATTATGTACTTATATTGAAGTTAATCACTCACGCACTCACGCTTTTAATATAAAGATATTGGGTTGGTAAGGTTAGACCTTACTTGTGTGAAGCGCCTTGAGGCAACTTTGTTGTGATTTGGCACTATATAAATGAAAATAAATTGAAATAGACTTACTGCCCCTGTTGGAATGGCGTGAGTCCAGAAAGTAGTTGGCAACACACATGTACGTACGCACGCACAGCTGCTGTAAGCAGGTGGTTTTAATTTTACAAACAAAGACAGTGGCTGAAGACATTAAAACCAGTACACATTTCAATCACGGTACCAATATGAAACTTAAGTCACTCATGGTAATAGCAACATGAGACTTATCTAAACTGAATAAGACAATTGAGCAACAAAACGCAATAAATCAGTAACTCTAACAACACTGCTAAACTAACATAAACCACAATAACAACATTTAAAACCTCATAACCCTGAAGTCCCATGGTACATGCTAGCAAACATCCATTGTTTATTGGATAGCTAAAATTGCTAATTTCTCCAAAAGTATTTGTCCTATCAACTTTCTGTTTTCGCAGTGCTCATCCTTGACCCAAAATACATAAGCATGCCAAATGGCAAATGTCAGCTCTCCCCATTTTTTGCATGATTAGCCATATACACACACGCACACAGATGCCACTTGGCTATTATAATATAGATGTGCAGTCATCAGCTACTATGAATGATGCAGTTTGCAAGTGCCTTACTGTCTACATAACACCTGACTATGGAAAATAGTTACCATCAGAGGAAAAGGATGTACTACAGGTTGGATGGGGTTTTGCCGGTCTGGATCCAAAGCAGTTTTTTTTGGGATGTGGTGCTGTACAGCACCAGCACATGCTGTCCACCCTGTCCTGACCTGATCGTTAAGACATCTGATAGCCTGTATTAGTTTGCTGAAAAGGTGTATCATATGACTCCTTTCAGAAAACTAAGAAAGGTTAATAAAATATTTATTACCATTATTCATTATTTCTGTTAGGTTGCAGTGTTGTAGTACTTGGTGACCGATATCATTGGATAGCAAAGGTCAGCCCACTTTGAGACTGACAAGCATGTAAAACATGTTTTTATTTTTTCTCCTTTTATGTTGTCAAAGACGAGCCATTATGAAGTGCATTCATGGGTATACGCTTATAAATAGAAGTGACATAAGTTTGGATGTTTTTCTAACTGCCACTATTCCTGATGTCTCAGGTTCAGTATCTCTGAGACACAACACTATTTTAAGGCAGTGTATCGGGTAACACTGCACTGAGCACACAACATCATGTTCGTATTCACCAAGTAATGTACAAATACTGCTTTAATACTGACTAAATCAAGTAAGGCTCCTTAATTCCTTAATTGTAAACAGTTACATCTGCGAATAAAAATGTATCAGGAATACATGTGCTGCCTTCTGATTTAAGTTTTCCCACCCATCAGGCCATAATCATACAGTGTGATTTTCAGATTTTTTTTTTTTTTTAGGTTCTCTCTCACAGTTGAAATGTACCTACAATAAAAATTACAGACCTCTCCATTCTTTGTAGGTTGGACAACTTGCAAAATCAACAGTGTATCAAATACGTATTTGCCTCACTGTACACTTTGGAGCAGTAATCTCTGTTTTGTATTATGAATTCTCTTCTTCTTTATCTTCCTTATGAGCTGTTAAACCAGCCAAGTTGCAGCCTGTGTGTGTGGTTGTTGTTGTTTTTAATCTAATTTACACCCCAGTTCTACACTCAACAAAAATATAAACGCAACACTTTTGGTTTTGCTCCCATTTTGTATGAGATGAACTCAAAGATCTAAAACTTTTTCCACATACACAATATCACCATTTCCCTCAAATATTGTTCACAAACCAGTCTAAATCTGTGATAGTGAGCACTTCTCCTTTTCTGAGATAATCCATCCCACCTCACAGGTGTGCCATATCAAGATGCTGATTAGACACCATGATTAGTGCACAGGTGTGCCTTACACTGCCCACAATAAAAGGCCACTCTGAAAGGTGCAGTTTTATCACACAGCACAATGCCACAGATGTCGCAAGATTTGAGGGAGCGTGCAATTGGCATGCTGACAGCAGGAATGTCAACCAGAGCTGTTGCTTGTATATTGAATGTTCATTTCTCTACCATAAGCCGTCTCCAAAGACGTTTCAGAGAATTTGGCAGTACATCCAACCAGCCTCACAACCGCAGACCACGTGTAACCACACCAGCCCAGGACCTCCACATCCAGCATGTTCACCTCCAAGATCATCTGAGACCAGCCACTCGGACAGCTGCTGAAACAATCGGTTTTTATAACCAAAGAATTTCTGCACAAACTGTCAGAAACCGTCTCAGGGAAGCTCATCTGCATGCTCGTTGTCCTCATCGGGGTCTCGACCTGACTCCAGTTCGTCGTCGTAACCGACTTGAGTGGGCAAATGCTCACATTCGCTGGTGTTTGGCACATTGGAGAGGTGTTCTCTTCATGGATGAATTCCAGTTCACACTGTTCAGGGCAGATGGCAGACAGCATGTGTGGCGTCGTGTGGGTGAGCGGTTTTCTGATGTCAATGTTGTGGATCGAGTGGCCCGTGGTGGTAGGGTTATGGTATGGGCAGGTGTCTGTTATGGACGAAGAACACAGGTGCATTTTATTGATGGCATTTTGAATGCACAGAGATACCGTGACGAGATCCTGAGGCCCATTGTTGTGCCATACATCCAAGAACATCACCTCATGTTGCAGCAGGATAATGCACGGCCCCATGTTGCAAGGATCTGTACACAATTCTTGGAAGCTGAAAATGTCCCAGTTCTTGCATGGCCGGCATACTTACCGGACATGTCACCCATTGAGCATGTTTGGGATGCTCTGGACCGGCGTATACGACAGCGTGTACCAATTCCTGCCAATATCCAGCACCTCGCACAGCCGTTGAAGAGGAGTGGACCAACATTCCACAGGCCACAACTGACAACCTGATCAACTCTATGCGAAGGAGATGTGTTGCACTGCATGAGGCAAATGGTGGTCACACCAGATACTGACTGGTATCCCCCCCCCAATAAAACAAAACTGCACCTTTCAGAGTGGCCTTTTATTGTGGGTAGTCTAAGGCACACCTGTGCACTAATCATGGTGTCTAATCAGCATCTTGATATGGCACACCTGTGAGGTGGGATGGATTATCTCAGCAAAGGAGAAGTGCTCACTATCACAGATTTAGACTGGTTTATGAACAATATTTGAGGGAAATGGTGATATTGTGTATGTGGAAAAAGTTTTAGATCTTTGAGTTTATCTCATACAAAATGGGAGCAAAACCAAAAGTGTTGCGTTTATATTTTTGTTGAGTGTATATAGTCACATATTTATCTATACAGTTGTGTGTTCCACATCAACAAGTGACAAAAAACAATGGAACTACATGTTAAGAAGAAGCCATTTCTTTTTTTTTTGTCCCACATCTATTTTGCTGAAATATATCTAATTTGCTGAAATATATGATTTTGTATGGATCAACACACATGTTCTTACAAATAAATAGCATTTGCTTTTAAAGTATGTAAAATGCTAGATATGTACTTTAAACTCAGTTCAAACACCATTGCAAGGAGACACATACTGTAGATCTGAAACACACCTTCTTATGCATGTGTGAAATGCAGTGATTGAATAGATAGATGGAGCGTATCCCCTTTGGTTTGTTGACGTAACTCATAACAATAAATGCTGTCACCTTGTAACTTGAATTCACTATATAAAAAGCTACACAGTGAGGACAAACTGACTGCAATTTTGTGAACTTTGATGCACCAAATCACCTGAAAAAGCAACTTGTAATGTATTCCTTTATTATATGGCCACAATGGTATGGTACCATGCGATGGTCATGGTACCGTACCGTCTGGATCGCGTATCAGATTTGCAACTTTGTTTACAATTTTCACACCACAAAATTAAACAAACCAAAAAGCGAACAAAGAAAATGGAGGAATTCACAGCAAACAAGCTCAAAGTGCACGTACAAAATCAGTGGTGGGCACAGTTCCGCTAATCCGATAACCGCTAATTAGCAAAGCTAACTTTTTTTTTAGCGGATTAGCTTTTTAGCTAACTTCAAAAACCATCAGCGAATCAAGTAGCTTCCGATAAATTTAGTTCCGATAACTTTTAGACCGCTAAGGCTTTTGCATAATTAGTAGAACTAGTTACAACCCATATTCCAATGAAGTTGCGATGTTGTGTAAAATGTAAATAAAAACAGAATACAATGATTTGCAAATCGTCTTCAACCTATATTCAATTGAATACACCACAAAGGCAAGATATTTAATGTTCAAACTGATAAACTTTATTGTCTTTGTGCAAATATTTGCTCATTTTGAAATGGATGCCTGCAGCATGTTTCTAAAAAGCTGGGGCAGTGGTACGTTTGCCACTGTTACGTCACCTTTCCTACTAACAACACTCAATAAGCATTTGGGACCTGAGGACACTAATTGTTGAAGCTTTGTAGGTGGAGTTCTTTCCCATTCTTGCTGGATGTACGACTTCAGTTGTTCAACAGTCCGGGGTCTCCATTGTCGTATTTTGTGCTTCATAGTGCGCCACACATTTTCAATGGGCGACAGTTCTGGATTGCAGGCAGGCCAGTCTAGTACCCGCACTCTTTTACTATGAAGCCGTGCTGTTGTAACACGTGCAGAATGTGGCTTGGCGTGGTCTTGCTGAAATAAGCAGGGACGTCTCTGAAAAAGACATTGCTTGGTTGGCAGCATGTGTTGCTCCAAGACCTGTATCTTTTAGCATTGTTGGTGCCATCACAGATGTGTAAGCTGCCCATGCCATGAACACTAACATATCCCCAAACCATCTCAGATGCTGCCATATAAACTTAGTGCTAGTAACAGTCTGGATGGTCTTTTTCATCTTTTGTCCAGAGGACACAACGTCCATGATTTCCAAAAACAGTTTGAAATGTGGACTCATCAGACCACAGCACACTTTTCCACTTTGCGTCTGTCCATTTCAAATGAGCTTGGGCCCAGAGAAGGCGGTGGCGTTTCTGGATGTTGTTGAGATACGCCTTTCGTTTTGCATGGTAGAGTTTTAACTTGCACTTGTAGCGATGAACTGTATTAACTGACAGTGGTTTTCTGAAGTGTTCCTGAGCTCACACAGTAAGGTCCTTTTCACAATGATGTTGGTTTTTAATGCAGTGCTGCCTGAGGGATCAAAGATCATGGGCATTCGATATTGGTTTTCGGCCTTACCGCTTACATGTAGAAAGTTCTTAAGATTCTCTGAATCTTCTGATTGTGGACTGTAGATGATGGAATCCCTGAATTCCTTGCTAATGAATGTTGAGAAACATTGTTCTTAAAATGTTGGACTATTTTTTTCATGCAGTTGTTCACAAAGTGGTGATCCTCACCTCATCTTTGCTTGTGAACGGCTGAGACTTTTGGGGATGCTCCTTTTATACCCAATCATGAGTGTCCTCAGTTCCTAAACATTTATTGAGTGTTGTTAGAAGGAAAGGTGATGTAACACAGTGGTAAACATACCACTGTCCCAGCTTTTTTGAAATGTGTTGCAGGCATCCATTTCAAAATGAACAAATATTTGCACAAAAACAATAAACTTTATCAGTTTGAACATTAAATATCTTTGCTTTGTGGTATATTCAATTTAATATAGGTTGAATAGGATTTGCAAATCATTGTATTCTGTTTTTATTTACATTTTACACAACGTCCCAACTTCATTGGAATTGGGGTTGTATTAGAAAAACATTTATAAACACTGTTGGTTGCTGTCAGCTACGTATTTTGCAGCATTGAGGCAGCTAAGAGGAGCTGAGCTCAACTCTACCCCGGCAGAAGGGGCCTGGCCACCAGGCTGCTACAAAAAACAAAACAAAAACAAAAGTCATTACCCCTTGACAGCATAAAAAAAGACATTTACAAAAATGAAAAGTCTGTTAAGTTGTGATTCAGGTTGACAACCATGTGATATAACCGGGGTTGAAATGCATAGAACACTGTCATCTACTGGTGCCCGGTTATATCACACGGTTGTCAACCTGAATCACAACTTAACAAACTTTTCATTTTTGCAAATGACTTATTTTTAACGAATGAAAAAAATGACATATTTTGCAAAAGTACATTTATTTGCAAACACCAACACACATGATAAAGAAGCTTTCCCATGTGACGGCTCTCCTGATGACTCTCCTGCATCATCAGGAGAGTCGTCGGGAGAGCCGTCAGGAGAGGCGTCAGTCCCATCGTTAGGAGGGACAGCTGCCCTGTTATTAGGAGGGTGCTAATTAGAGCAATTGTTTAGTCACTAGCCTATAGCAGTCTGCCTCTCAGTAGGAGGGGTTTGGTTAGGTTTAAAACTCCAGCTTTTGTGGCTTCTGTTATTCTTCTCTACAAGAGTCAAGACAGAAGTCAGACTACCAGAGCAAGAATTTTAGCTGAGGAAGCTTCTGCGATTTGAAGTGAAACGTCCTCGCGTCAAGCAACCCAGTCCAGTCGAAGATTCAAGCTTCTCTACTATGGAAACCACTTGGACAACTGAGAGCCTTCACAGAAACCAACACACATGTTACATCCACTTGTGTTGGTTTTTATATAGAATGAATTAGCCAACCAATGAGTATGAGCAGATGCTCAGTGTACCCATAATCCCTTTGGGCATCTGTGTGTTAATTTTCAAATCTTCAGAATGAGTGCATTATTTTAAAATGAACAGATATGTGTTACATTTTTACTTTGTACATTTTAAGAGTTTACATAATGTATCAAGGTCAAATTGAATTTCAGTGTCTACTGTCTGCTGATGGTAGTGTCTACTGATATCTTCAAAATACAAAGACCGGTTTCAGTATGTCTTGGTGGATAAACTCTTTCCCATCCTATCACAACGCAGGTCATGCCAAGGTCAAAGGTCAAAACAAGCCATTTTCTAAAATACATGAATGACTATATCAAGAACTAGATGAAGGTTACTGCATAGACTTGTGCTCTCTTTGGGCTTCTGACATCATTGACATCATCTGCTCAGGTGAAGTTGAAAAAATAGCTGGTGGCGAGGCACTGCAGACATCTGGATGTCTTGTAGCAGCATAGTGGCTATGTTCTAAAACTCAAATCACACTCCTATAGCTCCAAACAACTCTTCGGAAAGGATTTTTTAAAAATGATGGTCTAGCAACAGATCATTTAATCACAGACATTAAATCAGAGAAATAACCCATTACTTTGTGATTGTTTAACAGCAGTTATGTTTTAAAAGTCAAATGACCTGGTCACACGTCCACATTACCTAGCAGAAAGGATTTTGAATATAGTTATGACAGAATTCTTCCTTCAGTCTCTCTGGGTCTCTCTCATTTCATAACATGTGGTTTAGAAGTTAATGTAGCAGGAAATGAGCTTGTCTTTCAGTTTCTTTCATGTCCAAAGCTTTGGTCTGGTGGCCACTAAGAGAAAAACCAAATGATCCGCATAGCCGCAGCGCTCCCAGACAGAAAATTTTTATTTAACAGAAAATGAATGTAACGTTTTGGGCAAGAGCGGGCTGTGCAGATCATTTGGTTTTTGTCTTTGATGTTTTTTTGGTCCTGCACGCCTTTTTGTGTGCTTTGGATGTGCGTGTCTTCATTGCATTGTCTGGTGGCCACTAAGGCCATCGCTGCATGTTTGTAAGCATACACACACAAAATGTAAAATTTCCTGGCTCCACTCCTTTTTGCCAATCCATATTTCAATTGCATACAGCCAGCAGAAGGCAGAAAAGTGCTTCCAAAAAAGGCGTCAGTCCTGGCATTTTTTGGTTTTCGGCATTTCGGCATTTTTTGTTACAAGCAGACATCTATGCTAGATCAAGTCCTTATATAGTGAGGTTTCACATCAGGAGCGATGCCAAAAATAAAAATCATTTTTTGGCCATTTTTGGGCCAAAAGCCCCCATTTTTGGGTCAAAATTCAGAAATGGTCCAATCCATTTGATATGCATATGAAATTACTCGTCTTGACGAGTAGAGTTCAAAAATATATCATTTGACCTATTTTTGACCTTGTACGTCACAATGACTGAAAATGTAGAAAGGTCAACGCATTTTTCGTGAAGGGTCAAATTCATAAAATCTGTTATGATGGTCCGATTATGACAATTTTGGTGTCTAATTATATGTTTTCTTGCACAAGAAAACCAATAAGACAACTTACATAGACTATTATGCCAGTCTTAGCTATGAAAATACAATTATGTCAGATAAGATGGGTCTATTGATTAACTTTATCCATCTTCAAAATGGTTATGACATCAAAATTGATCATAATTGGCCTCTTTTACATCAAGCACATTAATTAAATATAAAAATTGCATAAGTATGTTTTTTGTGAATATAAAGAAAATCAGAATACAAAAGCAAAGACAGAGACATCTTAGAGTACACTATGGCTAATTTATTAAAATCATTTTTTATGATTCATTGTTTCCATTATACAACATACACTTGATACCTCAAGTATCAGAACCATTCAAAATAAGTTCAGTACACCCACTGACATTATTTTTTTGTCATTAGTACCAAATTGACAAATTTTAGTTACCTTAAAGGGGCATTCCATAAAAAATTAAACTGATTATCACCCATGTTATGGAAAAACATATATTAATATGATTTTGGTAAAACTATGATTTGATGTGATTTGACATCATTTGAAGTATATTTGGGTGTAAATAGAGGGGAAAAAGGGATGTGAGGCAAAATGCAAGACTTTAGCCTGTAAGTGCTTTAAGAGTGGTCAGTGTTGCATGGGTGCCTGTGGGTGCTGTGCAGAGTGTGCTGTGCACAGTGGAGCTAATGCATGTTTAAAAAATTGTTTAAAATCTGAATAGAATTTTAAATTTTCCTTGGTTATTGAGAATAAATTATTTCTCAAAAGTGGAGCTGGGACATGAATGTTCATGAGCTGGTTTGTTTGATTAATGACATGTTTCCTCTCCTCTTGTAAGCTCAGTTGATGATTGTGTTTTCTGTATCATACAAATTGAGATATGTGACTGATCTCTGATCTCCTCTCCTAAGTGGGATCTGGTGTGTGCTCAGTACTGGCTGGTTCCAGTGGAGGAGGTGTGCTTCATTCTGGGGATTCTGATTGGCTGTCTGGGCCTGGGCTACGCTGCGGACAGGTAGTACATGCTCATAATCAAATACACTCCTGGATACAAATATTATTTATTTATTATTGTAAGTTCTAGTAAGCATTGCATATGTGCATTACAGACACACAGCTCCAGCTTCTTTCTAACAGAGAAATCTAGAATGCATACAGATGTTAATGATTAATGGAAATTAGTCTTAAGCCTTTTATATATATATATATATACATATATATATATATATATACATATATATGTGTATATATGTATACGTATATGTATATGTGTATATATGTATACGTATATGTATATGTGTATATATGTATACGTATATGTATATGTGTATATATGTATACGTATATGTATATGTGTATACGTATATGTATATGTGTATACGTATATGTATATATGTATACGTATATGTATATATGTATACGTATATGTATATATGTATACGTATATGTATATATGTATATGTGTATATATATATACACTCAACAAAAATATAAACGCAACACTTTTGGTTTTGCTCTCATTTTGTATGAGATGATCTCAAAGATCTAAAACTTTTTCCACATACACAATATCACCATTTCCCTCAAATATTGTTCACAAACCAGTCTAAATCTGTGATAGTGAGCACTTCTCCTTTGCTGAGATAATCCATCCCACCTCACAGGTGTGCCATACCAAGATGCTGATTAGACACCATGATTAGTGCACAGGTGTGCCTTAGACTGCCCACAATAAAAGGCCACTCTGAAAGGTGCAGTTTTATCACACAGCACAATGCCACAGATGTCGCAAGATTTGAGGGAGCGTGCAATTGGCATGCTGACAGCAGGAATGTCAACCAGAGCTGTTGCTCGTGTATTGAATGTTCATTTCTCTACCATAAGCCGTCTCCAAAAGCATTTCAGAGAATTTGGCAGTACATCCAACCAGCCTCACAACCGCAGACCACGTGTAACCACACAGAAACCATCTCAGGGAAGCTCATCTGCATGCTCGTCGTCCTCATCGGGGTCTCGACCTGACTCCAGTTCGTCGTCGTAACCGACTTGAGTGGGCAAATGCTCACATTCGCTGGCGTTTGGCACGTTGGAGAGATGTTCTCTTCACGGATGAATCCCGGTTCACACTGTCCAGGGCAGATGGCAGACAGCGTGTGTGGCGTCGTGTGGATGAGCGGTTTTTTGATGTCAATGTTGTGGATCGAGTGGCCCATGGTGGTGGTGGGGTTATGGTATGGGCAGGCGTCTGTTATGGACGAAGAACACAGGTGCATTTTATTGATGGCATTTTGAATGCACAGAGATACCGTGACAAGATCCTGAGGCCCATTGTTGTGCCATACATCCAAGAACATCACCTCATGTTGCAGGAGGATAATGCACGGCCCCATGTTGCAAGGATCTGTACACAATTCTTGGAAGCTGAAAATGTCCCAGTTCTTGCATGGCCGGCATACTCACCGGACATGTCACCCATTGAGCATGTTTGGGATGCTCTGGACCGGCGTATACGACAGCATGTACCAGTTCCTGCCAATATCCAGCAACTTCGCACAGCCATTGAAGAGGAGTGGACCAACATTCCACAGGCCACAATTGACAACCTGATCAACTCTATGCGAAGGAGATGTGTTGCACAGCATGAGGCAAATGGTGGTCACACCAGATACTGACTGGTATCCCCCCCAATAAAACAAAACTGCACCTTTCAGAGTGGCCTTTTATTGTGGACAGTCTAAGGCACACCTGTGCACTAATCATGGTGTCTAATCAGCATCTTGATATGGCACACCTGTGAGGTGGGATGGATTATCTCAGCAAAGGAGAAGTGCTCACTATCACAGATTTAGACTGGTTTGTGAACAGTATTTGAGGGAAATGGTGATATTGTGTATGTGGAAAAAGTTTTAGATGTTTGAGTTCATCTCATACAAAATGGGAGCAAAACCAAAAGTGTTGCATTTATATTTTTGTTGAGTGTATGTATATATATATATATATATATATATGTATATGTGTATATATATATATGTATATGTGTATATATATATATGTATATGTGTATATATATATATGTATATGTGTATATATATATATGTATATGTGTATATATATATATGTATACGTATATGTATACGTATACGTATACGTGTATACGTATACGTGTATACGTATACGTGTATACGTATAAGTGTATACGTGTATACGTATAAGTGTATACGTGTATACGTATACGTATACGTGTATACGTATACGTGTATACGTATATATATATATATATGTATATGTATACGTATATATGTATGTGTATATATATACACATATATATATATATATATACATGAGGTCTGTGATGAAAAAAGCGGTCCTTTTTATTTTTTCAAAAAATAAATGGATTTGATTCATATGTTTTTACGTCAGACAAGCTTGAACCCTCGTGCGCATGCGGGAGTTTTTTTCACGCGTGTCGGTGACGTCATTCGCCTGTGGGCAGGCCTTGAGTGAGGAGTGCTTCACCCCGCCCGTCGGAATCTCTTTGTCTGAATAGCCACTGCGGACAGCGCGCGTTGCTTTATCAACATTTTTTCTGGACCTGTGAGGGATATCCGAGTGGACACTATTCGAGAAATTAAGCTGGTTTTCGGTGAAAAGTTTAATGGCTGATGAGAGATTATGGGGTGTTTCTGTTGCTGTAAGGACTTTCCACGGAGCGGGACGTCGCGCAGCACTTCCAGGCCTGTTTCGACCTGAAAACATTCTAATTTAAGGCTTAATTCACCCAGGACATCGTGAGAGAACAGAGAAGATTCAGAACAGGCCGGCATGAGGACTTTATGCGGACATTCCACTGTTTAAGGACATTTTGTAATGAAAGACGTGCGCGCAAATTCGGCGAGTCATTTCCGTGACGACTCGGCGAATCTTTGTGCGCCGCGACAGGAAAAACACCTCCGTGTTGAAAACCATTTGTAAAATTCAGGCAGCTTTTGATGGCTTTCAACAAGTGAGTAACTGAGAAATTGTTTAACAGCTTGGGCATGTTCCAACTTGCCCGTTAAGGTTTCCAACGGAGGTTTTTCCTGTCGCGACCCTCCGCGGTCGGGTCCGTCCCGACATGCGACTCTGCCCGCACGTTCTTTCATTACAAAATGTCCGTTAACAATGGAATGTCCGAATAAACTCCTCATGCCGACTTCTTCTTAAAGTTCTCTGTTCTCTGACGACTTACTGGGTCAACAGAGCCTGAAATGTGGAAGTTTTCAACTTGAAACGGCAAGACGCTGCCGCCTCGAAGCGCAGATCGCCGTCAGGCACCGTGGGCCGTCCTTAAAGCGACACTACCAGACCAAAATCTCTCATCAGCCGTTAAAATTTTTACCGAAAACCAGCTAAATTTATCAAATGGTGTCCACCCAGTTGTGCCTTACAGGTTTTGAAAACATTTTTATCAAACAAAGCAGCAGTCTCTGAGCCATTCCTAAACAATGAAAAAATCGACGAGAGGGTGGGCCACTCCTCACTCAAAGACTGCCCACAGGCGAATGACGTAACCGACAGGCGTGAAAAAACTCTTGCATGCCCACGAGGGTTCAAGCATGTCTGATGTAATCACACGTGATTCAAATCCATATGGTTTTTGAAAAAAATAATAAGGTCTGTTACTTTTATCACAGACCTTGTATGTATGTATGTATGTATATATATATATATATATATATATAATCATTTTTTTCAGTTCATCCTTCCTTCAGTTATTTAATTTCAATTTCAATTTATTTTCATTTATATAGCACCAAATCACAACAGAGTTGCCTCAAGGTGCTTCACACAAGTGAGGTCGAACCTTACTAATCCCCAGAGCAACAGTGGTAAGGAAAAACTCCCTCTGAGGAAGAAACTTCAAGCAGACCAGACTCAAAGGGGGTGACCCTCTGCTTGGGCCATGCTACAGACATAAATTACAGAACAATTCACAGAACAATTCACAAAACTAATATACAGGAAATGCTGTTGGTGCACAGAACAGGAGGGTCACCAGCACAAATACAGCTTCCATCTCTGGATGGAGCTGCACCTTAAAAAGAGAGAAAAAACAGAATCAGGCATCAGAAAGACAAGAAATACAGTATAATTTGCCAGCATTAATCAACAAGAAAAACAGAGGAAATACTAAGGTGATCACCGACCACTAGCCCTAAGCTTCACTAAAAGACCCAGAATTTAGGTAAAGTTGAGGCCGCAGCCCGCTCCGTTTGCTAATAAGATGAATTAAAAGAGTAAAAAGCGTAAAACAAAACTATACCAGTATGCTAGCCATACGAAAGGGAAAATAAGTGTGTCTTAAGTAGGGATGGGTATTGATAAGATTTTATCGATATCGATTCTGCTTATCGATCCGATTCCTTATCGATTCCCTTATCGATACCTCTTGTGAATTTTGTACTAAAAGTAGACTTTACAGGTTTTCTATGTATTTCATTGAGTCTTAAAGTAAATAAAGATGAAATTGGTCACTGTACCCTTGATCTCTGGACATAAATAAAAATAAACAAAACGGTGTTTCACTTTGAAGTTATTAATTCAGACTGGACTCTATCGTTCTAACTTGACTCATCAGAGAGCTGCGCAGTGTTTGGAGCTGTGTGAACAGAACGGAGGACGATTCTCGTTTCTTTCTTGCAGCAAGACAGGAGTCCCAGTTAGTAACTTTAATCCGCACAAATGTGACTCACGATTGATATATTCAGGGATGAAAGTGGTGAAACACAAAAAAAGCTGAAACCCAAAATTATCCCCCAACACCACCCGCACAAAAATGTTTGAATTCTAGAAGCTCTGAAATGCAATCTGGGACTATTCCAGACAATAAACTGCAGTGAGTGCAGCATCCATTTAGTAAGAAAAAAAAAAGCAACTTTCCTTATTCAGATTCATTCCAGTAGTATTCTGCTCTTACTAGGATGCAGCAGTTTTCTAGCTTGGCAGATAGTTCTGGAGGAAATCACTGAAGAAATTAACACATTAAAAATATGGTTTGACCAAAACAAACTGTCATTAAACTTAAGTAAGACAGGGATGAAGTGGAGGTGTAAGAGTCACTCGGTGTTCACAGGAAACACTTATTTATTTATTTATGTATGTTCATTGTTAGTTGCTTTTATATTTTCTGTTGTGTTTCTATTCAGGTTCTTTTTGTCTCTTTCTCTAAAATTGTATATAATAAGCATTAGATTATTAATATATAAACAAAAATAAATTTAAGAAATATTACAATTTGAAAACAAATGCACCCGAACGTGATGAGAGCTGCAAATGCGTAATGCTAACTTTTAACATTGAAAATGCCATAGACATGCTAACACTTTGGCATCGCTCCCGTTTTTAAGTTATAAAATACATCTATCAACTGTTTCAGAAGACCATAACAGGTCGGTTTAACATAGAAAAGGTAAATAATACTCACAGATGTATGCTCTTTAGGGTTTTAGTGGGGGAAAATTAAGCGGAAGAAAGAAAGTATAAACGAAGCAACAGATCGAAGCATTGCTTCAATCTGCGAACCACTGCTTTGATTGGTTCAAGGTTCAGAGCAAAGCCGCGCTGCAGAAAAGTTGATCACGGACCCGCTGCAGGGTCTGTAATCAATGTAGAGAAATTATCATTTTTCTGACAAACACCCCGTAAAACAACGGCCACTCTGAAGGACCGATAACAGAATCGTTAAGCACAAAGCTTATTGATGTCGGTGGATCGAATCATTTCTTAACGATACCCGCAAGGAACCGGTTCTCGATACCCATCCCTAGTCTTAAGTTTGGACTTGAAAGTCTCTACAGAATCTGACTGTTTTATTGATGCAGGGAGATCATTCCACAGAACAGGGGCATGATAAGAGAAAGCTCTGTGACCTGCAGACTTCTTATTCACCCTAGGGACACAAAGTAGTCCTGCACTCTGAGAACGCAAAGCCTGGGCCGGTATGTAGGGTTTAATTAAGTCAGCTAAGTAGGGAGGTGCCAATCTGTGAACAGTTTTATAGACTAGTAGCAGAACCTTAAAATCTGATCTCACTGGGACAGGAAGCCAGTGAAGTGGTGCCAAAATGGGTGTAATGTGGTCGAACTTTCTGCTTCATGTCAAAAGTCTGGCTGCAGCATTTTTAACCAGTTGGAGGGCCCTAATGCTAGACTGCGGTAAACCAGAAAATAGAACATTGCAGTAGTCCAGTCTAAAAGAGATAAATGCATGGATCAGGGTCTTAGCATCAGCCATAGACAGGATGGGATGAATCTTTGCTATATTTCGCAGGTGGAAGAAAGCAGTCCTCATAATATTTCTAATGTGGAGGTCAAAGGACAATGTAGGATCAAAAATTACCCCAAGGTTCCTCACTTTGTCAGTGTGATGTATGACACACGAGCCTAAGCTGAGCGTTAACTGGTCAAATTGATGCTGATGTCTCACTGGACCAAGAACTGTCATTTCAGTCTTATCAGAGTTTAAAAGTAGGAAGTTTCTCGACATCCAACTTCTCAATGATGCAAGGCAATCTTCTAAGGATTTTATGTGAATGAGATTACCAGCAGTTATCGACATGTATAACTGAGTATCATCAGCATAGTAGTGAAAGGTAATCCCAAAACACTGTAATTTGTGCCCAAGGGGTGCTATATAAAGGGAGAAAAGCAGGGGGCCTAAGACAGACCCCTGTGGAACCCCAAATTTCATGTCACTAAGGTTAGAGGTAGTGTTACTGTATAAAACACAGTGAGAACGACTGGTCAGGTATGACGTCAGCCATGCAAGGGCACTCCCAGTAATCCCAAAATGATTTTCCAGCCTATCAAGTAGAATATGGTGATCCACTGTATCAAACGCAGCACTGAGATCTAACAGCACCAGAACCGTAGTGGTGTCCGAATCCATTGTAAGCAGAAGATCATTCACCACTTTTGTGAGAGCTGTCTCTGTTGAATGATATTTTCTTTTTTTTATTATATATATTTTATTCAGATTTTAAGATTTACATACAAAAAAATTAACACAAAACAGAGCAGTCTGAGCACAAAATACTATTTTACCAAATTGCACAAACATACAGTACTGTACATCACTTCACTAATAAGTCGGTTGAGTTAAGCATAAGGCAAGAAAGAGTTCATCATTACCTTTTAGTTTTGCACTGAGTCTTTCCATGGGTAGAATTCTAAAGATTTCTTCATATCACTGTGTGACAGTTGGTGGTTTGTCATTTATCCAATTAAAAAGTATACATTTTCGTGCCAAAAATAGTAATTTACTCAACAATTTAGATTTATTTTTTCCCTTTAAAGGTGGAAGCCCCAACAAGAAGTGACCCGGATCCTTACACAACTTACTTTTCAAAATACAATTTATTTCCTCAGCAATACAAGACCAGAATTTGGAAATCTTTGGGCAGGTCCAGAGGCAATGCAGATAGGTCCCGTCATTTTTCTGACATTTAATACATAGAGGTGATCTTTTAGAGTCAATCCAATTAAGAAAAACTTGTGTTCTGTGTTGTCTATGCAAAATTTTGAATTGAATTTCTTTAAATTTGTTTGTAAGGAATAAAGAGTGGACAGACAATCTTTCCAAGCATGTTCATCATAGTGACATTGGAGTTCTTCTTCCCAAATCTTTGTCAGTTTGTCAATATTATGTTGATTATATTCCTGTAATCTTGAATACATTTGCTTAATGAAACTTTTCTTTGTGTTCAAATCCATAATAATTCTCTCAATGGGACCCAGCTGCATTACCCCATGAGTAACATCAAATGTTGTGTTGATAAAATGACGTGCCTGTAAATAGGCAAAAAATTCCCTCTGTGGAATTCCATATTTGTTCTGGATCTGTGTGAATGACATAATTAAATTATCTTCAAATAGATCCCCAACAACTTTTATTCCCCTGTTATACCACTTTTGAAAAACTGGGCTGTTGGTGCCAGGGGTAAAGAATGATATTTTCTAAAAGTAGACTGCAGTGGCTCAAAGATATTATTCTCAGTAAGATAGTCCACGAGCTGCCGTGACACCACTTTTTCCAGAATTTTAGAGCAAAATGATAGATTTGATATCGGCCAATAGTTTTTCAATACAGTATGGTCAAGATTAGGTTTCTTAAGTAATGGTTTAATCACTGCAGATTTGAAACATTTAGGAACAGATCCAAAAGTTAAAGAAAGATTAATAATTTCCAGCACAGTCAGCCAAGAGTGGGCCACAGGTCCTTAAACAGTTTTGTTGGTATAGGATCACATACTATCAAATTTTGTAAATCAAGGTAATCCCTCAGTAATGGCGCCCACCTCAATAGCAGGGTGTAGTGCCTGGGTTAAGGCATGGTGGGATATGTTTAACCTAATGTCTTCTATTTTCTTCTCAAAGTAATCCAGGAAATCTTGTGCTGTCAAAGGAGAGCAAACTACAGGTGGTTGTCCATGAATAAGTGTTGCCACCGTGTTGAACAAGAACTTTGAGTTATGCTTGTTTTTGTTGATCAAATCCAGTGGTGGGCACAGTTTCAATAATCCGATAACAGATAACTATCGAAAATAATGTTTTCATTATCGGATTATCTTTTTAGATAACTTTAAAAACCATTATCGGACTAATTATCTTCTGATAAATTTTTGTCCGATAACTTTTAGACCGATAATGTAGTAAACAAAGCTGAACAGCGGCAAACATTTTTAAAATTTAAAATCAGCTGAGCACCTACCTGTTAAACGTTTCATAACAAATATATAGTTCTACCCTCTGCAAACAGAAGAGAGCTGCTTCCAGGAGAAACTGATCTATCTGCAGGCAAAAGAGAACTGGTCACAAAAAAAAAGAAAAATGATTTCCTTTAACACCATACTGATACGCTGGCAATATCACCCAAGTCATCCAGAGGCATACATTTTTAACTTATGGTTCAAATTTTAACCAAACTAATTTTGGACAAGTTATTTAAAATTACTGTCATGTCTGAAGTTTTATAAAGTGAAAATATCAGATATATGTTTTAGTTTTAAAGTAATGTGCTAATTTTTAAGGTTTTAGTGAGCACATGCTGTGCCCAGCAGTGCATTATGGGTAGGATAGGATAATCTCAGTACGTTCACGACAGGACAAATGCATTTGAGACACTGTTCAGGCTCCACGGACAACAGCATTAAACTCTAGTGCCTAAAACTCTCGTGAATATATTCTGTGGGTTTATAGATGTTGTTATTGTATTTGCGTTTTTTAAAATCCACGCATCTTAAATGTAGCAGACACGGATTATCTGGAATTTTGTTATGACAAGTTTTCAAGGCCTCTACTGCCGTCTCCTGGCCAGTAGTGTTCATGGCAGTTCATGGCAGTATTCATCCTGAAGCTGGGCAGACACTGTATGATATTGTAATCACTGTACTCTGTTTTAGTTCAAACTGTACCACAGAACCGCACGGTGTAAAAGTTCAGAGCGCATGATTTATGTTTTCATACACATTGTATGTTCAAAAACCACATGTCGAACTTGTCTTTCCAGAAGCAAAACATAAGCTTTTTTTCAAACTTAATTTACAAAAACTCTCAATTGGAGACATCAAAGTTTAAAAACAAAACAAAACAACACACAAAAAAAAACATTACAAGACAGCTCTGTGGTGTTTGCACATGCACAGTGTGAGCGGATGGATGCTTGTAGCTCTTCAGCAGCAGGATACCCTTACGACGGCTGACCAGAATAATATCAAACAGGTTTGATTTTCATTCGACCATACGATCAGCGATCAGGAGGTGGTTGGTAGATGTTAAACGCAGCTTGTTACTCCATGTACGCTACACGATGCAGGACGCGCGATTAACCTGAAACTCGGTCCAAAAAATTCTCGCACGAATGAAAAATCATCTGAAAATGGGCCAAAACTCGCACAGTGTAAAGCCAACATTTATGTGTCATGACAATATTGAGTGCACGTTTTACAATATAATAAAACCTGCGCACATCATAAAACGTGCGCACATTCTCTTCACATGCAAAACATTTTGCAATGACACTTCCAGGGCTCTGTAAAAATGCCTGTTTTACAAATAAAAAAATGGAATATTTTACAAAAGCACATTTATCTGTAAACACCAACACATGACACACGTCACATTAATGTGTTGGTTTACATAATGAATGACTGAACTAATCAGTGTTTAGCAGAGGCACTTTTACCCAGAATCCTTTGCGATCTGTCTGTGTTTGTTACAAAACCTCAGAATTAGTGCATTATTCAACATTAAAAGATATATGTTATATTTTAACTTTGTACAAATGACAGAATTGAGATTAATGGAGTTATTCTATCAGTATTAATGTTATTCATAAATCAAAACCATAAGTCAGCACTGCTTTATTTTCCAAGACCTCTGCCTGACCGGAGCGTTGTGATTGGTAGAGAGCTGGCTTTGTGGCTGCTCTCAGTGTGCTTCTGTGCTGGAAGCCGTGTAGTAAACAAGAGCTTCCAGCAGGGGGCAGGATGTTCAAAGACAGAAGTGTGGGCTCATTGTTTGGGTCTGTTGTTGTTTTCAATGCTACTAGAAGCAATCGTAGTGTTAAAACTCAAATTCAGTTTATTAGTAGTTGCATATGTACCAGAGACAATACTGGAATTTATCGGTTATCTGTAACTTCCGATACATTTTGTGGTGGTTTATGGTTTTATCTTCATCAAAGATAATTTTTCAGTTATCTGATTATCTGTTATCGAAGTTAGTTTTTGGTTATCTGTGCCCACCACTGATCAAATCAGAATAATAGGTCCGTTTTGTAGCCAGTAATGCATGCTTATAGTCTAAGATAGCATCACGCCACGCAAGGTTGAATACTTCTAATTTTGAATGATGCCATTTCCTTTCTAGACCTCTTGCCTTATGCTTGAGGTCACGCAGGTAATCATTGAACCTAGGTGACTGTGATTTGGGCGAGCGTGGTTTTAACACAGGTGGTGCAATCATATTGAGTGTAGTTTTGAGCACTGAGTTTAAGCTATCCACAAGTCTGTCTACTGATTGGGTATTTGCCAAACGTGAAGCTAAGACATCAGGCAGTCTAGCTTCGAGTTCAGTCTTAGTTGAGGAGTTGATGCATCACCGTAGTGATATATAAGGTTGTTGTTCCACAAAACACGGCAGCGTAACTGTAAACTTAATAAGTGAGTGATCAGAGACCACTGATGTAAGAGGCATGATGTCAATATTCATGACAGCAATACCACGTGCGAGAACCAGATCCAGGGTATTTCCACTAATGTGCATCGAGTCCCGAATGCATTGTCGAAATCCTAATGCATCCACAATTTCCATATATGATTTGCAGAGGGGATCAGAAGGCTTATTTATATGAATGTTAAAGTCACCAATGATCAGAATGTTATCTGCCCTACTTGACAAGTTAGAGATGAATGCACCAAATTCATCTAAGACTTCAGAATATGAGCCAGGAGGCCTATATACAGTGACAAAGTAATACGGGTGATTTTTATTCTTCTGACCTTGGCAATGCGTAATATCCTGAGCAGAGCGGAGAATCAGATGCTCAAATGAGATATACACTCAACAAAAATATAAACGCAACACTTTTTTGGTTTTGCTCCCATTTTGTATGAGATGAACTCATAGATCTAAAACTTTTTCCACATACACAATATCACCATTTCCCTCAAATATTGTTCACAAACCAGTCTAAATCTGTGATAGTGAGCACTTCTCCTTTGCTGAGATAATCCATCCCACCTCACAGGTGTGCCATATCAAGATGCTGATTAGACATCATGATTGGTGCACAGGTGTGCCTTAGACTGCCCACAATAAAAAGCTACTCTGAAAGGTGCAGTGCAAAACCAAAAGTGTTGCGTTTATATTTTTGTTGAGTGTATTTGTGACCCCCAACAACTAATAAGCTAAACCTAGATTTATAAATAAGAGCAACATCCCCGCCTTGCTTCGCATCATGAGGGACGTGACTAAATGTATATGCTGGTGGGCATGTCTCATTTAAGGGGAGGACAGCTGTAGGTTTAAGCCATGTTTCACATAACCCATCATATCGAAGTGATGATCAATAATTAGATCATAATCAACAATGATTTTGAGGACAGTGATCTTATGTTAATGAGACCCAGACTAAGGACCTCAGTAGGGTTGACAGTTGAACTGTTTGGATTTAGGGGTGGTTCCAGAGTAGCATATATAACAGGGGTTGGCAACCTATGGCATGCGTGCCACTGCTGGCACGCGGCGGCATAATCACTGGCACGCACAACACTGGACCAGCATCAGTAAAAAAAAATAAAAGAAAAAAATCTGAGTGACAGCACGATCTTCCAACCGCATTCGCTCCACAGCGCTCTGCACCCAGCTCCCGCCCACTTTCCCAGAGACCCATGTGTAAAATTAGCCTAGCGCGCATTAAAATCAAAGTTACCTGATAGAACGAGAACTGGTTCCTTTCGGGTATCATTAAGAAATGATTCGATCCACCGACATCAATAAGCTTTTTGCTTAACGATTCTGTCATCGGTCCTTCAGAGTGGCCGTTGTTTTGGGGGGTGTTTGTCAGGAAAATGATCATTTCTCTACATTGATTACAGACCCTGCAGCGGGTCCGTAATCAACTTTTCTGCAGCGCGGCTATGCTTTGAACCTTGAACCAATCGAAGCAGTGGTTCGCAGATTGAAGCAGTTCTTCGAACTATTGCTTTGTTTATTCTTTCTTTCGCTTAATTTTCCCCCACTAAAACCCTAAAGAGCATACGTCTGTGAGTATTATTTACCTTTATTATGTTAAACCGACCTGTTATGGTCTTCTGAAACAGTTGATAGATGTATTTTATAACTTAAAAACGGGAGCAATGCTAACGCGTTCGCATGTCTATGGCATTTTCAATGTTAAAAGTTAGCATTAAGCAGTTGCAGCTGTCATTACGTTCGGGTGCATTTGTTTTCAAATTGTAATATTTTTTAAATTTATTTTTGTGTATATATTAATAATCTAATGATTATTATATACAATATGTACTTATTATATACAATTTTAGAGAAAGAGACAAAAAGAACCTGAATAGAAACACAACAGAAAATATAAAAGCAACTAACAATGAACATAAATAAATAAATAAATACATACATACATACATACATACAGAAATAAATGTTTCCTGTGAACACCTATGGGCTGCTTTTGTCGCCAAGCTTGCAGTATTCTCAGATGACATTGCGTCCACCTTCCGCTACTTCCGGCACTTGAGGGAGTTGTCCTCACAATGCAACATCAGCACTGCTGAAATAGCCGAATACATGCGTGAGCTGGAGGCGGAGTTCACGACCCGCTTTGTGGATTTTAAACTGTACGGTCCGATGTTCTCCTTCTTGATCAAGCCTGACCACTTTGATGGACATGACCTGGATGCAGCTCTGATCGACTGGATGGATGTACAGGACGTGGAGATGCAGCTGATACAGCTGAAGAGCTCATCACTGTGGGTGACGAAGTTTGCAGAGCTCCGAAAGCAGTTGGAATCCACCCCTGTGCAACAGCATGGAGCCTGCATCCTCGCATGCTGGACGCATCTGCACCAGAGAAGTTCAGCTGTCTCAAGAACATTGCATTGGCCCTCTTGTCAGTGTTCGGCTCAACATACCTGTGTGAGCAGGTATTTTCGCACGTGAAAAGTGTGCTTAGTCCCATCCGCAGCCGTTTGACGACGGACCATTCTGAGGCATGTTTACAATTAAAAGTGACAAACTACAAACCCCAGATAAAAAAGTTCAGCCAAGAAAAGCAAGGACAGGGATCACACTGACTGGTAGGCAAGATATATTAATTGAGACATAGCCTATGATTCATTTTAGTCTCAGCCCACACTGATTAGTTAAATACGTTGCTGTTTGCTTTGAATTTGTTGAACGTTTTCCTGTAGTTTGTGTCATTTTTACCATTATTGTTGATAGTGGCACACTCATTGACTAGAAAATTTGAAATTGGCTCTCAATGTCTCAAAGGTTGCCGACCCCTGATATATAAGATGCATAGAAGTAGGTTTAGGTTTGAGACATTCCACACGTGTTGTAGGTAGGAGACACAAAATCTTTGCTATTGCTGGAACAACCACTGGGCCATCCTCAATTTCAACATCATCCAATGTAGTAATGGGTATTAAGTTTGCAAAGCATATCCCTCTATGATTTTTATGGACATGTCTATGGAAGCAGGCCACAGTCTCAACTTGTTGAATTTCCCTCCCTGGCAGATAAACTGCACTATCACCATAGTGGATTTTGTGCACTAATTTCCCCGCTAAGCTAATGGATTCCACACCCACATTTGTCATAAGCCTTGCAGCGTCTCTAATCACCTGCTCCTTGGCCTGCTGTAAATTCCTAATGTTACCCTATATGTCGTAATGTTACATGATGTTTTCCAGTGCCGTATGCTGCAAAGAGAGCCCTACACCATGATGTTCCCACCTCCAAACTTCACTCTTGGTATGGTACTTTTGGGGTGATGTGTAGTGCCATTTGACCTCCAAACATGCTATGTATTATGGCATCCAAAGAGTACAATTTTGGTCTCATCTGACTCGACTATATTCTCCCAGTATTTCACAGGCTTCTCTAAATGTTTTGCAGCAAACTTCAAACGAGCTTCAAAATGCTTTTTCTTCAGCAATGGAGTCTTGTGTGGTGAGGGTACAGGCAATTCAGTGTGTTACTTATTGTTTTCTTTGAAACAGTTGTACCTGCTAATTCCAGGTTTTTCTGAAGTGCTCCACAAGTTGTCCTTGGCTCTTGGACAACTCTTCTGATAATTCTTTTCTGACTGACCTCTCTGTCAGAAATCCTATGAGGAGTACCTGGTCATTGCCAGTTTATGGTGAAATGATGTTCTTTCCACTGTCTGATTATGGGCCCAACAGTGCTCACTGGAGCATTCAGAAGTTTAAAAATCCTTCTGTAACCAATGCCATCTGTATGTTTTGCAACAATAAGGTTGTGAAAATCTTGACAGAGCTGTTTGGTTTTACCCATCATGAGATGCCCTCTGCATTCTGCAGATCAGAGCCCTCTGCACCACTGTAAACCCTCTGCGTAGCCTGACTTGCACCTGCTTTAACAATGGAGACTGCAAGGGCTGTGATTGGTCACTTTTCTGATTTCACTCCTTCCTCTCCTGTCACATTTTAAAAGTTTTACAGTGCGCACACCATTTACATTTCAATCATGGATCAAATACAGGAACGTTTGGAAGAAAAGTCCATAAATACAGTGGTATCTAAAAGTCTGGGCATTCCTGATGATTTCCATGATTTTCCTTTATAAATCATTGGTTGTTTGGATCAGCAATTTCAGTTAAATATATCATATAACAGACAAACACACTGATATTTGAGAAGTGAAATGAAGTTTCTAGTATTTACAAAATTTTGTTTTGCCTAATTTTGTTTAAATAATTATTGCACACTTTCTGTGCAATCATTTATTTATTGCACAGAAAGTGCAGGCGTTTATTTTTTTCAGATAAAGTTTTGATCCGGCCATTAAATGAGGTAGGACCCTATTCAAGGTTAGGCAAGGAAATATGTAAGCCTAATTCGTGCTGGGGATTCCTCATAGATTTTTTTCGGCACCTCCTGACTGTAACTAATCTGTTACATATGTTACATGCGGCCATTCAGTACTTACTTTACCTGCTTTGTGTGTGTGTGTGTGTGTGTGTGTGTGTGTGTATATATATATATATATATATATATATATATATATTATTTGGTCCCACATAAATTAGTAGCTTTGTTTTTTTTTTTTAATAAACTGAGCTCTACCACAAGCAAAGAACACAGTATCATTGTGGGGAGCACACTTGTATATCCATCACAACACATCATGAACTAGAAGCACTCAGAGAGTGCAAACCTCCGCCAAGGCCATGGGGTCACTGATGCCATAACATCTACACACCGTGGAATCATTGAACCTAAAAAAGTCTAACAATAATGTTTGCTCAGTAGTAAAAAAAAAAGTTTGATCTGCTGTGACTGGATAGCATGTATCCTTAGCGCTTGGCATCACAGTTTATTGCAACTTGCACCTTTCCCAGAAGCTACCGTTATCTGAGCACTGATATTGATATTGCATGTGCTTATAGACAAAAACAAATAAGAGACAAAATTCAATTTATTATTCAACTAAACTGCAAATAGATGAATTTTTTAACATTTATGAAACACTTCTCTAAACAAGGCCATAGGGTCACTGACCCTAAAGAGATTCCCTCCTTGGCACCGTGATCTATTTCTTTTTGTCTCTTTCTCTAAAATTGTATATAATAATCATTAGATTATAAATATATAAACAAAAATAAATTTAAGAAATATTGCAATTTGAAAAGAAATGCACCCGAACGTGACAACAGCTGCAACTGCTTAATGCTAACTTTTAACATTGAAAATGCCATAGACATGCTAACGTGTTAGCATCGGGATCCGGATCGTGAGCCGGATCACCACTAAAATTTAATCACTTGTTCCTCTTGTCATTTCCAACCACTCCACAAAATTTCATCAAAATCCGTTCAAAACTTTTTGAGTTATCCTGCTGACAAACAGACAAACAAACAAACACAACCAAAAACATAACCTCCTTGGCGGAGGTAATAACAAAACCACATGTAAATACCACAATAGTTAAGTTGGGAGAACAAGAGCTCCCACCCCTCCCACTCCAAGTACTAGTTGATTCAAACATTCTAGACTCTACTGTGTTGTTGTCTCACTGAGTGAATGATCACACAGTGGGAGCTGCAGTCTGTGGGGGTTATTTAGCTAGTTATCAGCCTCAGTTCATTTGGGCCTCATTCAGACTGGGGTTTGCAATCCACCTTAAAGCCCCTTTCACACCGGGCCTGATTCGAGTTGCGCCATGCGGCAAATAAACAAACACCCTAACCCCCCCCCCAGAATTGTTAAGATTTTACAATCGAATGACTGATTGTTTTAGGTAATTTTTCTTTTTAATTTGTGATTTGTACAGTAATATAAATGTCATTGGATGTGTTGGTTGTGTTGTTTTTACTCTGTAGGCTTGGCCGGTCCAGGACACTGCTGACGTCTTTGACCTTGTCTGTAGTGTTTGGCGTGCTGCTGTGTGTCTCTCCAAATCCTTACATCTTTGTCATCATGCGTTTCTGTCTGGCAGCAGCCAGTGCAGGAGTCTACCTCATTCTGTATATCACACGTAAGTAACATAAACCTATTTAAATACATTTTTCATACCCTGCAACTCCTGTTTATGACAAATGCCTGTCTGTCCATCAGGTTACTGCTGTGTTATTTGAAAAGCTCAAGATGCTGGTACACTTTTCACAGTCCTCATGTTCTTTGAATTAATTAGGATGCTGCTGATTCCAGGTAAAAAGTCACAGAAAACAGCCCTTATCAAAACTAAAAATGGAGAAAGAAAAGGATTTGTAACATTGCAAGATCAATGTAGTGAAAATTTTGTTATTCTGGAATGGGAACATTATATTTAGAAGTGTATGAGCATAGTTATTTATTTATTTATGTAATAAAATATATTGTGACAGTTTAACCTATTTTACCAAACCTGCTGCAAATGTTGTCTCTGGAACAATTGGATGCTGTGGAACAAATGCTGTTTAACTTGGGGTAGTTCTTTTTTTTTTTTTTTTTTTTTTTTTAAATCTATTTTTAATATTATGACATTGAGATGTTCATGAAACCTGCTAACAATGTTGGGCTCCTCCTGGAACAGATCTCATTACATTTTAAAGCCAACCTACAAAATGTAAAATGTCAGGAAAACTGTAATGAACACTACATAGGTGAAATGAAGCAACCTTTACACAAAAGGCTATACCAGCACCGCAGAGAGGGCGCCAGTGGACCTCAGTCTGCGGTTCATCTCCACCTTAAAGACACTAACTGTTATGTGTCGACGCGGGTTGAGGAGCGGACCTGCGTCAGACGGAACCCAGCGCTACAAATAACCAGAAAAGCGGTTCCAAAAACAATATATTTATTTCACCCGCTGGTGCATAAAAAGTGTAAAAACAGAAATAGCATCCTTCTGGTGGAGTGAAGGCTGGCACGCTCTCCAGCGCCCAAAAGGATCGAAGCCCGGCGCTCCTGGACCCACTACCACCGCCAAACACCCCCCAGGTGGACACGACAAACCGACTCTCTGCGAAGCATAGAAGAGGTGAGGTAAGTTAGCAGTTACAACTAATATCCTTCAAAAGACACACACTATCAGCAACACATGCAGGTCTGTATTTTAAGCTTTATGCAAATGAGCAGCTTCTCACAACAGGTGGAGGACCACTTGTCCGCATGCCACAGCAGTGAGAAGCAAGCTGCACAATCCTCATCACAATTCAAGTATACTGCGTAACAAAATACCAAGTTACTATCAACAATTAGTCAAACGCTTAATCACCTTTGATGTGTGCTGACAGCATGTGTCCCTCACCCTTCCTTGCTTCACGGGCTCGATGTGTCAAACCCAGGCGCGGTCCTCAGCGTCTCACAAACGAACATCACAAGGTCGAGTTCCCGGCAGTTCTGCTTGAATCACACATGACTTAAATGCAGAACGCCATCCAATTATCTGCTTCAGCTGAAAGTCTTTAAGGTTGCATGTGAGCACCATTCACAGGTGCTGCACATGATGTTGATGAGGGTGAAGACTTCTTCAGCCAGCACCTTCTCCACAGACAAATCAGTTCTCATGCCACCTGGAGAGCAAAGAAAAGAAAAGAACGCCAAAATATCCAGCCACACCCCCCCCAACACACAACACTAACCACATGTTTGAGGACAAGGAAGTTAAAATATTAGCCAGAGAGAAGAAATGGTTTGAGAGAGGGGTCACGAGGCATTCTTTGTGAAACGTTTGAAACCCAGCCTTAACCGGGGAGGGGGTCTGAGACACACTTTATCCCCTGTTTACAATGTGGTACTCAGTTCAAAGGAGTTTGTCTTTTGTTCATGGTAATGAGTCATTCACGTCATCAAGGGAGCCATCAGAAAGGCATCCATCCCATCATTAGAGGGACAGCTGTCCTGTCATTAGGTGTACTAACTAGAGCACAATAGTTGCTAATTAGAGCTATTGTTTGTCACTAGCCTATAGCAGTCTGCCTCTCAGTAGGAGGGGTCTGGTTAGGTTTAAAACTCCAGCTTTTGTTGGCTTCTGTTTTATTCTTCTCTACAAGAGTCAGACAGAAGTCAGACTTCCAGAGCAAGAATTTTAGCTGAGGAAGCGTCTGCGATTTGAAGCGAAACATCCTTGCGTCAAGCAACCCAGTCCAGTCGAAGATTCAAGCTTCTCTACTAAAATGTAAAACATTAATTTAAATAAATAAATGAAATTAACGCAATCCTAAAATACCCTCGGCTGTATGTGGATCTTTATATTTTGAAATGCTAGTTCTATCTATCTGTCTGTCTGTCTGTCAAATTAATTATACATTTATTGTTATTAGCATTTGTCATTAAGATCCTATTGTCTTATTTACAATTTGTACACGTTCAATCAAGCACCTTTATTTTGTCACGTGTTAATTTCTCAAGGACCACAATGGAAGTAAGTGTTTATGCTTTATTGTGCTATCCGTGTATCATTGATATAGTCACCTACCCATGTATGTGCGTGTGCACATACATGAGCTTTTGAAAAGACCGGAAGTTATACCCTCTTCACACATAACATGACTGAAGCCGACTGGCGCATGAAGGAGGAATTGCATGACACTCGTGAAAATTGGAGCCGCCTCAAACGCCTCGTACAGCTGTCGCCACAACCATTCACACACACCAGCGGTCAAAAGACAGCGAGTGCCCATTCGACCTCCCTGTCGGCAGGTGTCTGCCAAATTCCAGGTGCCACACATGAACATCCAACAGCACTCGCTGAACACTTAGAAAAAGCGCGGCTGCTCTCTGCTCCTGGCATGAGAGTAGAGAGCAGCTGACCACATTTGCGCTGTCTGTGAAAATTGTCTAAGTGCAGTACGAGTGTTGCATAACCTAGCAACACATGGTTGTGACTGTCCCAAATTCTAACACCCCCCCCCAACACACACACACACACACACACACACACACACACACACACACACACACACACACACACACACACACACACACACACACACACACACACACACCATGAATCCAACATTCTCAGCTGTGGCTGAGGGTCCCAGAGTCCGGTCGCTGTCCAGCGCAGTGCGCTGCTGAGACAGCTGACCACTGTGTACTGCAACTCAGCTGGTGAACATGCAATGCACATGTGTGTGGGGTTGCTCATGCCCTCATGACATGCTGATAATTACATACCGGACCAGCCAGCATCTGAGTGCATGGCACGGTGTGAAACACGGTGTGTCATTTCAGTCAGGTGTTTAAAGACATTAATAATATACTTGTGTTATAATGCGATTGTCCCATCATAAGATACTGGTTGTAATAGAGATATAATTTGTGAAATGTTTGTTCAACTATGGACTGTTATGACCATATTGTACAAAATGAAGGGGATTTGGGGGCTTCAAAGGTTTTTATTTGAAAACGATCATTTCAGCGGTGTCTGTTCCTCTTCTCTCCCATTTTGGAGAGAAGACTCACATGGAAACAGAAGCTGCTGGCATGTGAAGATGGATTTTGTCCACCTTGTAAAATGTTGGATAAATCAAATCAAATCAATTTTATTTATATAGCGCCAAATCACAACAAACAGTTGCCCCAAGGCGCTTTATATTGTAAGGCAAAGCCATACAATAATTACGGAAAAACCCCAACGGTCAAAACGACCCCCTGTGAGCAAGCACTTGGCGACAGTGGGAAGGAAAAACTCCCTTTTAACAGGAAGAAACCTCCAGCAGAACCAGGCTCAGGGAGGGGCAGTCTTCTGCTGGGACTGGTTGGGGCTGAGGGAGAGAACCAGGAAAAAGACATGCTGTGGAGGGGAGCAGAGATCGATCACTAATGATTAAATGCAGAGTGGTGCATACAGAGCAAAAAGAGAAAGAAACACTCAATGCATCATGGGAACCCCCCAGCAGTCTAAGTCTATAGCAGCATAACTAAGGGATGGTTCAGGGTCACCTGATCCAGCCCTAACTATAAGCTTTAGCAAAAAGGAAAGTTTTAAGCCTAATCTTAAAAGTAGAGAGGGTGTCTGTCTCCCTGATCCGAATTGGGAGCTGGTTCCAGAGGAGAGGAGCCTGAAAGCTGAAGGCTCTGCCTCCCATTCTACTCTTACAAACCCTAGGAACTACAAGTAAGCCTGCAGTCTGAGAGCGAAGCGCTCTATTGGGGTGATATGGTACTATGAGGTCCCTAAGATAACATGGGACCTGATTATTCAAAACCTTATAAGTAAGAAGAAGAATTTTAAATTCTGTTCTAGAATTAACAGGAAGTCAATGAAGAGAGGCCAATATGGGTGAGATATGCTCTCTCCTTCTAGTCCCTGTCAGTACTCTAGCTGCAGCATTTTGAATTAACTGAAGGCTTTTCAGGGAACTTTTAGGACAACCTGATAATAATGAATTACAATAGTCCAGCCTAGAGGAAATAAATGCATGAATTAGTTTTTCAGCATCACTCTGAGACAAGACCTTTCTAATTTTAGAGATATTGCGCAAATGCAAAAAAGCAGTCCTACATATTTGTTTAATATGCGCATTGCATGACATATCCTGATCAAAAATGACTCCAAGATTTCTCACAGTATTACTAGAGGTCAGGGTAATGCCATCCAGAGTAAGGATCTGGTTATACACCATGTTTCTAAGATTTGTGGGGCCAAGTACAATAACTTCAGTTTTATCTGAGTTTAAAAGCAGGAAATTAGAGGTCATCCATGTCTTTATGTCTGTAAGACAATCCTGCAGTTTAGCTAATTGGTGTGTGTCCTCTGGCTTCATGGATAGATAAAGCTGGGTATCATCTGCGTAACAATGAAAATTTAAGCAATGATGTCTAATAATACTGCCTAAGGGAAGCATGTATAAAGTGAATAAAATTGGTCCTAGCACAGAACCTTGTGGAACTCCATAATTAACCTTGGTCTGTGAAGAAGATTCCCCATTTACATGAACAAATTGTAATCTATTAGATAAATATGATTCAAACCACCGCAGTGCATTGCCTTTAATACCTATGGCATGCTCTAATCTCTGTAATAGAATTTTATGGTCAACAGTATCAAAAGCAGCACTGAGGTCTAACAGAACAAGCACAGAGATGAGTCCACTGTCTGAGGCCATAAGAAGATCATTTGTAACCTTCACTAATGCTGTTTCTGTACTACGATGAATTCTAAACCCTGACTGAAACTCTTCAAATAGACCATTCCTCTGCAGATGATCAGTTAGCTGTTTTACAACTACCCTTTCAAGGAGTTTTGAGAGAAAAGGAAGGTTGGAGATTGGCCTATAATTAGCTAAGATAGCTGGGTCAAGTGATGGCTTTTTAAGTAATGGTTTAATTACTGCCACCTTAAAAGCCTGTGGTACATAGCCAACTAATAAAGATAGATTGATCATATTTAAGATCGAAGCATTAATTAATGGTAGGGCTTCCTTGAGCAGTCTGGTAGGAATGGGGTCTAATAGACATGTTGATGGTTTGGAGGAAGTAACTAATGAAAATAACTCAGACAGAACAATCGGCGAGAAAGAGTCTAACCAAATACTGGCATCACTGAAAGCAGCCAAAGAGAATGATACGTCTTTGGGATGGTTATGAGTAATTTTTTATCTAATAGTTAAAATTTTATTAGCAAAGAAAATCATGAAGTCATTACTAGTTAAAGTTAAAGGAATACTCGGCTCAATAGAGCTCTGACTCTTTGTCAGCCTGGCTACAGTGCTGAAAAGAAACCTGGGGTTGTTCTTATTTTCTTCAATTGGTGATGAGTAGTAAGATGTCCTAGCTTTACGGAGGGCTTTTTTATAGAGCAACAGACTCTTTTTCCAGGCTAAGTGAAGATCTTCTAAATTAGTGAGACGCCATTTCCTCTCCAACTTACGGGTTATCTGTTTTAAGCTGCGAGTTTGTGAGTTATACCACGGAGTCAGGCACTTCTGATTTAAGGCTCTCTTTTTCAGAGGAGCTACAGCATCCAAAGTTGTCCTCAATGAGGATATAAAACTATTGACGAGATAATCTATCTCACTCACAGAGTTTAGGTAGCTACTCTGCCCTGTGTTGGTATATGGCATTGGAGAACATAAAGAAGGAATCATATCCTTAAACCTAGTTACAGCGCTTTCTGAAAGACTTCTACTGTAATGAAACTTATTCCCCACTGCTGGGTAGTCCATCAGAGTAAATGTAAATGTTATTAAGAAATGATCAGACAGAAGGCAGTTTTCAGGGAATACTGTTAAGTCTTCAATTTCCATACCATAAGTCACAACAAGATCTAAGGTATGATTAAAGTGGTGGGTGGACTCATTGACATTTTGAGCAAAGCCAGTCGAGTCTAACGATAGATTAAGTGCAGTGTTGAGGCTGTCATTCTCAGCATCTGTGTGGATGTTAAAATCGCCCACTATAATTATCTTATCTAAGCTAAGCACTAAGTCAGACAAAAGGTCCGAAAATTCACAGAAAAACTCAAAGTAACGACCAGGTGGACGATAGATAACATCAAATAAAACTGGTTTTTGGGACTTCCAATTTGGATGGACAAGACTAAGAGTCAAGCTTTCAAATGAATTAAAGCTCTGTCTGGGTTTTTGATTAATTAATAAGCTGGAGTGGAAGATTGCTGCTAATCCTCCGCCTTGGCCATGCTACGAGCGTTCTGGCAGTTAGTGTGACTCGGGGGTGTTCAGTTCAATTCAGTTCAGTTCAGTTTATTTGCCATTTGCAGTAAAACTACATTGGAAAAAACGTTGCAAGAGCTTAGTGTGCATAAACATACATTTTAAAAACATGGACACAAAAGACATAATAAATAATAAATGAATAAATAGATAACACTTGCATTAATAAAAGCAATAAGAGCAATAAGAGATAATAAAAATAGTAAAGTGCTTGTCAGTCAGTGTGCACAGTTCAAAGCCATCACAGCTTGTGGAAAGAAGCTGTTTACATGGCGAGACGTGGTGCGTTTAATAGAACGATAGCGTCTCCCAGAAGGAAGAAGCTCAAATATATTCTTAGCAGGATGGGTGGGGTCATTAATGATCAGTAATGCCCGCGAAAGAAGCCTGCTTTTAAAAATGTCCTCCAGGGCTGGCAGCTCACAGCCTATTACCCTGCGAGCAGAACGCACCACTCTGTTTAAAACTTTTTTTCTTTACATGTAAGATTTCCAAACCATACAGAGATACAGTTCATAAGGAGACTTTCAACAGCACAGTGATAAAAATTTAAAAGAATGTGCTTATTTAGAGTAAACTCCTTAGGTTTACGTAGAAAATAGAGCCGCTGTCTGGATTTTTTGGCAATAGCTTGAGTGTTAGCATGCCAGCTCAAATCATTAGAAAGGGTCACACCAAGAAATTTCACACTGTCAACCCTCTGTACATCTGTGTTGTTAATAATAATAGGCAAGTGAACATTGCTTTTCCCAAAATGAATAATCAGTTAATTTGTTTTGGAAGTATTAAGAACTAAATGATTTTGTTCACTCCACTGGACTACATACTGAACCTCTGACCGATAGAGTCATCACCATCTGAATTAACAAGACCAATAATAGTAGTATCATCTGCATATTTGATGATCATATTATTGGGAAAGGACGCAACACAGTCATATGTATACAAAGTGTAGAGCAGAGGATTTAGAATACATCCTTGCGGAGAACCTGTATTCACAAGAAGTACATTTGAAAAACAGTTGTTAATTTTAACCCTCTGTGGTCTACCAGTTAAAAAGTTTAAAATCCACTTGCAGATGGCATCACATAAGCCAAGAGTTTTCAATTTGTGAATGAGCTGCACTGGAACAAGAGAATTAAAAGCAGAGCTGTAGTCTATGAAAAGCATACGGACATAAGATTTTCCTTTGTCCAAGTGCTTGTACACAGAGTTCAGCGTGAAGGAGATGGCATCTTCGACACTCCTGTTGCGTCTGTAAGCAAATTGGAGCGGGTCTACAGACACTGGTATTTGACTTTTAATATAGTCCAACACCAGACGCTCAAAAGTCTTCATTAAAACAGAGGTTAAGGCCACAGGCCGATAGTCATTAAAACAGGTCACAGGCATCTTCTTAGGTACTGGTATTATGTCTGACTTTTTAAAAGATAAAGGGACAGTACAGTACTGCAGTGACAAGTTAAAAAGGTCTGTTAAAACAGGAGCTAGTTGCTCTGCACACAGTTTGAGCACCCGGGGTGGGATTCTGTCCGGTCCAGGGGCCTTCCTCACCTTGGTCCTGGACAAAACCCTTTGGACTTCTTCCAGAGTGATGGTAAGTCCACTCTGCTCAAATGAAAAGACAACAGGCTCAGTGTTCCCAGTTTCAAATCTACAATAAAACTGATTAAGATCATTTGGCAATGAGGGATCAAAGTCAGTAATGTTCGCTCCTTTAGGTTTCCATGTGGTTGCAGCATTCATTCCCTCCCACATTAGATGTGGGTCATCTGCATTGAGGTAACCTTCCATTTTGTCACCCCAGGAGCGTTTTGCGGCTCTAATAGACCGCTTCAAAGAGTATCTGGCTTGCTTGCAAGCAGCATGGTCACCAGATTTAAAAGCCTCAGCACACTCCTTTAATTTTTGTCTCACATCAGCATTAATCCAAGGTTTCTGACTAGGATGATGTGTGATAACCCTCTGCGAGACACATATATCGATGCAAAAATTAATATATCCAATAATAGCATCACAGTATTCGTCCAGATCCTCTGACTGGAGGACAGACCAATCTGGCGCATCAAAGCAGCCTTGGAGTTGAACCTCACTGTCCCTGGTCCAACACTGTACAGTGCGGGTTATTGGCTTCAGTTGTCTACTCCTCTGAATGTATGAAGGAAGCAGAAGAATGGAGGAGTGATCTGACTTGCCGAAGGGGGGTCTAAGTAGGGACTTATAAGCTGATTTAACGTTACTGTAACAGTGGTCTAAAATATGTGCCCCCCCTTGTGGAGAGTTTCACATGCTGATAATAGTTAGGTGAGACCATTTTAAAGTTACTTTTATTAAAGTCCCCAGCCACAATAATCACTGAGGTTGGGTGAGAGTTTTCATAAGTATGTATGATGTCACTCAAATCACTAAGAGCATCAGAAGTGTCAGCCCGTGGATGAATGTAGACAGTGCATAAAAACATTACAGAAAACTCTCAGGGGAGGTAAAAGGGGCGACATTTGATGACAAGGCACTCCAGGTTAGCTGTGGAAGTTTGATTCATTATAACGGTGTCCGTGCACCAGCGTTCATTAATTAAAAAAACACACACCTCCTCCTTTTGACTTCCCGGTGCGTTCTCTCACTCTGTCGGAGCGGTAAATAGAGAAGCCCGGCGGCTGAATGGCAGAGTCTGGCACCTCACTGCAGAGCCATGTCTCCGACAGGCAGTACACGGAGCAATCTCTGGCTTCGCGCTGGGTCTGGATGCGGCTCAGCAGGTCATCCATCTTGTTTGGCAGAGACTGGACGTTCGCCAAATAAATAGACGGCAGCGGGACTTTGCAGGGGCATCCGCGGAGTTTAACGAGCAGACCTCCTCGCTTTCCCCTGTGCTTATGCTTCCTACACTGATGGCTGTAGGCGTCCCCATCGTGGAGCTCAGGTCGGCGGCGTACACGGCGTTGGCTGTAGGCGTCCCCATCGTAGAGCTCAGGTCGGCGGCGTACACGGCGTTGGCTCCGCCCGGTCCCCTCGCTCTGCTCTCGGCTTCCCTGACTTGACTCTTGGCCCCTGTAGCCTCGCATGGGGCAAACATTAAAGTCAGCACACCTCAGTTCAGGGATTACATGGGATAGGCCACCAACTTTATCCCGGATCTGAATAAGTAATTCACGATCATACGTGACAGTGGCAAGTGTTCTAAAAATGAATAAAAACAACATAAAACACACAGCACACAAGTGAGCTCTTGCTCTTGCGATGGCGCCTTCCCTTGGCGCCATCTTGACACACCAAAACCGCATCAGCCAAGCGGGTTAAATGAGTGTTGACTCATTTAAACTAACATATTCATCTTGCTGTAACCAGGTTTCTGTAAGGCAGAATAAATCAATATGTTGATCAATTATTATATCATTTACTAACAGGGACTTAGAAGAGAGAGATCTAATGTTTAATAGACCACATTTAACTGTTTTAGTCTGTGGTGCAGTTGAAGGTGCTATATTATTTTTTCTTTTTGAATTTTTATGCTTAAATAGATTTTTGCTGGTTATTGGTGGTCTGGGAGCAGGCACTGTCTCTACGGGGATGGGGTAATGAGGGGATGGCAGGGGGAGAGAAGCTGCAGAGAGGTGTGTAAGACTACAACTCTGCTTCCTGGTCCCAACCCTGGATAGTCACGGTTTGGAGGATTTAAGAAAATTGGCCAGATTTCTAGAAATGAGAGCTGCTCCATCCAAAGTGGGATGGATGCCGTCTCTCCTAACAAGACCAGGTTTTCCCCAGAAGCTTTGCCAATTATCTATGAAGCCCACCTCATTTTTTGGACACCACTCAGACAGCCAGCAATTCAGGGAGAACATGCGGCTAAACATGTCACTCCCGGTCCGATTGGGGAGGGGCCCAGAGAAAACTACAGAGTCCGACATTGTTTTTGCAAAGTTACACACCAATTCAATGTTAATTTTAGTGACCTCCGACTGACGTAACCGGGTGTCATTACTGCCGACGTGAATTACAATCTTACCAAATTTATGCTTAGCCTTAGCCAGCAGTTTCAAATTTCCTTCAATGTCACCTGCTCTGGCCCCCGGAAGACAATTGACTATGGTTGCTGGTGTCGCTAACTTCACATTTCTCAAAACAGAGTCGCCAATAACCAGTTTGTTCCTCGGCTGGTGTGTCGCCGAGTGGGGAAAAACGGTTAGAGATGTGAACAGGTTGGCGGTGTACACGGGGCTTCTGTTTAGAACTACGCTTCCTCCTCACAGTAACCCAGTCGGCCTGCTTTCCCGGCTGCTCGGGATCTGCCGGAGGGGAACTAACGGCGGCTAAGCTACCTTGGTCCGCACCGACTACAGGGGCCTGGCTAGCTGTAGGATTTTCCAAGGTGCGGAGCCGAGTCTCCAATTCGCCCAGCCTGGCCTCCAAAGTTACGAATAAGCTACACTTATTACAAGTACCATTACTGCTAAAGGAGGCCGAGGAATAACTAAACATTTCACACCCAGAGCAGAAAAGTGCGGGAGAGACAGGAGAAGCCGCCATGCTAAAACGGCTAAGAGCTAGTAGATGCGCTAAGCTAGCGGATTCCTAAAAACACACAAAGTGAATAATGTGTAAATAATTTAGAGGTGATTCAGCAGAGGGAGTGCTTTAGTTAAGGCACGTGAAGATTACACTGTGAAACAAATTGTTATCTAGTTAACTAGATCAATCTAACTGTGCAGATTAAACAGCTAACAGATACAGCAAAACACCGCTGTGCTCCGGAACAGGAAGTGATACAATACCGCAGTGAGAGCCAACCACCAGTAGAGGCGTCAAGGATCAATCCAGGATAAACCGCTGCCTCCATCCTCCCTAAATCTCCTTGAAATTCACTGGAGAAAATGGTTCTGGGGAGCATTAGCATCGCTAAAACCCTTCAACGTCTGGGGGAGCTTTGCCCCCCAGACCCCCCCAACCATGGCCCTCTTCACCCCCAGCCATTTTAAGCATTTTTTATTATTTGCCTCTTACATGCCTGTACATGAGCTTACTGAAATATTTTTGGAAAAAGGAAGGATCCTGGACATGGAGAAGAGAAGAATCAAACACAGTTTCTCTTCTATTATTATTTTTATTAGTAAAGGAGACTTTTTTTTTTTAAAATTAGGGTTAAGGCAACAAAAAAAATTTGGTGCGCATGCCATGCACGTGTAGACTCACTCCAGCCAAGATCCCAAAGTTGGCAACCCTGGCATTGTGCTGTGTTTTTCTTTCAGTTTAATTGATAATGGTCCCACACTTTCGACAGTTTCTTTTTTTTATGATTTTCTTGATTTTTTTTGAACAAAAGAAAGAACAGAAGAAGAAATTACAGAACATACAGACCACATTTAACAAACATTCAGAGCAAATAGGATGGGTGACAGCTTTTTGAGTTCAAGGGGAATAAAAGTAAGTAACTATGTACAAGCCATTAAAAAAACACATACACTGCTCATACAGATAGTTCAAAGTTCACGATGTCCCCTGATTCAGGTAAATGTCCCGTTTCTTCCAATATTCCTCAGATTTGTGAGCTGCAAGTCTTATTGAAAAGGTTAGTCTCTCCATTGTGTGAATCTCTTTGACAACCTCTATCTAGTCCAGCAATGAAGGTGGACTGGATAGAGGTTATGGCTTTCTTTGCACCTACTAATAGGATTAAGAGAAGATACATGTCCGATTTCCTCAACACTTGGGGTAGATTGCATAGATAAAATAAAGTAAAATCACAGGGTAAGTTCAAGCCCATATGGTATTGATTGCTGTTATCACCTCTAACTAGTAGGGTGCGATCTTAGTACATTCCCAGGAAATGTGATAATGTCCTGCTGACATACTTCCACAGTTCCTCCAACATTGGGCCTTTTCAGGGTCATTACATTGTCTACTTTTAATACTAGGGGTAACAAAAAATAGGACCATGTTTTTCCATGCAAATTCCCTCCACAAACCTGAGCTTGAGGTAATGAGCACAGCATTGCATATATTTAACCAGTTATCATCGATTATTATAATTTTAGCTTTTTAGTCCCATCTAATTTTAATGTGTGTTGTATTAAGATTTCTCCTCGTTTGTAAACAGGAGTATAATCTGGATATCTGTTTCTTTGGGGCATTTCCTTTGCATGAATCGAGAAGGATCTTAACCAGGTCTGTTTCCTCCTCTTCTAAGAACTTTATATTTTTATTGTAATGGTGTCTTAACTGAAGGTATCTAAAAAAAAAATCTTGTTTTTGCAAATTATAGATTTTTTGAAGTTGCAGGAAGTCTTTCAATACATTTTTATCGGAAATTCTCCAATATCCTGTTAAACCCCTTTGTGACCATTGTCTGAAGCTCTTGTCCATGTCTGCTGGTGAAAAATCTGTATCATAAGTGGGCCATTGCAAACTCCGGGCACTCCTTTCAATTTTTGTGTGTTTTAATATTTTTTGCCATATATTCATTGGTACTTTAATCCACATTGGGAACAGGTCTGTCTCTATGTATCTTTTAACCCTCTGGGGTCCGAGGGCATTTTTTGGACAGTTCACTCGCCTGGCATAAATATTTTATTATTGCTGTTAACAGCTCTCCCTGCATCCCACAATCACGTTTTATGTCTCTTTTTTTATGGGGTTAAAATTGTCTCATTAATATTTGTAAATGCACACAGGGTGATCTACAAATAATCATTGATTTGCAAATGTGTTCAGATATCCACAAATGTAAATTTCATATTTGTAACTTGTAAATTGGTCTTTGCAAATAATGTATTTGCAAATATAAAACTTAATTTATAAAAAAAAAAAAAAACGCATTCATCGCTTTCCTCTGTGACGTAATTTTGAGACATTCTTTTCGCAAAATCCACACAGATCCACAAACAAATGCCTACTGATTCGCAAATACACACTCACGCACACTGGATATCCACTAGATGGCAGTGTGGTTCCGTTCATTACACAGCCGTCTATTTAGATCTCAGCCATTTGACTCATTTTGACTTCTGATATGAGCTGGACGGACATGGACAGACAAGGAGAGCAGTCGCCATCATCTAATGTAAGTACAAATTTTTGTTGTCCTAACTTAAGATAAGACTCGACTCGCTTGATTATGTTCCTTCTTGACGAATTGTGGTAAAGTCAGTTTTCCCTCCAAGGTCACGCTAGTTGATACATAATCAAGCGAGTTGAGTCTTATCTTAAGTTAGGACAACAAAAGTTTGTACTTACATTAGATGATGGCGACTGCTCTCCTTGTCTGTCCATGTCCGTCCAGCTCATATCAGAAGTCAAAATGAGTCAGATGGCTGAGATCTAAATAGATGGCTGTGTAATGAACGGAACCACACTGCCATCTAGTGGATATCCAGTGTGCGTGAGTGTGTATTTGCGAATCAGTAGGCATTTGTTTGTGGATCTGTGTGGATTTTGCGAAAAGAATGTCTCAAAATTACGTCACAGAGGAAAGCGATGAATGTGTGTAATTGGCGATCCACAAATGCTGAAACTCAATTCACAAACACAATTTCCAGTTTTACAAATGTATTTTTTTTTTTTTTTTTTTTTTTTTTTTACAAATTAAGTTTTATATTTGCAAATACAACATTATTTGCAAAGACCAAGTTACAAATATGAAATTTGCATTTGTGGATATCTGAACACATTTGCAAATCAGTGATTATTTTAGATCACCCTGTGTGCATTTACAAATATTAATGAGACAATTTTAACCCCATATTTTTTTCAGGACAACCTGTGCTTTTAGAATATATATGTTTTTGTTGTGTTTTAAAGTGTAATAAAGGTTTACAATAAAAAATAGGCAAGATAAAAAATAAAGCGAAAATTAATTTTCCACACACATTTATTAAAACACACAGCAAACTATAATAAACAACTGTTTTGACACTTTATAAAGGCAATTTGAGGTCTTGTGGGAAAGACTGTGCAACAAAAAGGTTCAAACAATAAACACAAATGCACATTTTGAACAGTATATACAAAATGGTCTATGCGTTTTGTTGTCCATTGATATGGTAAACAGTGCTTTACGCAGAGAAAGCAACAGAGTTATCCAGTAACATTCACATGCAAACTAGTGGAGCAGTCCTGATACTTACACACTCTTTGTTTGAGCACGTGAGATTGTCATCAGAAGCTCTCTGTCTGCTCCTGCTTTCACTGATCGCTGTGCGTAATGGTGCAGGGCGCACTGAGTATGTACTAACAGTTTGTACTCATTGGAGCACCCAGGGGGCTATTCAAATGGGCCATCTAGTAATATATCACTCCTGAAAACGATCTTTGGCTTTTCACGTGAGTTAAATCTGCCCTACGATTGGATTTTGGAAAACCATGTGACGGTGAACCAATTCCAATTGGACACACATTGCGCGCGTCATCACACAGCTTCTATGAGGAGTACAAAGATGGCCGATGGCTGGCTCGAAAGTCTGCGGACTTAACTTTTCAGCAAAAAAAAAAAAAGAGTAAGTTTCTATCTCATATCATTAAAAAGTTATTTATAATTTAGTAAAGCTTGGTCTTAGCCGTCGTATACGACAGTGTCAGCCCCAGAGGGTTAATAAGAGATTGATTTCTAAGCAATGACTGGAGGGGTGTCTCACAGTAGGACTGATCTATCACTTTCCATTTGGTCTAATTGGTTGGGTCACACCAGCCAATCACAATTCGCATCTGCGCTGCCCTATAATAATCCTCCAAGTGTGGCAGAGCGAGCCCGCTCTTGTCTTTTTGTAGTTGTAATGTCTGAAATTTTATTCTTGGTTTTTTCTTTCTCCAAATAAAATTTGAGATTATCCTATTCCACTCATTAAATTGCTTGGAGGGCACATGCACAGGCAGTGCCTGAAAAAGATAAAGAAGCCTTGGTAGACGGTTCATTTTTATTATATCTATCCGATTGTGCATGTTCATGGGTAATAATGACCAACGCTGTAAATACGCTTTAATTTCTGAAGTTAGTGGGACATAATTATGTTCGAAAAGGTTGGCTAAATCCTTAGATATTTGAACTCCTAAGTATTTTATAGATGTATTATTCCAGTTGAATTTGGACATTTTTTGAACGTCAGATGATGGTTGGTAATTATATATGAGAACCTGGGTGTTCTGTAGATTTAACTTGTAACCTGAGTATAAGCCGAATGTCTTAAGTAAAAATAGGAGATTTGGTAAACTCAGGTCAGGGTTAGACAAAGTTACCAGGACGTCATCCGCGTGCAAACAGACTTTGTGTGTTGTCCCATTAATTGTTACCCCCATAATGTCTTTATGTTCTCTGATAGCCTGAGCCTTAGCTTCCATAAAAAGTGCAAAGAGAGAGGGGCTGAGGGGGCACCCCTGGCGACAGCCCTGCTCCAGGCACACTGTATCTGATAAATCACCATTAATCTTGATCCTGGCAACAGGTGAGTTATATAACGACTGCAGGCATCTGATGATTTCACTACTAAAGCCAAATCTCTCTAAAACTAAGTAAAGGTCATTCCAGCATACCGAGTTGAACACTTTTTCGGCATCGAGGCTGACAATTATTGATTCTGTATTTTTCACTTGGTCTACCAGATGGAGAGCCCTCCTCACATTGTCATGAGTTTGCCTATTTTGGATAAAACCTGTTTGATCTGTGTCTGTCAATTCGGAATTATAAATTCAAGCCTTTTAGCCAATATTGTTGCAAATATCCTGTAGTCTATGTTTAAGACTGATATTGGTCTGTAAGAACCACAATCAACTTTGTTTTTACCCACCTTAGGAATTACTGAAACCGCTTGTTTCCATGAAGGTGGTATCTTCCCCCCTGTAAGCGCATGATTAAAGCAATCCCCAAGCAGGGGTATTACAGCACCAACTGTTGAAAATGTTTATACCACTCCCCTGGGTAACCATCCTCACGTGCCATTTTATTCCCTTTCAGTTTTGAAATGACGTTATTAATCTCGTCCACAGTTATAGTTTGCATTAATTTTTTTATTTTGTTCTGTTCCTATTGATGGTAAGTCCAGCGAAGAGAGAAATGCCATCACAGAGGGTAAATTTATTGTATGAGGATCAGCATACAGTTGAGTATAATATGCCACAAAAGATTTTTTAATATCTTTCAGATTATGGTATGTCGTGTTACCTACTGGGTTCTTAATCTTCTGTATGAATCTATCAGCCTGCTGTTTACGTATCCTCCAAGCAAGTAATTTCTTAGATTTGGGACCATTTTCATAATAATTTTGTTTGATAAATTTTGCTTTTTTTCCCAACTGTTCTTCGTACAATCTGTTTAAAGCTTGACGTACTTCTTTGGTTTCTGATAGGGTGTTGATAACATTATTCTCCATGTGGGCTGTTTCCAAAGATTTTAGTTTTGTGGTGAGACATTTTAAATAAAGCTTTCTTTTTTCTTATGTGAAGACCACATAATTAATTTCCTTCTAAGGACTGCCTTTGCTGCATACCATAGGATGCTAGGAGAAATATCCTCCTTATTATTGTGATTCATATAGTCTTTAAATTCGTTTTCTACAAAATTCTTAGTTAATATCATTCAACAGACCAGTGTTCAGCCTCCACAGGGTCTTTTTACAATTGTTGTCCACATGGTGTGTCAAATACATCCCTGCGTGATCCGAAATATCTCTCACCCCTACAGTAGTGTTCAGAATAATAGTAGTGCTATGTGACTAAAAAGATTAATCCAGGTTTTGAGTATATTTCTTATTGTTACATGGGAAACAAGGTACCAGTAGATTCAGTAGATTCTCACAAATCCAACAAGACCAAGCATTCATGATATGCACACTCTTTAAGGCTAAGGCTATGAAATTGGGCTATTATAGTAAAAAAAAGTAGAAAAGGGGGTGTTCACAATAATAGTAGTGTGACATTCAGTCAGTGAGTTCATCAATTTTGTGGAACAAACAGGTGTGAATCAGGTGTCTCCCCATTTAAGGATGAAGCCAGCACCTGTTGAACATGCTTTTCTCTTTGAACGCCTGAGGAAAATGGGACGTTCAAGACATTGTTCAGAAGAACAGCGTAGTTTGATTAAAAAGTTGATTGGAGAGGGGAAAACTTATAGGTAGGTGCAAAAAATGATAGGCTGTTCATCTACAATGATCTCCAATGCTTTAAAATGGACAAAAAAACAGAGACGCATGGAAGAAAACGGAAAACAACCATCAAAATGGATAGAAAAATAACCAGAATGGCAAAGGCTCACCCATTGATCAGCTCCAGGATGATCAAAGACAGTCTGGAGTTACCTGTAAGTGCTGTGACAGTTAGAAGACACCTGTGTGAAGCTAATTTATTTGCAAGAATCCCCCGCAAAGTCCCTCTGTTAAATAAAAGACGTGCAGAAGAGGTTACAATTTGCCAAAGAACACATCAACTGGCCTAAAGAGTAATGGAGGAATATTTTGTGGACTGATGAGAGTAAAATTGTTCTTTTTGGGTCCAAGGGCCGCAGACAGTTTGTGAGACGACCCCCAAACTCTGAATTCAAGCCACAGCTCACAGTGAAGACAGTGAAGCATGGTAGTGCAAGCATCATGATATGGGCATGTTTCTCCTGCTATGGTGTTGGGCCTATATATCGCATACCAGGTATCATGGATCAGTTTGGATATGTCAGAATACTTGAAGAGGTCATGCTGCCTTATGCTGAAGAGGACATGCCCTTGAAATGGGTATTTCAACAAGACAGTGACCCCAAGCACACCAGTAAACAAGCAAAATCTTGGTTCCAAACCAACAAAATTGAATTGTGAAGAAATCATGAAAAACTGTGGTTATACAACTAAATACTTGTTTAGTGATTCACAGGATTGCTAAAAAAGCAGTTTGAACATAATAGTTTTGAGTTTGTAGCATCAACAGTAGATGCTAATATTATTGTGAACACCCCCTTTTCTACTTTTTTTTTACTAATAGCCCAATTTCATAGCCTTAGGAGTGTGCATATCATGAATGCTTGGTCTTGTTGGATTTGTGAGAATCTACTGAATCTACTGGTACCTTGTTTCCCATGTAACAATAAGAAATATAATCAAAACCTGGGTTAATCTTTTTAGTCACATAGCACTACTATTATTCTGAATACTACTGTATATAGCAGTTTACAATTCTGTGCCTATCTGAGTTTGACACAAAAAAAAATCTAATCTTGAGTACATAAGGTGTGAATTAGAAAAAAAAGGTGTATTTTTTCCATATGTCTACCAACCCTGATTGCTTAAGCATTTTTTAATATATATTGCTTCTGGTTGAGACTTTTTTATTTTACTAGAAGAGTCCAGATAAGGATTTAAGTAAGTGTTCCAATCTTCCCTACATATCAGCGTCCCAGATGTTTTTGTTGCAGTCAAATAAAAAATTTTCTTTATCAATCCTTTGTCCTTCCCAGGTGGTCTGTATACATTAATCAAAGTAACTTCCTTATGGTCTAGATACCCTTTAACCAGTATGTAACATCCTTCTTTGTCAGTGATTTGTGAGGAGAGCTGAAAATCCACTCCGTCTCACAGTAAAATGGCCACTCCTCTGGAATTCTCTTTTATATGTGAAGAATAATACATATTTTTAAACCCCATTTTGCACAATTTTCATGTTCCGTAGTAGAAAGATGTGTTTCTTGCCAAAAAATTATGTCCTATTGTTTCATTTTAGCATGGGCTTTACCTCTTTTGATGGGGTTATGTAGACCATTAACATTGAGAGTCATTACCTTATAATGCTGTTTTGATTCCGTCATTAAAATGAGATACAATGTACTTTTTAACCTCTAAATGCTCTGATAAACAAACATGGGTCTGCAAAACAAAAGAGTTACATACTAGAACCGATAACATATGTAACTTCCATATGTGAGGTTGAAGTCCACCTCTAAAACAGTGAGGAGAGTCCCTGAAATCCTAGGGGGCGGTGCTGCCCGACATCCTCCATCCTCCATGGTAGCGCACATGGAGAAACATGATATTTCCCAGAGTTATGGTCAGATGTGAAGCTCCATGCTTTTTAGAGGAATGACGTTCTCTCGAACTCGATAAAGAGGTTATTAGGTGCTGCTGTCGGTACGCTTGAATCCTTGGAGTTTTCCTGGATGTATTTCTCTCGCGCATCCCGGGTCCATCGTGAGGTCCCGCTCGCTCTTCCCCAAGGGCGCGCTCCCGGTTTGGACCCGGAGGCATGCTCCGATGGGTTCTCTGCTCCCACTTCCATCACGTTCCTCTTCTTCAAATCGTCAGATGCGTCTTGTGCCTTGTTGTAAATCACAGGGCTGTTCTCATAAAACACCGGCAGTCGAGATGGACATAAACTTTGAAAGCGAAGCCCCTTCTCCTTTAAGATCCTACTGATGGAATTATATGCTTTGCGTTTGGCAAGCACATCGCTGGGATAATCTTGGTCGAAATATACTCTTCTTCCATTCAAATGTATCTCTTTTTTACTCCACGCAGAGGGAAGTACCAAGTCATTTGTGTTATATTCCAAAAAATGTATCACAATAGATCTGGAGTTGGAGCTCAGTGCCGTTTATGGGCCGAGTGAGTGGTGGCAGCACTGTATGCCCAGCATAATGTCTGTGAGAGACAGCTCAGACTTTATAAAGTTCTCTATGAATTTCTGCAAGTTGTCCCCTTCTTCCCCTTCTGTTATCCTGTGAATACTTACATTGTTCCTGCGTGATCGGGCTTCCAGGTCAGACAATTGTTTTTGGAGGTCCTGTTGTAATTGGAGAGTGTGGCTCAGTACGTCGTTGACATCTGCTTTAAACCCTTCTACATTGACCACTCTCTGCTCGGCTTCCTCAACCCTCTTTGTTACGTCTTTCAGGTCCGCGGTGATATCATCAAGCTGGTTCCCCATTTCTTATCTAAAATCAGACATCTCCGTCTTTATAAGTCCAGTACTATCCGTGATTTCCTTTTTCAAATTGGTCTGAATTTCTTTCAGCTCTGTGAGAATATTAGCTTCCATAGCCTTCGTATCTTTGTGTGCTGTTAGCTTGTTAGCACTGTCCACTTGTTTTAGTGAAAAAACTTCTTTTTTTTCACGGTTTCTTGCCAAATTCCTCTTGTCTTTCTTTTATTACCCCCTGGCATACGATGAGAGCTATTGGTAGGTTCCTTTTAACATTTTAATTGTCGGGGGTGACTAGACCATCTGGAAGCTAAAAAATCATGCTGTCATTCGCTTCTCCGCCATCCGGAAGTCCCACTTTTGACAGGGTTATTTTGTGCTCTCTGCCGCTTATCATTTTCATCTCCATCTGTTTCCATTTTGCATTGTGCGCTTCACATACGCTTTGTAAACATGAGCGTGCTGTGCATGTATCGTGCACATAGTAGTGAATTAAACAAAGCCTTGAGGCAGAGAATTTTGCCTCAAAGCATTTTAGTAATCATTCATTCATTCATTCATCTTCTACCGCTTAGTCCAATTAAGGGTCGCGGGGGGCTGGAGCCTATTCCAGCAGTCATAGAGCGCGAGGCGAATTATTCAAGGAATTGTTTCAGCCCTGTACTGTTTGGCCATAAAAGATGCAAACATCTCCAGCCTCCTCCAAGATAACCACTGGCTCAGCACTGGAGTTTGTCAGCTCCTTTAAGTACCTTGGTTCCTGATAGGAATTTTCATCGATAATCTCGGCAAAAATCATAGCTAGACTTGGGTTTTCTGTACTGGAACAAGGCTTTTTTTTTTTTTTTTTTAATTTGCTCTGCCAAATATGCTCTTGTAAAAATGACCGTCCTTCCTCTGTTTGTTATGAAACAGTCTACAAAATGGCATCAAAGGGCACCCTTACCAAACTTGATAAACTACTTCACTCAGTAATTCCTTTTGCCACATGCACACCCTTTACCACTCAGCACTGCGGTGTCTACAAACTGCTGTTCCTTCATACCAGGCGGTGGCAACATTAGCTACAACTAATCTATAACACAATCTTGGGGAAGATACCTTGTTACCTCTCAAGCCTCCTACAGATTTCTGAAAGCAATTGCTATTTAAGATCCATCAGTTTCATTGTGTCCATCATTACAAAAGTGCATATTGTTTTCAGTTGTCATTCCTTTCGTTTTGATGCTGCAAAGGTTTGGAACTTATCCTTATCACTTAACATGTTCAAACAAAAATGACAAGTTATAGTTAACTGCTAGGTATCTCTCTCTACTCTATTCAAGAATATTGACTAAACCACTTTTTGCCTATTTTTCTTCAGTCTTGTTCTATTAATTCATAGTATGTGTTGGAAGTCACCATTTTTATTCTGTTGTGTCATACTGCAAGAATGTTTTATATAAAGCTTAAATAGATCCTTGTCATTTGATTGTTGGTTTGTATGTCATGTGATATTGATAATTCATCCCGTTTTCCATTGTGCTCCATTTACCATGCAATTTTGGTTCTATTTAGTGCACAAACTTGGTTCCATATGTTTCGTACCATTGCACGTTGCGACCACTGTGCACGCACACTAGCGACGATGGCGCTTAGCAGCTTGTTGACGCTGCTCGTTCTTCTAACACAAAAGGAAAAGTAAGCCATCTGGAGGCATTTTGGATATATATAGCTAAAGTAGAACTGCTGGTGGATGAAGAGCTCGACAAATTTCCATCACCACTTTTTTTGCTGGACTGAGAAAAGCAGACGACTGTCCGTACACGAAGAAGTCAGTACACGGCATCAGTTATGGGCTACATTGATTGATTGTTTTTGAACTATATGACTGTTTTTGCAAGTTGACTGAGAACAAGTTTGAATTGGATTGGACTGCTATTTAAAATTTGAGTTCAACCAGTGAGGCACACCAAAATGTAAGTCCCTTTTCTCTTGTTGATAAAGTCATAAGATATCAAATGATAAGGATCTATTTTAGGTGTCATATAAAACAAATAATGAATCATTTTTCCTTCCTTCAATGGAAAGAATATTTCATGTGGTGAAAGATGAAATGTTCCATCTTTCACTTCATGAAATATTCTTACCATTGCACTCATAAAAAAATCATTTGTATAATGTATTGGGTTATATCATCGATTTCTATTTAACCCACTAGATGGCGGATGCAGCCTGTGAGCTGTTGCCAGCAGCTGCCATCTTGCTTTGTGTTATTATGCATTGTCAGGCATTAGATTAAATAGAAATCTATGATTCGCTGACTTAAAGTTGGGTTAAAGTGATTGGAAATACTGTTTTGTGCAGCTTTTGGGTGCAGCAACAAGCTGACACAGGATTGTTATCTGGTTAAAAAAAAATAATGATAAATTGTGTTGTGAGCTTTCATAAGTGTGCATTATATGCAATATAAATGATGTTGGGAAATGACTAAAATTTCTGAAAAAAAGGTTAGAAAATGTTTTATTTTTAGTGACTTCAGTTTTCCTGCCTGAATGCTTTTTTGTGATTAATATCTCACCATTCATTTAGCAATTTAATTAGTTATAACTTTCATCACGTCTCAATTTATCCCTTTTTAATTAGCCTCGGTTTCTTCACATCAGGTTTTCCATTCTGAGATATTCTGTCAGAGCAAATTCATAGAATGGAAATGCTTTTTCTATCAATTTGGTGGGTCACATGATAGTCGCTTTGACATTGTCTGTTCTACTAATACAAGAATACACACGAATGAGATTAATTTCTCAATGATATACTGAATATTCCAGTGTAGTGTTTTCAGATTTCTTTCAACTTGGTCCAGAAATTATTGAATAATGTTACTTTCACCCTGGCTGGCGTGGCTGTTTCATTTTATTTATTTCATTTGATATTTTCACAGAGAAGCTCTCTGTAAAAGCGGAACCACAGGTGGAATAAGAGCAGTCTTTAATATTAATATCTTTAACATGATGCAAGCTTGCGAAGCTCTTACTTTCACCCCTGATTATTTCCCATCTTTAACTTCATAATGAAATGAATTAAGGATCAAACTAGTATCTCGTGTCGTGGCAGACATTGTGTGTTTGACAAACTGATGTATTATTATTTTTCTGGTCTGGGATGAACAAATTCAAGTCTGTTATATAAATCTGATCCTCTTCAGCATTTGTTTTGACAAATATTGGCTGTACAAATGTGGGACTGAGTTTGAATAAATGTAACAGCACAGTAATGGCACGGAAAATGCGGGATTTACGGTGAAACACTATTAAGAACATTGCTCATGCCCATCGATTTCTATTCATGCCTGGTTATCAAATGTTAACCAAGATGGCGGTGCTTTGGCAACAGCCAGCAAATGAGCAGATCGCAGAGGTCCTCCATCTAGTGAGTAAATGGAAATTGATGGGTTATAGTGTATGTGTCATTTTATGTGGACTTGTTTGTTTGTCTTTAATGCTTTTGCTGATGCCTCTTGGCCAAGTCATCATTGAAAATGTGAATTAGTTCTTAATTGATTTTTCCTAGTTAAATAAAGGGCAAATAAACTTCACACTTATAACTCAAACCTCTGGAGCAAAGCATATTTATGGTATGAGCTTTCCAACAGCTGCCTTTTTTTAATGCACCATATAGATGCAAAAAAATTCATGTCTGTCACAAATATGTATCACATACACTATTTATTAATTTAATAAAATCCTTCATAACTGAATGGGGCTTGGTATTCAATTTATAATTGCCCCTTCACTAAATTAATTAATTAAAAAAAATTTGTGTTTCAGGCCTGGAGCTGTGTGACCCATCTCTGAGACTGGTGGCCACCGTGCTAGCTGGGCTGATGACTGTATCCGGGGAGCTGCTCCTGCTGGGCGTGGCCCTGGGTTTCCAGTCCTGGAGAGGTTTGCTAGGAGCTGGCACCGCTCCACTAACACTATTCCTCAGCTATGGGTGTGTTTGTCAAGATATCCATGCTTGTTTGTTTTTACTTCTATAATTTTTTATTTTTATTTTTTTCTCTATAATAATAATAATAATAATGATTTGCATTGATAGTGTTTTTCAAGACACCCAAAGTGTTTTACACGTTTTTACTAGTTTTCTATCTTTAACATATCACCAAAAAGGAATTACATTTTCTTTAAACTGTTATATTGGTTGACAGTTGTTGTCGTCTACAGCAGCAGATTGTAGGTGACAACGTTTTTCACTGTTGTTTTGTTCCAGAGTTTGTCACTTTTTTTTTTTTACTAGTTTCAGCCGTTCTGTGACTTATAGTCTCTTGTGATTTATATGCAGGGGAAAAAAAATCATGATTCACGACCATGAATTTTCTTTACACTTGAAATGAGAAACACACCATATATATACACTCAACAAAAATATAAATGCAACACTTTTGGTTTTGCTCCCATTTTGTATGAGATGAACTCAAAGATCTAAAACTTTTTCCACATACACAATATCACCATTTCCCTCAAATATTGTTCACAAACCAGTCTAAATCTGTGATAGTGAGCACTTCTCCTTTGCTGAGATAATCCATCCCACCTCACAGGTGTACCATACCAAGATGCTGATTAGACACCATGATTAGTGCACAGGTGTGCCTTAGACTGCCCACAATAAAAGGCCACTCTGAAAGGTGCAGTTTTGTTTTATTGGGGGGGGATACCAGTCAGTATCTGGTGTGACCACCATTTGCCTCATGCAGTGCAACACATCTCCTTCGCATAGAGTTGAAGAGAACACCTCTCCAACGTGCCAAACGCCAACGAAGGTGAGCATTTGCCCTCTCAAGTCGGTTACAACAACGAACTGGAGTCAGGTCGAGACCCCGATGAGGACGACGAGCATGCAGATGAGCTTCCCTGAGACGGTTTCTGACAGTTTGTGCAGAAATTCTTTGGTTATGCAAACCGATTGTTTCAGCAGCTGTCTGAGTGGCTGGTTTCAGACGATCTTGGAGGTGAACATGCTGGATGTGGAGGTCCTGGGCTGGTGTGGTTACACGTGGTCTGCGGTTATGAGGCTGGTTGGATGTACTGCCAAATTCTCTGAAACGCCTTTGGAGACGGCTTATGGTAGAGACATGAACATTCAATACACGAGCAACAGCTCTGGTTATCATTCCTGCTGTCAGCATGCCAATTGCACGCTCCCTCAAATCTTGCGACATCTGTGGCATTGTGCTGTGTGATAAAACTGCACATTTCAGAGTGGCCTTTTATTGTGGGCAGTCTAAGGCACACCTGTGCACTAATCATGGTGTCTAATCAGCATCTTGGTATGGCACACCTGTGAGGTGGGATGGATTATCTCAGCAAAGGAGAAGTGCTCACTATCACAGATTTAGACTGGTTTGTGAACAATATTTGAGGGAAATGGTGATATTGTGTATGTGGAAAAAGTTTTAGATCTTTGAGTTCATCTCATACAAAATGGGAGCAAAACCAAAAGTGTTGTGTTTATATTTTTGTTGAGTATATATATATATATATATATATATATATATATATATATATATATATTACCCCTTTAACGCCCGCTCTCAAACGAGACTGTGTTGCCCAATTATCAGTCATGCTCACTTCAAGCATGTATGAATAAATGTCTTTATCAAACAGCAAAGAGTGTCTCATGACACAAAGAACTGCGCTCTTAAAACACAAAGGAACAGACGTTCATGTCTGTGTGTGCACAAATGAACAGATGTTAACGTCTTTCCCTGTACGTTATTATGGCACAAATGAACAGATGCTCTTTTCCACAGCAGAGTAACAACGTGAACAGGTACGATAAGTAACAGTTACAGATAAGTGCGCTGTGAGCTGAGTTAAAACTGAACTCACTGTAAGTTTGTGTTGGACCGCTCTGTCACTTTGGGAAATGTTCCACATAGAAAGTAATCAACAAGATATCAGCAGTGGGCTCAAAAAGTCAGCATGATAATCCACCGATAAACAAGGAAGAGAAAAAGTCCCAAACAGCTGACTGCGCTCTGGAAAGAGACTCAAAATAAAACGGTCTTTCCTTGATCACAAAATGGGTACCCAGCAGGTCCAGAGCTGAGAAGATCCACAAACAAAGCCCTGTGCCTATCCAGAGGGAGTAACCACCCACGAAGAGGCTTGCCTGGTCCGTGCTTTCAGCCTTTGGGATTGGGGGAGATGATGGGATGACTGCTTCTCCAGCTGCGTTGTGAGCTCAGTCCCACTTCTCACCCAAAGTTACAGTGTGACGCCAAATCTGTCCCAAGATGCCTTCAGGATGGGGATGTTAAAGAACAGTAACCAGCAGAATAGGATCACGAAAGAAAGAAACCCCCTTCCTCCTCCTCCTCCTCCTCCTCCTCAAAAAAAACCCCATGCGTTCTTTGTTCTGACGAAATACTGTAATGTGTTTTTTTATTGGAAGACCACACTTTTGAATGAAGATGGACAAATTATTTTTTTTCTATTTTGAAGAAACCTTACTTGGACTTATTTGAAAGTGCATGGACAGCTCTTTTAACAAGGAGAAGAAATTAATGGTGCGTTTATTATATAAATGTACCAAAAAAAAGGAGTTTTAATTACATTTAAATTACGTTGTATGTTCACCTCACATATGATCGTCTGTTCAGTGGCTTAAAGAAGCAGTTTGCGCTTGTAACAAAAATATTAATTAGCTCTTAGTTTCTGATGGCTAGAGCAGTGTTTTGTGTTGTAAATATATAAATGATACACCGGGTTTTCAAATGTTTCATTGTGTGGTACATTCATCTCACATATGGTCATCTATTCAGGGCTGAAAGAAGCATTTTACTCGCATTTTGTGCCCCTATAGTGACATTAATTAGTTCATTAGCTGTGCTCGTTTGCACCTTGTGTGCCTTATAAATAAATACATTTAATCCATTTTGCTCTTTCTTGCATGGTGATAAATGTGACTTATACTCCAGTGCGAGTTTTCGTGACATTCTGTATTTTTCCTCGAATATCACACAGTGTTTGTCTGATTAAAATGAAGTAACTCTCTGCACTTAAATAATCATCTCTTCCAGCCCATCGTTTTTCCTCACTAAAGATAAAACAACATCCAGTTTGTCCTTGTCGCTGTGGCAGGTGGTAAAAATGGGAAATTTTAAACTTTTGACAACAAGTACTGTCATGGTGTGCCTTTGCTGCACTCACAGCCAGAGATGGCATCATATTTCCATCATCCTCTGATTGAAATCAACGGAACATCCGGTTTACTGTCTGCTGTTTCCAGCCAAAATGTGAACACATGATAAATGTCTTATAGCAGCTGACTTACTGATAGCTTTGTGGGATTGTGTTAATTCTGATTCACACATCCAGAGCTTTTCAGCTCATGTTACAATGTATTAAAGCTCCTTTGTTTAAGTTCCCCAGGCCCTGTGAGTCACTGCAGTTTCAAAACGAAATTAACAGGGATTAAAATAAGATTACTGGCCATGAATTGTGAGGTTTTACAGGAATAGAAGAAAAGATGGATTTGCAAACCAAGAATTTGGATGCTTTGTGACCCACACAGGTATTTTCCAGGATGAAGGTCTAAATCTTGGTTACAATAACAAAATTATAATATTTAGTTTTGGTGTTGACTGAGGCTTAAAGCCACCAAAGGTCAGTGTGTGAGCTTTGCCTGTTTTTTGTGTTTTCTCTCCTGCAGGATTCCTGGGGTATTCCCAGAGTCTCCACGCTGGCTCCTTCTGTCAGAAAGGTCTGGTGACATGAACTCCTTCAGCGAGAGAAGAAACTCAAACAGAGAGCTACGGGATGATGAGAGCTTCACAGGTATGTGTGTGTGTGTCTGTGTATTTTATCCTTTTTTGTACGAGGTACAAGTAGATTTGAGTGTTTCTGTTTTGTTGTTGGATTAAAAGGACACTGAGTTTATGGTACTTGCATTATATAGCAGTGCATTGCAAAACACGAGTACCTATTACAAACCATCATCAAGAGATGGTCATAATGCAAAATTCATTCATCATTTATTAAACACACATGGTGCCTGCAACGTAGTGGAGTTATAATTGAACAAAATACCTTGTTTCCATAAAATAATCCTTTGAAATTAGAGATAATAACCATTTTATGTTGACTTTTTTTTTGGGAGTGTGTTATTTATTTATTTTAAATAATTTAGCTGACATTGTCATTGTAGTATTCACAGGTATATTAACATATAGGGTTGTCTTGGCTGAAGTTACATGGCTACACAATTTTCTCTGTAAAAAATATTGTGGAGAACACACACACACACACACACACACACACACACACACACACACACACACACACACACACACACACACACACACACACACACACACACACACACACACACACACAGCACAACAAAATTAAGGAATTGTCTTATGGCGTCATATCAGTGACAAAACCCCACTCGCGTAAAAAATGTGTTCATGCATAGATATTAACTGCGCACGTGCAAATGATCTGTCCGTGCATGCAGAGATCATTTGCGCGGTATTAATAATATAATTTTACTAAGCAAACATTACATACACAAATGTTGTTTTTTCATGACAAAACCACACATTACTCACTGGAAAAATTAGTTTAAACTTAATAATAAATCTCTATTATTGATTGAATCCAATAATGTTTTAAAAGTAGTTTCTTTTATAGACAAATTTTATTTGTAAATGTTTGGTTGCCCTATATTTTCTTTTCTTTTATTATTTGTAAATAATATTCAATAAGCCCCTTATGTTCTTGTATTCATATTTTCATGTATACAGCTATTTCAGGATTTTGTTCAGGACCTGTATTGTTTGGATTTGATTCATAAATAAATAATTAAAAAAATTTTTTAAGGACACGCCATTATCTCCTTCAGGGAGGTGGTGGCGTCATGGTTTCGCACGTCATTTATGAGGTTTTAATTTGTCATCTGATGTTAATAATCACATTATTCTCTTTGATCATTTTGGGTTTACAGAGTCACACGAGTGTCAGTAGGTGATTTTTAGAACTTTCTGTAATTTCTTATGAAATAATGCTGAATTTATGTGGAAATGATTGTTGTACAGAAGCTTCGGAGATCTGTCGCTGAGATAGATGATGACTGGAGTGAAGTTTTAAGCAGAAACGAGGTGAAAATCGCTTAACGCCGTTGTCTCAGACTGACTTCCGCGCCAGAGGAGGGCTGTCAATCAAACCTTGCTCGCCAGAGACGGCCAGTCACAGCAGAGCCATTGCTGACATGGTTCCCTCCCCCATAGTACCATAATTCCGCCCATCCCATAAGTTTCAAGCAAGCCAGCAGGAATTTTCTGTGTGAACGCATTTTTTTACGCGAGTGGGGTTTTATCACTGATCTGACGCCATGTTGTCTCACTACCAACTGGTGGTACATAGAATGATTGTTAACGGAATACAGTCCTGTTGCATGTTGGGAATTGAGGCACCTCAGAAAGCTAGAATAAGCAAGAAATAAAATGAATATTTTCACATATTTGTTTAAAAAAAGTATGTAAAGTGGTAGGACTGATTGCAGTATTTTTAATATGGTTAGATGGACAGCTGCAGATTCTCCTGCATCTTGTTATTATTATTATAATGTGATTTTTAAGGGCCTATACCCAAACGTAGCCCAGGGCCACTTGAGTGAATTGATTAAATTAACCTCGCTGTACTGAGTTTATAATGCAAGCTATAGCTGGATTTTCCCTGCAGTTAGTAATGCAAGCACAGTGTGAGTGGAGTCCATCAGTCAGTGAGTGTGTTTGCACATTTTCATAAGTACATTGATGGACATTTCCATAAGTACATTTATAAGTAACAACGTAAAAACTACTGCTTGTTCACCTCTGACATTTTGGGTTCAGATCGGTACAGGTGAGGACCTCCTATTTTGGGCCATGATGTAATCTTTTAACATGCAAAATGACATAACAAAAAAATACAGTCCTGCCTATCACGTTGCTTGTGAGCGCTTGTTGCTAATTGCAGGCTTCTGGTGATAACATTTGCTTATAAGTTAGCTATTATTTGACAGCTACCTGTTGATTAAATGAATAACAAAGTATGCCATTGTGTAACTGTTTGAGCTATGAGTTATAAAGCCTGTATTGGACATCATTTACTTGCTGCAGAGCTGGAATCGGAGCCGGCCCCCTCCATGCGTCCCCATCTGTCATTTCCTGAGCTTTTCCACAGCAGGAATATCTGGAAGAACTTGTGTGTGCTGGGCTTCACCTCGTAAGACATCCTACACTCTTGACATTCGGTTGACAGTGCTACAGGTCCAGTTCAGTCCTCTTAGTTTATGCACCACTTGATTCTGCTGTAGTGTACCCTGTTTCATCTCATGTTAAGTTTCACTTGTGCTTGGTGTCATGTTTGCTTCATGTTGCATTGTGGCCTCTGCTGAGAAGGTGATCGGCTGTAGCCTTCCATCTCTCCACGACCTGCATGTCTCCAGGACTCTGGGCCGAGCAGGTCGGATCACAGCTGACCCTTCTCACCCTGCACACGGTTTATTCGAACCACTCCCCTCGGGCAGGAGGCTACGGTCCATCTGGACCAGAACCTCCCGCCATAAGAACAGTTTCTTCCCCTCTGCCGTTGAACTCATGAACACTTCATAACTCAGTCACCTTAACCTTAACTCTGTCACTTTATCATTTTATCACGGGTCACTTTAGACAATGTTCTCTGGTTTTTAATTGCACTCCTCCCACTGCACTGTTGTTCTGTTTGTGTCGTTGTACATAGCCTTTCATATTTCTATTTCATATTTTATCTTATATTTTATCTTATTTTAGCACATATTTTATCTTAGCATTTTATATTGCTCTCTGTTTAATGTTGCACCATTATACCAAAGCAAATTCCTAGTCTGTGAATCCTGTTCATTGGCAATGGCAATAAACTTCTTCCGAGTTCTGTACCGACACCCTTTTAACTAAATGTCTGTGTAACCTTCCTGTCCTCCTTCGCTTAGATTCATCTCCCACGGCATTAGTCACTGTTACAGCTCTTTCCGAAGTGATGTGAGGGGCAACGCCCCCAGCTTCTATTGGATGTACCTCCTAGCTGTCTGTGCAGGGGGTGGTGCCTGGTTGTTGCTCTGGGTGACTGTCGACAGGTGCGGTCGTCGTGGTATCCTGCTGCTCTCCATGACTATGACGGGACTGGCATCTTTGATCCTCCTGGGACTCATGGAGTGTAAGTGGCCTTTATTTGACAGGAGGATTTTGTTGTCTTACAGTAAATCTAGATTTAAAGAAGATATTTGTTGTTTGTGAAAAAAAAAATCATGATTCGTAAAACAATGGAGATTTGTAGAGAAATAAATTAAAGGAATTGTGTATGAAAACATGTTTTTGTATCAGATTGAGGATAGATGTTTTGATCATTTTGAACAGTTTTGTGCACAGGATTATGTGTGTGTGTGTGTGTGTGTGTGAATGCGCGCACGTGTGTGCCTGTTATTATTTGCCAAAATCTGGCTTTGTCTGGCATTGTGTTGTATTGGGATTAAAGGTCTTAAGGCAGTTGAGGTTTGACTGGAATGAAGGCAGAAGTTAGTTAATTTTGTGTTAACCTCAGGCCTGCACTCGGGTTAATCATAATTGCATTCTCTATTTCATTAAAAAAATTCTCAGCTGTGCTGATGGAAAATAAGTGCCCTCTATGTGTTTTCACATGGGATTGTGTATTTGCTGATTCTCTGGCTCCCCCTGGTGGCTGGCAATAAGGAGATGTGACTGTCCATTTATATGGGACACTGCAGTGACCCTAAAGTCAATACTGTGTGATTAATTCATGCATCAGAGGCTGAGGGGGCAGAATCACTTTGAGGTGACCTCCTCCTGGAGGATTCTTGCTGTGTTTTGTTACTTATTTGAAGGAAGAGAATGAAAAAGGAGTCATAACAGGCCTGTTTTACATCTAAAATGAATCAGAATGAAACTATGAAGAATCATAATCAATGTATATTATCTGAAAAGAAAAAGAAAAAATACAGTTTCATCAAATTTGTGCTGAAATAAAGCCGGACAGATTAACTGTTGCGTTCTGTGTCCACTGCACATTTTTTCATTAGATCTCAGCGAGGCAGCCATCACTGTGTTCTCTGTGCTTGGTCTGTTCTCCTCCCAGGCCGCTGCCTCCCTCTGCATCCTCTTGACTGCAGAGATCATGCCCACCATCATCAGGTAGGAGTACTACTTTAACATACCAGTACTTTTCAACAGGAAATGCAGTATGCAAGTTTTTTGTTTCCCCACATGGATTTTATAACTTAAAATCAGCTTACCTTGCCAATAGTTTTGACCATTTGAAACGTGATTCCTTCCTGGATGGTGATGATTTTTTCATCTGGAGTGAGTTCGGGATCTTTTTCTTCCTCCTCAGGCTGCTGTACTTCAGCGATAGGGGGTTTGTCAGTGTGGACGATTCTGGATGATTTGAAGTTTTTGGATGTGACCTTCCTATTTAGATCCTTCCCACCGGTTCAGATTGGGTGCAGATTAATGAGGCTCACCTGTGTATGTGTACAGTGCATCCAGAAAGTATTCACAACCCTTTACTTTTTCCACATTTTCTTTTGTTACAGCTGTATTCCAAAATGGAGTAAATTAATTTTTTCCCCTCAAAATTCTACTCACAACACCCCATAATGACAACATCTCATCTCATCTTCAACCACTTAACTGGGATTGGGTTGCGGATAACGACAACACGTAAAGGTTTTTTAAATTTTTGCAAATTTATAAAAAAAATTCAAAACTAAGAAACCACATGTACATACGTATTCACACCCTTTGCTCAATGGTTTGATCCACCTTTGGCAGCAATTACAGCCTCAACTCTTCTTGAATGTGATAACACAAGCTTGGCGCACCTATTTTGGGCAGTTTTGCCCATTCCTCTTTCCAGCACCTCTCAAGCTCCATCAGGTTGGATGGGGAGCATTGGTGCACAACCATTTTCTGATCTCTCCTGAGATGTTCAATCGGATTCAGGTCTGGGCTCTGAGAGTTGTCCTGAAGCCACTCCTTTGATATCTTGGCTGTGTGCTTAGAGTCACTGTCATGCTGAAAGATGAACCGTCACACCAGTCCGAGGTCAAGAACGTTCTGGAGCAGGCTTTCAGCCAGGATGTCTCTGTACATTTCTGCATTCATCTTTCCCTCAATCCTGAGTTGTCCTGTAGCCACTCCTTTGATATCTTGGCTGTGTGCTTCGGGTCATTGTTGTGCTGAAAGATGAACAGTCGCCCAGTCTGAGGTCAAGTCTCTGTACGTTGATGCATTCTTCTCTCTCTCAATCCTGACTAGTGTCCCAGTTCCTGCCACTGAAAAACATCCCACACAGCATGATGCTGCCACCACCATGCTTCACTGTAGGGATGGTGCCTGGTTTCCTTCAAACATGATGCCTGGCATTCACACCAAAGAGTTCAAGCTTTGTCTCATCAGACCACAGAATTTTGTTTTTCGCAGTCTGAGAATGTTTCAGGTGCCTTTTGGCAAAGTGGACTGCCATGTGCCTTTTACTAAGCACTTGCTTCCATTTGGCGACTCTACCATACAGGTCTGATTGGTGTATTGCTGCAGAGATGGTTGTCCTTCTGAAAGTTTCACAGAGGAATGGTGGAGCTGTGACAGAGTGACCATTGAGTTCTTGGTCACCTGACTGACTAAGGCCCTTCTCCCCGATTGCTCAGTTTAGACGGGCAGCCAGCTCTAGGAAGAGTCCTGGTGGATCTGAATTTCTACCATTTATGGATGATGGAGGCCACTGTGCTCATTGGGACGTTCAAAGCAGCAGAAATGTTACTGTACCCTTCCCCAGATTTGTGCCCTGGCACAGTCCTGTCTCAGAGGTGTACAGACAATTCCTTTGACTTCATGCTTGGTTTGTGCTCTGACATGCACTGTCAACTGTGGGACCTTATATGTAGACAGTTGTGTGCCTTTTCAAATGATGTCCAGTCAACTGAATTTACCCCAGGTGGACTCCAATTGAGCTGTAGAAACATCTCAATTTTTAGCTTCATGGCAAAGGTTACAAATACTTACGTACATGCCATTTCTTAGATTTTTATTTTTTAATAAAATACTTTTTTCATGTTGTCATTACTCTGTTTTGGAATAAGGCTGTAACGTAACAAAATGTGGAAAAAGTGAAGCACTGTCAATTCTTTCTGAATGCACTGTATAAAGATGGTTTCTGGAGAACATGTTCTGGAGTAGCCAGTATAAAACTGTCCATGAGTAAAGCATTGCTCTTCCAAAATTAAACAAACAACTTTGTATGTCCCTGAGATTTAGTTAGGTACGGTCAGCATCTAAGGGCATCAGTCATGTAAATGCAAGTTATACAAGTTATATATCAGTCTATACTCCTACCGTAATCATCACAAATGAAATAGTTCATCAGTGGAGTAATTATTAGTCTGCACTAAACTCATTAATGACATTTTTTTGTCAAAAATTGCTTGAAGATTTCATCAGATCACCTGAATAAGGTGAATGTGATAACCTGTTTTCTGCAGAAGTATGATTGAGAACCAGCATTGTTACACTGTCAAATCTCCAGGACACATGTAGACACAGCAGCTGCAGCTTCTGAATCAGCTGATCACCATTAATTTTGATCTCATAGCATTTTCAAAGTTTTGGTAAATCTTCACTTCCCTTCAGCAGTGTATTTTCTGTGGTCATATCAAGTTTTAAGGCATTTCATTGCTTCTTGGCACCACAAATTGTGGTCATGTATTTGACACGTTGCTTTATTTATATAGATATGAGTCATGATAGATATGCAAATCATGGAAAGCTGTTTTTGATCTATTGCCTTTTCTGTAAGCCACACTTAAGCCTGATTTATGCTTCTACAACTCCGTTACTCTGTGACCACGCAGTAGTGTTGTTGTGGGTGTCACCCTTTTGATGTACTCCGTCCCATTGGTGGGTGTCGTAATGCAATTTACCACTGGAATAGTAGAGGGCATGATGTGAAGAACAAGGCAGGGACTTTCTTTCCGCCTGCACTTCCACTGTTCCTAGTCTTCCCCCCTCATTCCCATTTCTGGACAAATTTTTCCCTCACTTTTTTATACAATCATTAACCTCCAAACCAATATTGTGTGCAATTTCCTTCCATGAATTGTGGGTAATTTGAGCATTTTTGTAGTTTTTCGACTTCATGTGAAGTTGGTCATATTTGCCGACTTATCTGCCAAAGGTTCCTTTACTTGATCCATGATTGAAATGTAATTGTTGCGTGCACTGCAAAAACCTTTTGAATATGATGGAGAGGAAGGAGTGAAACCGAAAAAGTGAACAGCCACAGCCCTTGGGGTGTCCGTCATTTTGATGTGTAGTTTCCATTTTTGGGAGGTATACGTCAGGCTAGGGAGAGGGGCTCGGTGGGGGTTCACAGTACGGAGACTGAGAAGCATAAATCAGGCTTAAATCAGGCTTTACGGGCTGATCTACAGTCTTTCTGATACAGAAGCAGAGATAACATTCAGCCATTATATTGCTCCTGTGCATCCTTTCTTCAGGGAGGGAGTAACGGAAGCAGCAGCCAGTTCTTTACCACTTAAAGCATGAGTTGACGAATAGCAATCAGGCCTCTGAGGGCTTTCCTGCCCTTTGAGGACTGTGTCATAGACGGGAAACTACTTCCTCACAGTGGTTATTAGACTCCTGAAAATCTATAAACAAGTAAAAAAAAAAAAAAAAAAAAGTGCAGTTGATAACATGAAAAAAAAAATGCTCAAGTAAAAGTGGAAATTCTTATTTGAGAACTCCTGTTGCCGCCAGGAGAAAAGTTGGCCTTCTTTAGCCACTGGGGTTAACAACACTGGCACCTGCATGCTGGCTGATGAACAAAGAAAAAGCAATGACGGGATATCTTGATGGGATGGTTACTAAATCTGTTTGGAGAGTCTTTGGTACCGCTAGAATGAATTTTTGTCAAATGAAGGGTTATTTTGAGAGACTGAAACGAGACCTACTGCCTTTATTGTGAAAGAACATCAGCTATGACACTATGGCTTGGCTGCAGCAGATACATGTTTACTTTGGAGAGGTGGGGATGGAGGCCTGACTTATACTATGTCCAATGATTCTATTGAAGTCATGTTTTAATTATTGCACGCTGTTGAATCTCATGGTCACTCTGGTGTTAGTGATCTTTTTCTTGCTGATACTAGTTTAGACCTTACTCGTGTGAAGCACCTTGAGGCAGCATTGTTGTGATTTGGTGCTATATAATTAAAAAAATTGAATTATATGAATAGTAAGCTTTTTAAAACTTTTCCATGTAGTCCCACAATGGATCTGCATGTTGAAGTTTTACACCGGATGCCCTTCCTGACGCAACTCCACATTACACGAGGAATGGGTAAGGGTGGTCTTGAACCGAGAACGATCTGCTCTGGAAATGAGTGCTAAAACTAATCACTTGGCCAACATGCTGTCTGATAATATATGAATCATGTCCTAATACCATACGTATTCTCAGTAAAGTTCTGTTAATTCATATTGTAAGACTATAGTTTAAAAGCTGTAGTTATATATCTAAAGTATTTAATATGAGTGTATTCTGCAATGTGTTGTAGTAAATCATCAAGCACATGCAGCTTCTTTTCAGGAATTAATGGAGTACTGTCTTTTTAGGCGGTTGGAATCTAATGTTAAATTATTGTTAATATATTATTGTGTACCTGTTAATTTTTTTCCAGTGTATATTTCATGTCAGTGAAAAGCTGAGGTGGTGTGTGTCTCTAGGGGCAGTGGTGTGGGTGTGGTGCTCGCCTTGGGCAGTGTTGGTCGTCTTAGCTCCCCTCTCATGGACCTGAGGAACCACTACGGTTACTTCCTGCACCATGTAATTTACTCCTCACTGGCTCTACTCGCTGTGCTGTCCATCCTGCTACTGCCTGAGAGCAAGAGGAAGCCGCTGCCCCAGACGCTGGCTGACGGTGAGCAGTACAGGCGCCCCCCACTGGGCAGAAGGAGGAGAGACAACGTACCTCTATTGGCAACGCCCAACACAGAGAGCTAAAGGACTCTGAAAGCATGGACTTAACTCGGATTATTCACTCAGCCCACCAGCCAGAACCTTTACATCCAACCACATTGAAACAGTGAATGAAAATGACACAACAAAGCGAGGGAGAAGGTCTGGTTCTTTTAGTTGTGGACAAACAGGTGAAGTCCAGACAAGCTTCCTAACATATCATCCTCTTGTCATTCAAAACACAAGCTGCCACTTCATTGTTCTGTTTCCTCTCTTACAAGTGTGCTAATGTGCCTGAACACACGTTCATCATCCTCTTCCTGACCAGACAACAGCGTTTTCTGCACGTCAGGTCCACCATCTCACACTGCTCCACCCCATCCTTCAAATACATACATGCTTACTGCTAAATTTGCAGACCAGTCTGGAATAGTAGCCGAATTTGATTTCAAACATTTGTCTTAACCTGTGTAGAATCCTGTTGTTGTGTTGCCACGTATGACAAGACAGTAAGTGCTCAGATGTTAGTGAAACTGAAACAAAAGATATGGAAGTGACTTTTATATACTTTTCTGTGATTTATGAATTACCTGGTACTTTGTAGATTGTGATTATGTGGTACACGTGTCCCATCTGCTCCTCCAAACACGGATGGATCACAGTTCTTGGATGTTTGTTGTGATGCACACTGGCAGGAGTGGCAGGTGGCAAACAACACACCTTGTAAATAAATAATGATTTAGTACTTTTAACTTGCTGGAGTGGGGTTTCTGATTTTTGACCATGTGGTTAGAAAATGTTCCATAAACTATGCAGTGAACAAATGCAGTGCAGAGCACTTGTAATTAATCCTGAAGATAATGGTGGTGGTTTAAAATTTTAAAAACTGTCTTGATTTAATTTAGTTACTGTGGCATCATGTTAAATTGACTAAAGTAAAAAGCTAAATATATTCAAACATGGACAGGTGTCACTATTCAGAACAGTTATAATACCTGGCCTGGAGTCAGCGTGTCATGTTGATATCCTGTTTGTGTTGTTCTTAACTGTAGTAATACCAACGGGTAGAAAGTTTTTTTTATTTTTTTATTTTTTTAAGCTGGGTTAAGATGGTGGTCTGTGATTGATGTTTCTGATCAAATAAGTGTTAACAACATTCCGATCTGCACGTTTGGAAGCACTGAATGGCTCGTTTTTCTTGATTTCTTATAGATACTCAATACCTCTAGTAAGCAGTTTTACAATACCTAACAGTAGACTGGTACAAAACAAAGTATGATGGTAGTGGATTTTTATCTTCCCATTTTGAATGGTGACTGTATGACAAGGAAAATATTTATTTTTGTTGGAATCTGAGGATATTTTGACAGAGGTCGTCTTGTTTTGTCTGATTGTGTCTTGCTGTAAAATCAGTGAGTTCAATCATGTTTATTGATTTAAATGGGCCCTGTGATTCTGCTGCATAGCATGGTGTGGCTTCAGTGGTAGCTGAAGAGGGCTCAGAGCTCCAAAATTAACTTCTGCTGCACCAGGGATGATGGCAAGCAAAATTGTTTTTAAGACACAACTGTTAGGAAGATTATTCAAAGTAATGGACAGATTTTCACAGTAATTTGATGAAAACACAGATTCTAAACTTGAATACAAACGTTAAGTTTCAGGTGTGGTAGCTAATACCAGCTTACGTGAAAATTGGGTGAGATAGGACAGGCTCTGCCCCCTTCCACAATTGTCAAACTGGATAAACAGGTGTAGTTCATGATAATGGCCGTATGAATAACTAGAACTTGTATGTGGAATCAGTTGTATGTTGGTTGGTGCATGATGGTGGGAGGAAATTAATTTGGAGCATGATAACGACATATTTGTGGAATGATGAAGGACAAGGACTCATCTTTGCTGATGGCTTCTTTCTGCGTGAGCCTTCAGCATTTTATTTCTGTATGAGACACTCAGTGAGTCTTAAAATACACACTGATAACTGTAATCATGATTAACATGGCTTGACTAATGATGTGTCTGACAACACTGATAATCTGTGAACTGATGAGTGTAACACAGTTACATTAATCCTATAGTCTGAGTTCATGTAAAATTAAACTGGTTAAATCAATAAGTTGTGGGTTTTTCTTCATTACATCTTTCAGTTTAAGTCAAACTACTGAAACCAGCAACAAACACAGCAGCGTGGTCACAGTGTTGACTTTTCATATAGACAGAAGTGACATAAAGGGAAAACCAACCTCAAAAAGTTGTCGGTAGAAAGCAATTGTTCCATAGTAAATACATGGTGTGAAGTCAAGAGTTTTCCTGCTTATTTACCGTGCACCCAGAAAGTATTCACAGCACTGCACTTTTTCCACTTTTTTTTTGTTACAGCCTTATTCCAAAATGGATGAAATTCATTTTTCCCTCTCAAAATTCTACACAATACCCCATAATGACGATGTGAAAAGGGTTTTCTGAGATTTTTGCAAATTTATTAAAAATAAAAAACTTAAGAACTCACATGTACGTAAGTATTCACAGCCTTTGCCCCAATGCACAAAATTGAGCTCAGTTCCATCCTGCTTCCACTGATCATCCTCAAGATGTTTCTACAGCTCCACTGGATTCCACCTGGGGTAAATTCAGTTGTTTGGACATGATTTGGAAAGACACACACCTGTCTACATATAAGGTCCCGCAGTTGATGGTGCATGTCAGAGCTCAAACCAAGCATGAAGCCAAAGGAATTGTCTGTAGACCTCTGAGACAGGATTGTCTCAAGACACAGATCTGGGGAAGGGTACAGAAACATTTCTGCTGCTTTGAAGGTCCCAGTGAACACAGTGGCCTCCATCACCAATAAATGGAAGAAGTTCAGATGCACCAGGACTCTTCCTAAACCCATCTAAACTGAGCGATCATGGGAAAAGGGCCTTAGTAAGTCAGGTGACCAAGAACCCAATGGTCACTGTGTCAGAGCTCCAGCATTCCTCTGTGTAGAGAAGAAAATCTCCCAGATGGACAACCATCTCTGCAGGAATCCACCAATCAGGCCTGTATGGTGGATTGGTCATGGAGTGGCCAGGTGGAAACCACTCCTTAGTAAAAGGCACATGGCAGCCCACCTTCAGACCACCAGAAACAAAATTCTCTGGTCTGATGGGACAAAGATTGAACGCTTTGGCGTGAATGTGACATGTCATGTTTGGAGCAAGCCAGGCACCATCCCTACAGTGAAGCATGGTTTTGGTAGCATCATGCTGTGGGGATGATTTTCAGCAGCAGAACTGGGAGACTAGTCAGGATTGAGGAAACAATGAATGCTGCAATTTACAGAGACATCCTGGATGAAAACTTGCTCCAGAGCACTCCTGATCTCAGACTGGTGCGACGGTTCATTTTTCAGCATGACAGTGACTCTAAGCACACAGCCAAGATATCAAAGAAGTGGCTTCAGGACAACTCTTAGAGCCCAGACCTGAATCTGATTGAATATCTCAGGAGAGATCTGAAAATGGTTGTGCACTGATGCTCCCCGTCCAACCCGATGGAGGTTAAGAGGTGCTGCAAACAGGACTGGATAAAACTTCCCAAAGATACTGTAGATGCGCCAAGCTTGTGGCATCATATTCAAGAAGACTTGAGGCTGTAAATGCTGCCAAAGGTGCATCAACAAAATATTGAGCAAAGGGTGTGAATACTTGCGTACGTATGATTTCTTAGTTTTTTGTTTTTTAATAAATTTGCAAAAATTAACAAAAAAACAAACAAACCACTTTTTCATGTTGTCATTATGGGGTGTTCTGCCATGCAGAAGAGTAAACTCATCACAAACCGTTAAAAATTATGTGGCTTCGTCCAAGTGCGAAAAGCAAATTTTGAAATGTTCAAAATCTCTGTCACACATTAATTACGTGAACGTCACGTGAACATTGCACAAACAATTAAAAAACAGTACATGTGAGTGCATCAGCGCACCGCATCACAGTGCAGCTCATCTGAACGATTATAATGAGATGTTAAATCTATCATAAACATACTTTTACAGCTGCTCATAAGAAGGAATGAACATTCAATTGTTTTACCAAGCCATTACAATATAAACATTACAAATAATTACCTTTTAGACAGTTGCAAATGCATTCTCCACCTCATGAAGCGCAAGGTCCTCATGAAGCTGCAGATGAAACCGTCCTATGTGATTCCAGAAGCATTAAGAGGTGTTTTCAACAGCCAAACTCGGAGAGAAAATGATTTATCCACTACGAAATAACTATTTTATATATGCAGCATCCAGTGCACAAAGCGTGGCATCCAGCTGGGAATACAGTGGCATTGTCACAACCTTAATGCGCAAGAGTGCTGAGCCAAAATGCGTGCAAATGTCAAGGAACCTTAACACACATACCAAGTTTGGTGACAATTGGACAGTTAAAGTTAGTGCATTCACAACTTTAAAAAAAAAAAAAAAAAGTACACTCCAGTGACCTTCACCTTTTGACACTATGCCTAACAGATTTGGTGACATTTGGGCAAGTCCAGCTGAAGTATTCTTGCGCATAGTGAAATGTTGTGTGTCTGATTGACTGCTCCCCCACCCCAAACCTGTAACGTCGAGTCCACTGGCTGCACTGTGTGAAGAAAAAAAAAAAAAAAAAACATTACATACTCTAATCACATGCTCCAACCTTTACAGAAAAACTCACTTCATTGTTGTGTCACAGCACAATGCAGCTGTGTGGCAAAAGCATTTTTGGGTTGCTTCAGGGAGAACAGTTTTTAACTTTCCATGATAGGAGCTGCAGGCATCTCCCGATGTCCTTAGCCTTCCATTCATTCGGGTATTTCTATCTGAGGTCTGATCTCAAAGGTCGACGGAACCAGCTGCATCTTATGCCCAAAACACATCTTTGCACGACAAAGTATGCCCCGTTGTGCCCTGCACCCTAGTTTTCACTCAGAGTTTGCACTATATAAATAGCAATGTGGCATCGGAAACTACCCAAAAATATTTGTGCCAGCTATGTACTTTAGACTGTGAGCTGTAAACTGTTAAGCTGTGGCCCTTTGCATCTTTATACTGGCAACCATACCAACAGGCGAGCACAGTGTCCACATTTCTCTGTGAGTTAGAAAGGAAAGGAAGACAGAGTTTAAAGTGCATTCTTTAATTAAAACAGTATTGGCATTGGTTATAAAATGGTAATATCAATAACATAGACAAACTGAGCTCAGATGACTTTACTACTGTAGCAGACGTACCTGCTACAAAAGACACAATGTAACTCCTCCTGGCCTTCTCTATACTGCTTCATCAGTATTCTCAGAGCAAACAGCAAACGTTGCATCGTAGTACTCTTTCTCGGCATGAAACCATGTTGCTGCTCACAGAGTTTCACCTGTTTTCTAAGCTTAGCTTATACTACACTTTCCCATAACTTCATGCTGTGGCTGATTAACTTTATGCCTCTGTAGTTACTGCAGCTCTGCACATCACCCTTGTTCTCAAAAATAGAAACCAGCACACTTCGTCTCCACTCCTCAGGCATCCTCTCACTTTCCAAGATTTTATTGTAAACAATTGGGTTAGAAATTACACTGCCATCTCTCCTAGACATTTTCATTCCTGTACTGGAATGTCATCTTGACCAACTGCCTTTCCGCTCTTCAACTTCTTCATAGCTGCCCTCACTTCATCTTACTAATCTCTTGCACTTGTTGATTTACTCTCTCCACATCATCCAGCCTTTTCTCTCTCTCATTTTCTTAATTCATCAGCTCCTCAAAATATTCCCTGCACCTTCTCAACACTGCTGATTTGTCAGCACATTACCATCTGCATCTTTTATCACCCGAAACTGTTGCACATCCTTTCCAGCTGTGTCCCTTTGTCTGGCCAATCGATATGGTTTCTCCTTCCTTACTATTAAAGTTCTTGTTCAGCTCGCAATATGCCTTTTCCTTAGCTTTTGCCATTTCTTTTTTTCACTTTACACCAGATCTCCTTGTACTCCTATCTACTTTAGGAGGGTGCTAACTAGAGCACAATAGGTGCTAATTAGAGCTATTGTTTAGTCACCAGCCTATAGCAGTCTGCCTCTCGGTAGGAGGGGTCTGGTTAGGTTTAAAACTCCAACTTTTGGGACTTCTTGATTATTCTTCTCTACAAGAGTCAAGACAGAAGTCAGACCACCAGAGCAAGAATTTTAGCTGAGGAAGCTTCTGTGATTTGAAACGAAACGTCCTCGCGTCAAGCAACCCAGTCCAGTCGAAGATTCAAGCTTCTCTGCTTTTGAGTCCACAGTAAAACAGGAACTGCCAAACGTATAGACTTCCTGGATCAACACTTCCTGGATTGGCAAACGAGATCTCGTGGAATCTCACGGAAACTCAGCAAGTTTACACTGAAACAGGAAGTGGCAAATTTTGAGTCCACAGTGAAACAGGAAATGTCAAATGTTGAACACTTCCTGGCATGGGTGTAGCTGGGTTGCGCTGGACTTCCCTGAAATCTGATTGGACACCCCAGGTGCCACCTGGATGACTGACATGTCACGGCGCCACATGAAAAGAGCCATTTTGAAATTGGTGACACATATTGACTGCTAGGTTCATCCTGTACAATAGTTGGTGCTGTGTTTCACAAAAAAGTTCTAATCCACCTTAGTAGAAGAAGAAAAATGTTTGAGCCAGTTTTGAATTTGAACACATCATCTTAACCACAGACTCCAAGTTGTATTGGTGAGTAAACAGCTGTTTCCTAATGTCTAATTATCTAGGTTTTGCTTAAAAAGAAGACCTGAAAGTTCTGCTAATTTGGCCATATTGTGCAGCTCTACTGTGACGTAGCTGAAAAGTTAGAATCTGAATTTACGTCAACATTTTGCTTTAAGTGGCAGGTCTGCAGTTGCTCCTCAGGAGCATTTACTGAAAAAAGTCTGAAGGACCTAAATTACATGGTGAGGACTCTTTTCTAGGCATGTAAGATGCAAATAAAGGAAATGCTTAAAATGGTGGCAATTAAGAGGGCAGTAGTTGGGGGTCTGGGGGCAAAGCCCCCCAGAAGCAACAGACTTTTGCAATAATTATGCTCCCAGCATATTTGCTGAAAATAAAGTGTGATGGACCTAAATAAGATGGTGTGGACTTTTTCCAGGCATGTGAGAATGCAGATAAATAAAATGGTTATAATTGCAGCGGGTTAAGAGGACCGTAGTTGGGGAGCTGGGAGCAGCTCGGAAGCATTTACTGAAAAAAATCTGAAGGACCTAAATAACATGGTGAGATGCTGAAGAGCTTCACTCGTTCATGTCCATGACATATACATACTGTGGGAAAGGCTTTATGCAATGACTGATTGAAGACCACCGAAGAGCTGGTGGGGGGGGGGGGTGTCTCAACAACCAAGAAGGCTGCTGCTGGTATGAAGAAAGTGTTAAGCTTCGATGGGCTCAGATGAGGCCCAGCTGGAAGAAGAAAAAGTTACAGGTAGGACACTGATTCCAAAATCAAACAGGTTCCCATTCAGGTCCACGTTAAAATGCCCAACTTTAGAGGAGAGCAGAAATAAACATGTTTCCAGTTTGGTACAAATAAATGACTATGAGGGGTTCTCAATGCGGTCCACAAGGACCCCTGAACCTGCACATGTTCCATCTGTCCCTCCTTTACCACAAGCTGATTTGCTAATTCAGGTGCACAGCCAATCAACTCCTAACAGACACTTTGGAAAAAATTTTCAAGGTCAAAGTCCTGTTAAGCTGCGTTCACACCGGGCGCGACGCGAGCGACTGCAGCCACAGGTTGCCATGTAATCCCTATGTAAGGACGCGTTTTGGCGCCAAACCGCGCAGCGCGACAGGATGGACGCGAGTGAAGCGATGCGAGTGAAGCGATTTTGAGCATTTTGCACGTTTGTGGCGCGATATTGCATCGTGTCACGTCGCGTTGCCCTCCTCCCCAAGTTCAAAAATCTGAACTTTTTCGTCTCGTCGCGCCGCGATGACCAATCAGGGACTGAATATGTAGTGACGTGGAGATGTCTGAAGTTTGATTGAAGATGTGAACATGTCCTGTATCTGGTAGCAGCCTGTGAGCAGGACTTATGTGGGTGATTCTTTAACTACGGGCACTATTGGCCTTGTAAATGTAATTTCCACCACACCGTTGCCTTACAATATAAAGCGCCTTGGGGCAACTGTTTGTTGTGATTTGGCGCTATATACATGTGCTCTGATGTCACTGTTTATCTCCATAGAAACTACCCAAACAATCTTTCATACAAACTGTTTAAACGGACATTACAGTGTTGTGGTGGAAATTACGGCAATAGTGTGGGACAACTACATTTTGTTTAAAAAAAATCACAACAGTTGTATGACATTGAATACCCCAATTATGTTTTGATTATTTTACTGATATTTTATTCAGAGATATTTTAAAACATTAGAAAAAACATTTCTTTACCATTCATTTTTATCATTGAAGATCAAAAGTCTGGGTGTGGGACAAGCACAAAACGGCAATATTTGCATATAATGATGCTGAAAAAAGGTGAAAAAGTCATCATAGACTACTAGAACAAATTTCTTAACACACTTTCATTGTAAAGATAACTATAAAAGTGTGAAATTTCCCCTTTTTTCTGTTTTTCATACAATATGATCAAAGGACATAAGTGCCCGTAGTCTAAGAATCACCCATGTCTCTTTTGTCCTTTATTTCACAATCATGACAGAGTTTTTGGAGCGAACAGCAGCACCACAGCAGCGGGGAGTGGAGTTTCTTTTTATTTTTATTTTACGTGCGCGCGCGTGAATCGTCCTGGAGATGATTTTACTTATTAACTACACAGCTGTATAATAAAGCAAATGGTGACTGGTTTCTAAACACAATTATGACAGAGTTTTTGGAGCGAGCAGCAGCCCTACTTGCAGCAGCGGGAGCGGAGCTTTTTCCTTTTCTTTTGTTTTTACGTGCGCGCGCGAGCGAATCGTCTGTAGAGAATATTTTATTAATTAACTACACAGATGTATAATAAAACAAATGGTGACTGGTTTCTAAACACAATTACGACAGAGTTTTTTGGGGGAAGAGCCAGCTGCAGCAAGCAGTGGAGTTTTTTTTTTTTTTTTTTAAATTGTTTACATGTGCGCGCGCGAATGGGACAGTTGATCCTCAAACTGGGTCCCACAGAGGTGGAAGGACCGCTGGAAGCGGCCGTCACCCAGACACAGCTCCTGCAGCAAATAATGATACTCTCTGTATTGGGAGCTTTCCACAGCAACTCGCTCCGTGTGATCAAGGTCCGTCATGTTAGCTTGACTGACAACCGGAGCCGGCGAGCGGAATGGAAGCTCCTCCTAATTGATGATGCACCGGGGCGAATTTTCGCAGCGAAAGTCCACCCAAGCAGAGCGACACACCGGGCGAAGGAGGCGCGTCCGTCGCCGGGCGACCCACGCGAATTTGTAGCGTCTGATCGCGCCCGGTGTGAACGCGGCTTTAGAAGTGGCTTTTCAAAAGCCCAATTAGATGTGATCAAATGTCAGGGGTATGTATTGTTTATGCACTTGAATCAGTTTTTTTTTTCGGTTTCTGAATTCTTTTTCAGGTAATTTTCACAAAACATTGGTTATCTTTGCTATGCACAATTTGTCATTGCTTTTTGGCACTTGGTTTCTGGCTGATGACTGGAAGACAGACAAACAGGCATAAAATTGGAACCTCCATCCAATTTTGGTGGTGTACGTAAAACTATAACAGAAAAATGACAGTGACTGAGGCACTTTTGACTAGACCAGGGGTGGCCAAGTTCGGTCCTCGAGAGCCAACATCCTGACACTCTTAGTTGTCTCCCTGCTCCAACACACCTGAATTTAATGAAAGACTCGTTAGCAGACTTTTAATGAGCCTTTCATTGGATTCAGGTGTGTTGGAGCAGGGAGACAACTAAAGCCCCATTTACACATAGACAGTAAGAGCTCCTGGAAGTGTCCCGGAAGAGTTTTTGGCCATCTTAAGGATCACACGCCGTTGTTAACGCCGGCACTAGGGGGCATGGCTTAGTTCCGGCTTTACCGGGAATCATCGAAAAAATTATTCAACAGTGTTTGATACTTTTTAATTTTCATCCTGCCCCTTCCTGTAGTGCCGCAGTTTACACTGCCGTTATTGGCGGCCGGCGTTGTATCCCTAACCAACGGCGTGTAAAACGGCGATAGAGCCCACATCGCCGTCCTCAAAGGCGTTTTAACCGGCGACAGAGGAAGACAAAATGGCGGCGCTAGCGGACAGTACGCCGTTCTAAACGCCACCTCCCGGTTAACGGCGTTCCAAAGGGCCAATAGGCGGCGGTCAGTATAAAAACGCTAGCGCGCTGCATGCAGGCCTCTCACTCGCGGCCAGCTCCAGATATTTTTTGCAGAGCTCCAGTATGCAGCGGCAAGGACTTACCAAGAGGTCTGGTTCAGAAGCAGAGGGTAGCCCTGTGGTGGAGACGAGCAACACGTTGAGGAGGGGAAAAGGAGAGGAAAAGAAAAGGCTGAGGATGAGCTCCCTCGCCCTGCAGTGACAGCTTCTTCAGCCTATTATACTCTGGGGGCGGTGCCTATATGTAAAAGTTCCTGGAGTAATGCAGGATTTGCCTGGATAAATCCAGCGGTACACAGGGCATTATCGGCGGCAGCAGAACACCGGCATTCTCACACACGTCTTAACCTGCGATTGTAAAGGATAGAACTGGGTATTAACTCCCGTTGCCTGATGTGTGCCGGATGCTACGGTGTCAAAACGCCGCTTTATTCGGCGGATTTAGCGGCGTTTTATCCGCGTATTTGCTGCTAGTACGGTGCTCAAAATGCCGGCAAAATGCTCCGCCCCTTTCCACCGCGAAAACAGCCGGAACTACCGCAAACTTCAGTCTACGTCCTACCCACCGACAAAACCGTCTATGTGTAACCTGGGCTTAAGAGTGTCAGGAAGGTGGCTCTCGAAGATTGAACTTGGCCACCCCTGCACTAGACCATCACTTCCTGTGTTATTTTGTGTCTCCTGTGTATTGATTTGACTCTCTTCCAGTCATGCCTCCCACCAGTGTTTCTCATCAGTCTAATTATTTCTCGGTTTATTTAACTTCTCTTTCCTCTTATGCTCCCCACTAGATTGTCTCATCGCATTATGCTGAGCTCTCCCACAGTCTTTGTGTCTGATTCCCTGGCGTTTGATCTCTGCTTTGTGTTGCTGGTTCTGAGTTTTTGCCTGCCCCCTTGGACACTGGTGCCTGTGCTCACTGCCTTCTTGGTTCCAGCTCATCGCCTGCTTCATGAACTTGAGTACCTGCCTGTGCCCTGATTGAACTGACTTTTTAATACTACACAACTTTTAACAACTGTCACTAGTAAATCGAGCCGCATTAAACCTCTCTTAAACCACCTTCCTGAGTCGCTTCCTGCGAAGGGGTGCTGGGTTTTGCCTTGCATCTCACACGTCATTGCTCTGATTGGTTGTATACAACCCCTGGCAAAAATTATGGAATCACCGGCCTCGGAGGATGTTCATTCAGTTGTTTAATTTTGTAGAAAAAAAAAAGCAGATCACAGACATGACACAAAACTGAAGTCATTTCAAATGGCAACTATCTGGCTTTAAGAAACACTATAAGAAATCAGGAAAAAAAAAATTGTGGCAGTCAGTAACGGTTACTTTTTTAGACCAAGCAGAGGGAAAAAATATGGACTCACTCAATTCTGAGGAATAAATTATGGAATCACCCTGTAAATTTTCATCCCCAAAACTAACACCTGCATCAAATCAGATCTGCTCGTTAGTCTGCATCTAAAAAGGAGTGATCACACCTTGGAGAGCTGTTGCACCAAGTGGACTGACATGAATCATGGCTCCAACACGAGAGATGTCAATTGAAACAAAGGAGAGGATTATCAAACTCTTAAAAGAGGGTAAATCATCACGCAATGTTGCAAAAGATGTTGGTTGTTCACAGTCAGCTGTGTCTAAACTCTGGACCAAATACAAACAACATGGGAAGGTTGTTAAAGGCAAACATACTGGTAGACCAAGGAAGACGTCAAAGCGTCAAGACAGAAAACTTAAAGCAATATGTCTCAAAAATTGAAAATGCACAACAAAACAAATGAGGAACGAATGGGAGGAAACTGGAGTCAATGTCTGTGACCAAACTGTAAGAAACCGCCTAAAGGAAATGGGATTTACATACAGAAAAGTTAAATGAAAGCCATCATTAACACCTAAACAGAAAAAAACAAGGTTACAATGGGCTAAGGAAAAGCAATCGTGGACTGTGGATGACTGGATGAAAGTCATATTCAGTGATGAATCTCGAATCTGCATTGGGCAAGGTGATGATGCTGGAACTTTTGTTTGGTGCCGTTCCAATGAGATTTATAAAGATGACTGCCTGAAGAGAACATGTAAATTTCCACAGTCATTGATGATATGGGGCTGCATGTCAGGTAAAGGCACTGGGGAGATGGCTGTCATTACATCATCAATAAATGCACAAGTTTACGTTGATATTTTTTTCAATTATCCCATCAATTGAAAGGATGTTTGGGGATGATGAAATCATTTTTCAAGATGATAATGCATCTTGCCATAGAGCAAAAACTGTGAAAACATTCCTTGCAAAAAGACACATAGGGTCAATGTCATGGCCTGCAAATAGTCCGGATCTTAATCCAATTGAAAATCTTTGGTGGAAGTTGAAGAAAATGGTCCATGACAAGGCTCCACCTGCAAAGCTGATCTGGCAACAGCAATCAGAGAAAGTTGGAGCCAGATTGATGAAGAGTACTGTTTGTCACTCATTAATTCCATGCCTCAGAGACTGCAAGCTGTTATAAAAGCCAGAGGTGAGCAACAAAATACTAGTGATGTGTTGGAGCGTTCTTTTGTTTTTCATGATTCCATAATTTTTTCCTCAGAATTGAGTGATTCCATATTTGTTTCCCTCTGCTTGGTCTAAAAAAGTAACCGTTACTGACTGCCACAATTTTTTTTCCCTGATTTCTTATAGTGTTTCTTAAAGCCAGAAAGTTGCCATTTGAAATGACTTTAGTTTTGTGTCATGTCTGTGATCTGTTTTTTTTTCTACAAAATTGAACAACTGAATGAAAATTCTTCGAGGCCGGTGATTCCATAATTTTTGCCAGGGGTTGTAGGTATCCAATAGTGTCCAGAGGCAGTTTTATCTTCATTCAATGGTACTGCCCCGTGAAAATCAAATGTGAATGGAATGGTACCAGAGGTTTGATTGAAGAAACCTAAAAATGCAAATTATGTGCTCCATTAAATTTGCTTCTTTGCAGACATTTAACAGCACCAAAGGTCATGTGATTTCAACCATGTCCTGCTGTAAGAAAAACACTTGATCTTCCTTAACTGACTAACTAAAACTAAATCAGAAATATGGGACAACCATCTTCTTTGCCAACATCATGGTTAAAATTGTATGAAAACGATACCAGTAGGAATTTTCTAAAAATGCTGTATTTTACAGAACAATACTCAGTAAGTGTGAAAGAACATTTTCACACGTAATCTTCTGATGATTTATCTTTTCTGTCACATTTTGTTGCATTCCAGACATCTGAGGACAAAGATCATTAATCATGTCATGTGACTCAGGTTGTCTTGATGTACACTGACACATGGGAGGAGAAATGTTAACAATGGGTTCGACACAGCTGTCAGCGAGTGTCATCAAGGCTGCACAGCTGCTAAACATCAGGTGTGGCGCTATGACTGCTGAGGTTTATAGAGGCCGTCACTCTTTACCTGGTCATATGGCACCATGTTCCACCCTGGAGACATGGCGGATTTTAGCTGATCCCTATAACTGCCACCTAACTTGACCTTTGCTCCTTCACAGAATGAGAAAAACCTTCTCCTGAACAAACTTGTTATTAAAAACATTAGATATTGAGAGACATATAGCATATACTTATGATATAGAAAGAGTGACACCCCGTCCCTGATAATCAGTTCCATACTGCCGTTTGTACAGCACAAATAGTGCCACTGGTTCATGATACATGCATTTCTACTGTCCAGATTGAGATCACTCATTCTGTTCTGTTAATTCCAACAGATTTGTAATGTGATGAAAACCCTGTGCCAAAATCAATATAAGGAAAAACAGGAGAAGCCAAAAGAAATTTTTAGTAAACCATAACGGGTGCCAGCACAATCCTGACAAATGACTTGGCAAAACCGTCCCACTGAGTTGGCTACTTTGAGCAGTTGTATAAGGCTGATCCTACTGTCATGATGTTAGACATCTCCAGTGCAAGGGTTATTGGTGGCTGATTGCCAATTAGGAGTCAGCCACCAAATAGTGAGATTGCAAAGGTGGTGAAACAGCTGAGAACAACTTCCGGTTTGGCAGATGGTGGGCTAACACACAGCTGTCTCACCACCCGAGTTTATTTCCTGTGATTAAACTATTTTAAAAAACCAGTAGTGTTGCAAAAGCAGTTTCAAACAAACACATGAATACAGGCAGTAACCAGAACAGGATGTGAATGAAAAAACATGTGATTTATTATCCTAACAACAGTGAAACACAGTCCAAACAAATGATGAATGTTCACAACAAAAATACGAACCAAACTCCCAGGGGTGGCAACAAAGAAACTAGAGGTTAATGGGATGGAACAGGTGGCATAACACATGGAGGGAAATTACAAAAACAGAAACACATAACTGATAAAGAATATGGGTTTACAAAGGCAGGTTCCAAACTAACAATACTCACAAAGCGTGTGTAGGAGAATGAACTGGCAAAAGGTGGGGAACAGGTGAAGGCTTAAATGCCAAACCATTAACTAAACACAGGAACCAGCAATACACATGGAATCAACAGAAAACAAGTTGACTTAACTAAACAGACCGCAATAGGTAAATGGATAAAATAAAATAAATTAAAATGTAACAATAACCCAAAACACAGAGAGACAGCAGATTCACAACACTACAATATATACGAGGGCTGTCAATAAAGTAACGGTCCTTTTTATTTTTTTCAAAAACTATATGGATTTCATTCATATGTTTTTACGTCAGACATGCTTGAACCCTCGTGCGCATGCGTGAGTTTTTCCACGCCTGTCGGTGACGTCATTCGCCTGTGAGCACTCCTTGTGGGAGGAGTCGTCCAGCCCCTCGTCGTAATTCGTTTGTCTGAGAAGTTTCTGAGAGACTGGCGCGTTGTTTGATCAAAATTTTTTCTAAACCTGTGGGACACATCGAAGTGGACATGGTTCGAAAAATTAAGCTGGTTTTCAGTGAAAATTTTAACGGCTGATGAGAGATTTTGAGGTGATTCTGTCGCTTTAAGGACTTCCCATGGTGCGAGACATCGCTCAGCGCTCTCAGCCGCCGTCGTCAGCCTGTTCAAGCTGAAACCTCCACATTTCAGGCTCTATTGATCCAGGGCGTCGTGAGAGAACAGAGAAGTTTCAGAAGAAGTTGGTTCAGCGTTTTTATCCGGATATTCCACTGTTAAGGAGATTTTTTTAATGAAAGACGTGCGGACGGGTCCGCCACAGGAAAAACACCTCTGTTGAAAGCCTTAAGGACAAGTTGGAACATGTCCTGCTGTTAAACAATTTCTCATATACTCACTCCACTGAAAGCCATCAAAGCCGCCTGGATTTTACAAATGGTTATCAACACGGAGGGTGTTTTTCCTGTGCCGCCGCACTGCGTCGGCTGCGTCCCGACGCGCGGACCCGTCCGCACGTCTTGCTAAACAGTGATTGTTCAGTAATCCATTATGTAAACAACACGTTAATGTGACGCGTGTCGTGTGTTGGTTTAAAGATAAATGTGCTTAGTAAGTAAGTAAGTAAAATTATTTATATAGTGCCTTTCACAGACATAAGGCCATGTACACACATTGTCAGGTATTTGTAAACCGAATATCTTACCCTTCAGTTTGGGGGAAAAACTTCATCCACACTACGTCGTTTAAAAAAAAATCCATCCACATCGAACCGTATAAATGTGTTGTAATTAGTCTGCCAAACCTTTGGGTGGCAGTACTGATTAAAATTCTATCCAATTCAGGAGCCTTATTCTCTTGTTGTCACTTCCACAAAAACTAAAACATGGCGCCAACCTCGTTCGTGTGGACCGATAAGGAGTCGGAATTACTTCTAACCGTAGTTTTAGAATACAAAGTTAACAAATATATGCACACAAAAAGCGCCTGGACAATGGACAATACCAACACTTTGAGAGCAGCCATGTACCCAGACGTTTAATACGTGCCATGAACACTCCTGGCCAGTAGATGGCAGTAGCGACCTTGAAAAAATGTCAAACAAAATTCCAGATAATCCGTGTCTGCTACATTTAAGATGCGTGGAATTTAACAAACGCAAATACACTAACGTCTATAAACCCAGAGAATATATTCACGAGAGTTTTAGGCACTAGAGTTTAATGCTGTTATCTGTGGATCCTGAACAGAGTGTCTGAAATGCATTTGTCCTATCGTGAACGTCTGAGATTACGTTATGCTACCCATAATGCATTGCTACCTGCACAGCATGTGCTCACAAAACCGTAAAAATGAGCACATTACTTTAAAACGAAAACATATATCTGATATTTTCACTTATAAACTTCAGACATGACAATAATTTTAAATAACTTGTCTAAAATAAACAGCCTCTGGCTGACTTGGTGACATTGCGATTAATATTAGCGGAGCGCAGAGGATGGGTGGCTCTGGTGCAGAAAAAAAAAAAAAGAAAAAGAAGGGCGGGGGGAGCTTGCGAACACGCTGTGCACCACACCGAAAATAAACTGGGCATGTAGTGTAGGGCCTAATAACACTAGTCACACCAAATCCAGATAGAGTACAAATTCCTGTTTAATGATGTACAGTGGCCCTCATTTATCGCAGGAGTTACGTTCTCCGCGTTCACATCGGCGCGACATGAGCGACTGCAGCCACGGGTTGCCATTTAATCCCTATGTAAGGACGCGTTTTGGCGCCAAACCGTGCAGCACGACACAAGTGCAGCGACGTGAGTGAAGCGATTTTGAGCATTTGCGCGTGTGTGGCGCGTATTGCGTCGCGTCACGTCGTGTGCCCTCCTCCCCAAGTTGAAAAATCGAAACTTTTTCGTCTCGTCGCGCCGTGGATGACCAATCAGGGACTGAATATGTAGTGACGTGGAGATGTCTGGAGTTTGACTGAGGACTGTGAATATGTCCTGTTCTGGTAGCAGCCTGTGAGCAGGACTTATGTCTCTTTGTCCGTTTATTCCCAATTATGAGAGAGTTTTTGGAGCGAGCAGGCAGCCCCAGCAGCGGGAGCGGAGTTTTTCTTTTATTTTACATGCGCGTGAGGGAATCATCCATGGAGATTATTTTACTTACTAACTACACAGATGTATAATAAAGCAAATGGTGACTGGTTTCTAAAGACAATTATGACAGAGTTTTTTTTGGGAAAGAGCGAGGAGCAGCCTCACAGCAAGCCGCGGAGTTCGTTCTTTCGTTTTTTTTTTTTATGTGCGCGCACGAGCGATCGTCTGTGTGGAGAATATTTTATTAATTAACTACACAGATGTATATAAAGCAAATGGTGACTGGTTTCTAAACACAATTATGACAGAGTTTTTGGGGGAAGAGCGAGCTGCAGCAAGCAGCGGAGTTTCTTTTTTTTTTTTAATTGTTTACATGTGCGCACGTGAACGGGACAGTTGGTCCTCAAACTGGGTCCTGCAGAGGTAGAAGGGCCGCTGAAAGCGGCCATCATCCAGACGCAGCTCCTGCAGCAAATAATGATACTCTCTGTATTGGGAGCTTTCCACAACAACTCGTTCCGTGTGATCAAGGTCCGTCATGATGACTTGACGCCGAGCGGAATGGAAGCTCCTCCTATTTGATGACGCACCGGGGCGAATTTTCGCAGCGACAGTCCACCCAAGCAGAGCGACACACTGGGCAAAGGAGGCGCGTCCGTCGCCACGCGACCCCCGCGAATTTGTAACATCTGATCGCGCCCCGGTGTGAACTCGGCATTAATCCGCGAAGTAGCACTATTTTTTACACTTATTATAGATGCTTTTAAGGCTGTAAAACCCCTCACTACAGACTTTTCTCAAACAAGCATTAACATTTTCTGACTTTTCTCTCTTGTGTAAACACTCTCTTTTTCTTCTGTTCCAGAAGATTATAAACAGACACACGCAGAACACAATGCGCGCACTCTCCCTTCACTCACTGCCTCCAGGGGTACGGATGTGGACCCGCAAAGAATCCAAGTCCTCTCTCGGTGACCACGGAGCTCTGCGGCTACGGTCAACATCCGGATCAAACAGTGAGCGTAGCCTCTGGACCTGTTGGCCAGATTTGGCGCAATTCCGCACAGCAGACAGGAGGGCGGCGGTGTGATTGGCAGTGAGAGCAATCGTGGTGATTTTTTTTTTTATATTTTTTAGTCAAGAGAGGTGGCTGATCACGGATCCAGTATAAATAGCTGGCGGAGCCAACGTCAGAGTTCCGTCGCGCAGCGGTCCGAGGTTCCGGAGCGCGCTCCGGCTTGCTCCCCCTCAAATTAAGCCCTGCATGATCCAATGAAATAAACTTCAAAAAGTGAACTATGGGTAAAAGTTCATCAAATGCAACATCAGGAAAATTAAAGTTTTGAAAAACGTTTTGGTAGTCATAACCCTAACGCACATATCTCCCGCACATCACACAACAGTAAAACTACTACAGGAATATACCTGGTTAAACAATACTCACGTTTTAAAGGCACGCACATGGACATTTGGCTAGTGAAACTAGTCTTTACTCTAAAATGAAGTCCTCTCAACCTAACATTACCACACCCATTCAATCCGATTGGCTAGTCAAGCTGTCAATCATACTGCAAGAGGCACATTCATACAGTCCTTTGTCACAGCCGTCCCCAAATTTGTCCACAAATTTGACATCTAAGAAGGACCAGTTGTGTCAGAGTATGAGTCAGGGATGGAGGGGTAGTGCTACGAGCCGCACCACAGGCCTGGGGTAGATCTTGTCCTTCACCTGTACGTCAGCATCTCAAACCTTTCCATCTTTTCCTGGGAAGACATCGGTACTCTACCTACAGGCCACAATGCTCCTGGTAAGTGTGGGTCCATCATCATAACGGTGGTTCCCACTTGCAGCTGAGCAGGGTCTTTGTGCTATTGGAGTGGGTTTGCAAGGTTGGGAAGTAGCACCTGATGAAGTGTGCCCAGAACTTGTCTGCCAACACTTGACTGTGTCTCCAGTGACGATGGCTCAAGGGTTCAGCATCCTCATAAACTGCCTGCGGAATGGAAGGGTCAAGCTGCCCCATAAGAAGAATATTCGGGTCACAGGATCTGGTTCTGCCACGTCTGTTGATACATAACCAGCAGCTTTGAATTTAAGATCCCTTCCATTCAGTTAGAACTGTTTCTGAGCACTTGCTCAGTGAAGGACTGGGTTTGGATGGTGGCATTTCCATGGTACCTCCGAAATGTGCATTTGGTGGATTAAATTTGAAGTGAATCTGATGTTTAGCTAAATGATCATGAAGTGCAGGTTTGTAATGCTTCAAAAGATTCTCGGAGCGCTCGCTCACCTCCTTAAAGTTTGTTCCCTGATGAGAAAGCAACTCCGCTGGCTTGCCCCTTCTCGCAATAAATCTTGGGCTATCAGAAACGAGTCACGGTCCAAACTAGAGAGAATATCTAGTGCACAGGTCCATTGTTAAGCACTTAAATATGATGCCCCACCTTTTTCAACTCGATGGCCCATTTTGACGACAAAGAGTCCAAAACAGTCTACTCCTGTAGAGAAGAAAGGGTGACTTTAGCAGTCTCACCTTGCCTCTGGAAGGTCTGCCATCTTGGGCACAGTCGGCATGGCCCTCCACCACTGACAGACTGGACAGTGCTGGTATTTTTGACTGCTTCTTACCCCCCGCAGGATCCATACTTGCATCTTAGCTCTGCAAAGAGGTGTTCTGAGCCGGGGTGACGTTGAGCCTTGTCTGTGTCATGAATGATAAGTTGGGCGACTTTATGGCGGGAGTCCAGGACCACAGGGTGAATGGCATCAGGTTCTAACTGGTCGCTGCAACGATAGTCTGCCTCCAACTCTAATGAGCCCTACATTGGTGTCATACTCGGGTGCCAGGATTGAGTGACTAGTGTGGGAACTGGTTTGTTAGCGCTCAGCAGGCTGCACTCTTTCTGGAAAGCTGTCTTGCTGAGACTGGTGCAGGATTTTCTCTCTGCTTCCTCATAGTTTGCAGCAGACAGTGTGTTTCTGACCTGCTGCCAGCCCATGACTGGCATGAGCTACAGCTTCTAGTAGTTCAGCAAATGAGGTGCACTGGTCATCCTGTGACTGCAGAGTAGTCTTAGCAGTATTCCTTGTAAGACAGGAGACGGCAGGTTTACGTATTTCAGGGTCGTTTTCTGTCTCCTCTCTAACTGGCTGAGTGGGCCAGAATTCTGTAGCTTGCAGCAGGAAGGCAGAAACCCTTTCTCCATCTGCCATTGTTGGACCGCTCCAGCAATGTTTTACCTCGAGTGATATCATCAGCAGGGTTTTGTGATGAAGTCACATATCTCCAGTTCTGAGGGTGTGTCAGCTCCTAAATCTCTGTCACTCGAGTACCTACAAACACCTTAAATCTACCGGAATCTGACTGCAACCAGGTGAGGACAGTGGTTGAATCTGTCCAGAGGGTGATGCTGTTTATACTCACATTCAGCTCTCGTTGAAGCAGTGCAACCAGTTGAGCAACTGTCAGAGCTGCGCAGAGCTCCAACCTGGGCATCAACTGTTGCTTTATCGGGGCCACTCTGGATCGAGCTGTGAGGAAGGACACCTCCACCTGACCTTTGAGTCCTCTGTTTGCATGTAGGCCACCGAGCCATAGGCTTTCTCTGATGCGTCCGTAAACACATGAATGTCTCTAAGACAGGTGCTTGTGTTTATGGCAGGACTAATATAACAGCATGGCAACATAACCTGGGACAGATGCTGTAACTCTGCTTCCCACTCTGACCACTGCTGCAGCAACTCCTCAGGCAGGGATGGGTCATCCCACTCTCGCTGTTTGTCCCACAAACGCTGCACTAAGACTTTGGCTCGTGTTGTGAAGGGAACAATAAACCCCAAGGGGTCATACAGACAAGCCAAAACGCTGTAGATGGTACGCGTTGTGGGGGTTGGACATTCCAGCATCTGGTATTTGTACCTTAAAGTGTCAAAGTGGCAGAGCTAATGCAGTCCCAGGGCCACTTACTTGTGGTTCGTGTCTTGATTCCTCAGCCACAGCTCACTGCTGTCAGATCAGGCTTCCCTGGGCAGGTGTTTGATGGTGTCTGGGGAAATTACTGGCCCATTGTCTCAGGTCAAAACCACCAGCAGTCAACAATTTTTTCAATTTGTCCACTAGATATTTAGCTTCTTCAACAGTGGGGAGGCTCTGTAGGATGTGAGAGGGGCCCTGGCATCACCAGCTCATTGAGGCTGTCTTCTTTATCGCAGAAAGACCAGTTGAAGCCAATCCTATTTTTGCCATTGTGGCTCACCATATGATGTGGAATGAACCACATCTCCTTCACGCTGTTGAACTCTTCTTCTGGGACCTTCACCACATAGCCAGCTTTCTCCAGTTTGTCACTCTCAGCACAGTAGGCACTAGCTCTCTCAGGGCCTTCAGTAACCTCTTCTCTGTGCTGTGGAGGTTGGCTATTACAGCCTCTTTGGAGGCGTGAGCTGTGGCAGTTCTTTCACTCTGAGAAGTGGGGTGACGTAGTGCTGGACTTTCTGGATGGCGACTCTGGTGGTTTTAGTTTCCAACAGCTGAATTGCTTCCTTGTCCTGTCTGGAGCACACTACCAGCTTTTCACTGCGGTAGGGGGAGGACATCTAATTGCCACAGCTTCTCCACATTTCGTAGGATTTCCACTGAAGGTGGCAAGGTGGAGACGTGTAGACACTGCTGAGCTGCAGGCTGTTGTTGGCCATTCTTAATTGGCCCCTGAAGTGTCCATCCTAACTTTGTTTTGATGGCTGCAGGGCCTCCAGGACTTCCAGCTGTACAGGTACCACGGGAGTGATGACGTGGGGGTAGTCTGAGCTGATCAGCAGCATGGGGTGCACTCTGTTCATCGCTGGAAGTGGGAGACCTTGCAGGTGCTTGTACTTTTCTGTGAAGTGCCTCGACTGAGGATGTGTGTTCGGCTAAGCTCAATGGGTCTGCAGTAAATGCACCTCTTATTTTGAAGGTTTTGTGTGGCTGGTCAGTGGGGGAAATGTTGAATGACACTGCTGTGCCATGTACAACTCTCACATCCTGTCAAACTGTTCTGAGAGTGAGTTCTTCTGGCTTACCACTGAGTTGGAGGCTCTGAGCTGCTGCAGGGTGGAGGATAGTCTGCTCAGACCCATCATCCAGCACTGCATAAGTTTCAACAGAGTGCTCACCATTTCGCAGAAGCACCCTGCTAATCTTAAGCATTGATTGAAGCTGGAGCGTCTATCCAGGTACAGCACTTCATTAGTTAAGCTGCTTGGGTGAACTTTCTCTGTTGAGGGCTTCAGATTTATCTTGTGTTAAACTTGCAGGTGTCTTCCCTTACACTTTGCACAGGTGACCTTCATTCGACAGTGTGCTGCTTGGTGTGAGCGACCACAGCACCAGTGTTTTTTGTTGGACTTGATCCATGCTGCCATTTGTTCTACAGTCAGCAGGGCAAAGTTAGCACACTGGTCAAGGTAGTGCAATAGATTGACACAATAAGGGCAGAATGCAGTCTTCTCTGTCTTCTTAGGGCTGACCCTGTGTCTGCTCTGCAGGGGAGGCATCACTGGGCTTATTTGTAGTGTGAAAGATGCTGGCTTTCCTGTTACCCTTGCTACCATGATGTCGTACTGATTTATGATCATGGCAGCTGCTTAGTTCACTATGCAATGACTCATACACTGTCTCTTGTATCTTCAGCTCATAATTAAGTCAGTCAGAGAAGTGCAGGAGACTGGGGACTGCAATATGCATAGGATACAGGAACTTTTTGAACTCTGCCCTCATATCTTGTGGCAGCTTTGACAATAAGCATGTTACATGTGCCCACAGCTGAGCTGTGTCTGCCTACTTTCTCCCAATTGCTCCAACAAACCCACTAGTGCCCTCACTCTTAAGGCAAAATGTTGGAAGCCTGTAGTATCTCCACCACTGACATTAGGGGACTCCATCAGGTCAACTAACGTTCGGAGAGCCAACTTGTGGGGCTGCCCATACCTTTCTGTCAGGCTGGCCATCGTGTCAGTATAGGGCTGCATGGAGTTGATGTAGGAGTCAGCGATGAGTAGAGCATCTTCATGCTGCAAATGATCTAACAGTATCTGATGTTTGAAACGCTCTGTTGAAATCTTTAGGCAGTAGATTTTGCATGGCACTTTAAGCCTGGCAAACTCTCTGGGATCCCCTTTGGTGAAGTGCAGGGATAGTAGGCTTTGGACCCGATACACTGTCTCATGCTGGTGAGAGGAGGTAACCTACTGTGCTCTGCTTCATGCTGAGTTGGACTGTAGGTAAGACAGTACCCTGTTGCCGGCGTATCAACTGAGGAGCTGTGCGCATTGTGGGTGGGTGTTCTGTGGTCCTCACAGTTTTCAACCTCTCTGTATGCTCAGCCATTACGTTAAGGGGTGGTGGTGGCAGGGGCCTGTCAATAACCTCATCTGGTACAGGAGGAGGTGGTGGTGGCCAATCATCATCAGCATCTGGAGATAACATGAATGTACCGGGTTGGGCAGCAGGGGGAGGCTGAGAATGGTCATGATCCTGGCATGTAAGTAGACCAGCAGCTTGAGGAAGGGTAGGAGCTGGCCTGGCTGTAGACATTGAGGATTGAGGTGGACGTGCTGGTCTGGCATCAAGCTGCCGCTGCATCTACATCATTTGTCTTTGCATCCTCTGATTTTCTTCAAGCACTCTGTGTAGTAACGTCAGGGTTTCAGGTGGTTCCTCTGCAGATAGCCGCTGTCTATGGTAAAATGGTGTGCTGGTAGGTAATGGGAGTGAATTGTCATCTTCACACGGATCCATACCTCTTGCTCTCCACAGAGCATCCCAATCGTATATCGGCTGTGGAGGTGTGAGAGGTGTCATCCTGGCATTCCTCTCCACTGATCTCTCCTTGTGGGGATATGAGTGTTGCTGTGCAGGGGGAGAAGCAATGTAACCCTACATCCACGCAGGTGGCCGTCTCTCTCAACGTGGCCTCACACATGAGTCCCATGGAGGTTGACTCTGGTCTGTATACATCTCTGCTGAATATACGGTGGCCACACTTATCCTGGGTTCGGCACCAAATGTCTAGGGGAGAGCTAATGTGACTGGTTCTTTATGCCTTTGTGACCGCCAGGGGGCAAAGATTAGAATGCAGAGGAGATGTTGTGGAGTTACTTCTTTCTTTAATAAACAGTGTGTGGTTCTGTAACACAGATACAGAAACATATAAATCCTATGTAAAGAAATGCCTAAATGAAACATAATAATAATATCCGAACCAACGTGAATAGCTGTATAATACACAGAGCCTGCAGATGTCGTAAAGCTATTAGCATAGCACTAGCATTTAGCAGAAGATAAAGGGGTCTTCAACTGGTTCAAAATGCTGCTGCCAGACTCTTGACACAAAGCAGAAAGTTTGACCACATTAAACCCGTTTTGGCGTCCCTGCACTGGCTTCCTGTTCCTGCAAGATCGGATTTTAAAGTACTGTTATTAGTTTATAAAATTGTTCATGGACTTGCACCTCCCTATCTGGCTGACCTGGTAAGCCCCTATGTACCAGCTCGGGCCCTGCGTTCTCAGGGTGCAGGACTTCTGTGTGTTCCCAGGGTGAATAAAAAGTCTGCCGGTCACAGATCTTTCTCCTACCGTGCCCCAGCTCTGTGGAACGATCTCCCAGTACACATTCGGCAGTCGGATACTGTGGAGATTTTTAAGTCACGTTTAAAGACTCATTTGTTTTCTCTATTTTATCATTAGTATTATGAAGTGTTTTTATTCTTGTATTCTTTTACGGTTGTCTTTCTTTTATGGTTGTTTTGTTTTTATTTTTTATTGTGTTTTAAATTTTTTAATTGTTTTTTGTGTGAAGCGCCTTGATTTTATCGTGAATTGGCGCTATATAAATTAATAAATTTGGATTTGAAATTTGGTCATTAACAACTCTGCGTGCATTTATCCACACGCACATATCTCCAGCACATCACACAACAGTAAAACTACTACAGGAATATACCTGGTTAAACAATACTCACGTTTTAAAGGCACACACACGGACATAACCACTGAGTTTTTTTTCTCCACATTTGGCTAGTAAAACTAGTCTTCACTCTAAAACGAAGTGCTCTCACCTAACATTAACACAACCCATTCAATCCAATTGGCTAGTCAAGCTGTCAATCATACTGCAAGAAGCACATACATACAAACCTTTTGTCACACCCATGGTTCATGGAAATGCTGCACTGACGATCATAAATCCAGACCGGTCGATCCTTCGTCCGGTAAAGCCTAAGCCGGGTACAAGGCAGATCACTTGATCTGTTTGGCCCTCCCTCTAGTCCAGTCTGATGGCCCAGAGACCCTCCCACTTCTGACACCAACTAGTGGAAGTAAAAGGATTTTAGACCGAACAGTCTCAGGCTGTCTGTGGAAAGAAAAAGTCAGGACATCGACCATTCGTCAAAATGACAGGCTTTTTAATACGAAGCTTAGGACACCGTGTCCAATAGTATTCTGATTGAAACAGTGTGAAGTGTGGCTCTCTGGGCTCTGTTTCTATCCACATGTCAGGACAGGAGGCCTGGGTGTGGGCAGTCATGCACACCGTGTCTAAAGAATGCATCTATCAAACATGAACAGGGAGCTAATTAAAAACAGATAGTTAAAACAGAGTCCCAATTGAAAGGCTAAAAGATTGTCCTTTTAGCTACAAGATTGATGGATTTTGTCACAGTGTTTATGGTTCACAGTACTGTGGTAATCAAAAGGTTCTCTTTCATCTGAGAGAATGTCTTTTTATCACAGTGCTGATCGGAGGTCACTTGGAGGTTGTGAACAAAGTTCCACTGTGAAGATGTCTTTATTTAAGACAGTATGTTTTCTCTGCATTGTGATTGATCACAATGTGGAGTCATTTCAACTTGCAGAAGCTCAGTCATGGTGAAAAAACATCTGCATATATGGAGTGTCAGGGGGTGAGGAAGATAACAATGCAGTGGACTTTATGACTAAACTACTTATTTTGGAGTTCACCAGTGTTTACTCAGAGCGAAAAAGACATGAAATGCAATACTGCCACGGAGCCCTAAGACCTCGACCCCTCTGAGATGCTCCCCCAAAATCTGTAATCATAAACTTTCAGGAATATAAAACCAAAGAACGAATGCTGGCCACTACGTGGAAGAAGGAGGTTTACTATAAAGATTAAATAAATTATACTGACCATGATTACCCTGCAGAAATTGTCAAGAAAAAAAAGGAATACACCAGAATAAGATGGATGCTGAAGGAGAGAGGTGGCGAGACAGTGGCCCTCAGATTTACAACGATGCAAAAGAGGCTGTGATCAGCCTACAGATGATGGGTTTTCCCCATTGTCCAGGGCAGAGACCCCGGCCCATCCCCCGCACCCTGTGCAATGTGGGAAAGCGTCAGGCACAAAGTGTCAGCCGCAGACATCATACCTGACCAGATACGTGGGAGGCTGCGCGTATTCTGCCGCTCCTCACAGGAGCACTGAATGTTCGGGGACTGATTTTATTCAGCTAGAAATTATATTTTGGAAAAGAATCACAATCATAATGCCTTTATTCGCCAAGTACCTTCTCTCAGGGCAGGCAGCTGCCCGGCAACCAAACGCAGGTGGACCCGCAATGCAGACTCCCAGACTCAGCTTAGGTGTAAGAGAAACATGGACTTTATTCCAGGCCTCCAGGTACCGTACACATGTGGTCAGTCAGCGGAGCAGAGGTAAATCAGGATCAGGCAAAAACGCAGTCATGGTTGAGCAGGGGTCAGAGGCACGAGCAAACACAGACATCTGGGATGAGGCAAGAGGCAGGGTCGAGGAGAACAGAGCAAAATACGGTACAGGGCAAGACAAAAATCAGGACTGAAAACAAGAGCTGGAATGTGTACAATGACAACATTGGTGGCTGAGAGGTGTTTAAATGAGACAGGAGTTAATAAGGTGCACGTGAGGAACAATCTAGAAAGGGGGCGTGGTTGGTGGACAAAGATTATACAAGGGAAAAGATAGTGAGGAAGGAGTGCACAAAGTGGAATGATGAAAGATGCATGAACAGGTGCCAAGAGTGAGAGTGAATGAACACAAAGCGGACAGAATCAAAGTGTGAGGTGAAGACCTCAGAGCTCGTGAAGAGACAATGGCAGGTGTGTGGTGGGTGGCAGTGAACATAGTCTGATGGACGTGAGGAAAAACAGGGAATAAACAGAAAATGAATACTAAGGCTAAACTAAACAGGACTGACTAAGAAAACAAAGTGGTTAAACAAACTATAAGAAAAACAGTGCTGCATGATAACAGAAAACAAAACCTGAATTACTGCATAACTGATAATATAAATGAGGGAAACAAAATAACAAATGATAACCTATGATCAATAATGCAAACACAAACCGGCTGAAGAAAAGTAGAACGGAACTGAACTTATGGCCAAAGGATAAAACTAACAAAGGAACAAAGTGACAAAGCAAAATAGAACAGAGAATAAACACATGATGAAAATAAGCAACTAATAAAACAAAGCTGGGGCAGATGGGTGAACAAAAGAAAGGGGAAAAAATGGAATCAAAACCCAGATCAGGGCCAAAACATGACACCTTCAAAGAATACAAGAATTTGACTGGTTTGACTGTACTCTCTCTGTACAAGCATGTACAAGGTCTATTAGAAAAGTATCTGACCTTATTTTTAAAAAACAAAAACATATGGATTTGAATCACGTTATGCTTGCGTGAGCCCAACCTTGACCTTCATCGCCGCATGCGTGATTTGTTTCAGCCTGTCGGTTGCGTCATTCACGTGTGAGGCAGGCTTTGAGTGAGGAGTGGTCCACCCCCCTCGGCGGATTTTCATTGTCAGGGAAATGGCTGAGAGACTGCTGCTTTGCTTGATCAATTTTTTTAGAAACTGTGAGGGCCATCCACGTGGACACCATTTGAGAAATTCAGGTGGTTTTTGGTGAAAATTTTATGGGCTTCAGAGACATTAAGGGATGTTACTGTCGCTTTAAGGACGCCCTCAGCAGCTGTGGGGCGTGCCGCGCTCCAGCTGCCATTGACAGGCTGAACGACCATTTCATTTCTAAACGGATCGCTCTGTGGATCCGTGACCATTGTGTGCACTTTCTCTGGTTATCACAAGAGCTGGACATCTCCCATTTTACTGCAGATTTCACTTTTAACAAGAGATTTGCGCGTCGCGGCACCGCTCCTTTCCATGACAAAAACTCCTCGTAACAGTGGAATGTGCCATTCATTTCCAAACTGGACGCTGTGTTTTATCTGGGACGTCGTCTGGACTAGCATAGGAATTGTGAAAAGACGTGGACATCAGCACTTTTTCGGCAAATTGAGACAGACGTGCGGAGGAATTCCAAAGCAACACCGTGATGAAGCGTCACAGAACATGTTCTGGCATGTCCAGGCACATCCACAATTTCTTGGATAATCACTCGACTGAAAAACCACCGACAGCTGTCTGAACGCCATCTCAAAGCCATCTCCTGTGAGACCAAAACGGAGATGGTTTTGTGTCGGTCCAGCAGCGAATCTATCATGACGCGCGAAGCGTCCGCTCGGCTTTCCATGACAAAATCTCTTGTTAAAAGTGAAATCTGCCGGAAAATGGGTGATGTCCAGCTCTTGTGATAACCAGAGAAAGTGCACACGATGGTCACGGATCCACAGAGCGATCCGTTTAGAAATGAAATGGTCGTTCAGCCTGTCGATGACAGCTGGAGCACGGCGTGCCCCACAGCTGCTGTGGGCCGTCCTTAAAGCGATAGTAACATCCCTTAATGTCTTTGAAGCCCATAAAAGTTTCACCAAAAACCACCTGAATTTCTCGAATGGTGTCCACGTGGATGTGCCTCACAGTTTCTAAAAAAAAAATTGATCAAGCAAAGCAGCAGTCTCTCAGCCATTTCCCTGACAATGAAAATCCGCCGAGGCGGTGGACCACTCGTCACTCAAAGCCCGCTCACAGGCGAATGACGCAACCGACAGGCATGAAAAAAATCACGCATGCGCATGAAGGTTCAAGGTTGGCTCACGCAAGCACACTTGATTCAAATCCATATGGTTTTTTTTTTTTAAATAAGGTTGGATACTTTTCTAATAGACCTCGTATAAATGCATATAAACAGGGAGGTGATGGTCCAGTGGTTAAGCGTTGGGCTTGAGACCAGAGGATCCTCCATTCAAATCCCAGCATGACTGGAAAATCACTAAGGGCCCTTGGACAAGGTCCTTAATCCCCTAGTTACTCCCAGTGTGTAGTGAGCGCCTTGTATGGCAGCACCCTGACATTGGTGTGCTTGTGTGAATGGGTGAATGCAAGGCATCATGTAAAGCACTTTGTGCTTTTGATCCAGATGGAAAAGTGCTATATAAATGCAGTCCATTTAAACACTAAATGTTCACAATTAAAAAAATGTGCAATAAAAATATGTGCAAAGGAGAAACAAACAGGTTGAATTTGTACACAAGGAAAATGAATTTTTTTAACTGACAGGCAGCTGACAGGTACCAGCAGACCAAGTGTGCTGCAGCCCGTGCGGTCGCAGAGGCAAAAACTCGGGTCTGGGAGGAGTTCGGGGAGGCTATGGAGGAGGACTATCGGTTGGCCTCGAAGAGATTCTGGCAAACCGTCCGACGCCTCAGGAGGCGGAAGCAGCTCTCCACCAGCACTGTTTATGGTGCGGGTGGGGAGCTGTTGACCCTGACTGGGGATGTTGTCGGGCGGTGGAAGGAGTACTTCGATGATCTCCTCAATCTCATTGTCACATCTTCCAAAGAGGAAGCAGAGACTGGGGACTCAGAGGCGGACTCATCCATTACCCAGGCCGAAGTCACCAGGTGGTTAGAAAGCTCCTCGGTGGGCAAGGCTCCTGGGGTGGATGAAATACGTTCTGAGTACCTTAGTCTCTGGATGTTGTGGGACTGTCTTGGCTGACATGCCTCTGCAACATTGCATGGCGATCGGGAACAGTGCCTCTGGATTGGCAGACCGGGGTGGTGGTCCCTCTGTTTAAGAAGGGGGACCGGAGGGTGTGTTCCAACTATAGGGGGATCACACTCCTCAGCCTCCCCGGTAAGGTTGATTCCAGAGTACTGGAGAGGAGAATTCGACCGATGGTTGAACCTTGGATTCAGGAGGAGCAGTGTGGTTTTCGTCCTGGTCACGGCACACTGGACCAGCTCTACACGCTCCATCTGGTGCTCGAGGGTTCATGGGAGTTTGCCCAACCAGTCCACATGTGTTTTGTGGATCTGGAGAAGGCGTTCGACCATGTCCCTCGGGGCACCCTGTGGGGAGTCCTCCGGGAGTATGGGGTCCAGGGTCCTTTGCTAAGGACTATCCGGTCCCTGTACGACCGCAGCAGGAGCTTGGTTCGCATTGCCAGTAGTAAGTCAAGCCTGTTTCCAGTGCACGTTGGCCTCCGCCAGGGCTGCCCTTTGTCACTGGTTCTGTTCATTATTTTTATGGACAGAATTTCTAGGCGCAGGCCAGGGTGTAGAGGGGGGTCTGGTTTGGGAACCACAGAATCTCATCTCTGCTGTTTGCAGACGATGTGGTTCTGTTGGCTTCGTCAAATCAGGACCTTCAGCGTGCACTGGGGTGGTTTGCAGCCGAGTGTGAAGCGTCCGGGATGAAAATCAGCACCTCCAAATCCGAGGCCATGGTTCTTGACTGGAAAAAGGTGCTTTGCCCTCTTCAGGTTGGTGGAGTGTCCTTGCCTCAAGTGAAGGAGTTTAAGTATCTTGGGGTCTTGTTCACGAGTGAGGGACGGATGGAGCATGAGATCGATAGATGGATCGGTGCAGCATCTGCAGTGATGCGGTCACTGTATCGGACCGTCGTGGTGAAGAGAGAGGTGAGTAGGGGGGCAAAGCTGTCTATTTACCGATCGATCTACGTTCCGATCCTCACCTATGGTCATGTGATTTGGCTCATGACCGAAAGAACGAGATTGCGAGTACAAGCGGCCGAGATGAGTTTCCTCCGCAGGGTGGCTTGGCACTCCCTTAGAGATAGGGTGCTCCTCCACGTCGAAAGGAGTCAGTTGAGGTGGCTTGGGCATCTTTTCTGGATGCCCCCTGGACGCCTCGCTGGACGCCTCGCTGGAGAGGTGTTCCGGGCACGTCCCATTGGGAGGAGGCCCCGGGGAAGACTACCGAAGAGGGACTACGTCTCTCGGCTGGCTTGGGAATGCCTTGGGGTTCCCCCGGAGGAGCTGGGGGAGGTGTGTGTGGATCGGGAGGTCTGGGCGGCTTTGCTGAGCTGCTGCCCCCGCGACCCGACTCCGGATGAAGCGGAGGAAAATGGATGGATGGACGGATGGAAATGATGTGAGTATTTTTTGGCCAGTTAATTGTTCATCAGTATGATGGCTTGTGGAAAGGAACTGTTCCCATGTGTTGTTTTTGACGTACCACTTCAGATCCCGGAGATAGTGGATCGCAGGAACTAGAAAAGAGTCCCAAGTAGACACTGTGTTGTTGAGGATGGGGGGGGGAGTTTCTCTTGAGTCCACTATCATCTCCACAGTCTTGAGCAGGTTCAGCTCCAGGTTTTAAGGACCTGAGACCCTGATCTGGTATCGTCCGTTTCTGGAATTTAACAGAGGGGTTCCCTCAGGTGCAGTTGTTTATGTGCTAGATGTAATGCTCACCAGCCTCACCTGCTGTGTCCTGTCTGTCAGGAAGCTGGAGATCCACTGACAGGTGGGAGGTGGCACAAAGAGGTTGAAGGTTTTTGGTGGAGAATGTCAGGATGATGGTGTTGAACGCTGAGCTGAAGTCCATGAACACGCTCCTCACGTATGTCCCTACAGAGTCTAGGTCAGGGGTGGCCAAGTTCGGTCCTCGAGAGCCACATTCCTGACACTCTTAGTTGTCTCCCTGCTCCAACACACCTGAATCCAATGAAAGGCTCATTAAAAGTCTGCTAATGAGTCTTTCATTGGATTGGCTTGCCTCTACTGGTGGTTGGCTCTCACTGCGGTATTGTATCACTTCCTATTCCGGAGCACAGCGGTGTTTTTCTGTATCTGTTAGCTGTTTAATCTGCGCAGTTAGATTGATCTAGTTATCTAGATTACGATTTGTTTCCCAGTGTAATCTTTACGTGCCTTAACTAAAGCACTCCTTCTGCTGAATCACTTCTAAATTATTTACACATTATTCACTTTGCGTGTTTTTAGGAATCCGCTAGCTTAGCATAGCTATTAGCTCTTAGCCGATTTAGCATGGCGGCTTCTCCTGTCTCTCCCGCACTTTTCTGCTCTGGGTGTGAAATGTTTAGTTATTCCTCGGCCTCCTTTAGCAGTAATGGTACTTGTAATAAGTGTAGCATATTCGTAGCTTTGGAGGCCAGGCTGGGCGAATTGGAGACTCGGCTCCGCACCGTGGAAAATTCTACAGCTAGCCAGGCCCCTGTAGTCGGTGCGGACCAAGGTAGCTTAGCCGCCGTTAGTTACCCCCTGGCAGATCCCGAGCAGCCAGGAAAGCAGGCCGACTGGGTGACTGTGAGGAGGAAGCGTAGCCCTAAACAGAAGCCCCGTGTACACCGCCAACCCGTTCACATCTCTAACCATTTTTCCCCACTCGACGACACACCCGCCAAGGATCAAACTCTGGTTATTGGCGACTCTGTTTTGAGAAATGTGAAGTTAGCGACACCAGCAACCATAGTCAATTGTCTTCCGGGGGCCAGAGCAGGCGACATTGAAGGAAATTTGAAACTGCTGGCTAAGGCTAAGCGTAAATTTGGTAAGATTGTAATTCACGTCGGCAGTAATGACACCCGGTTACGCCAATCGGAGGTCACTAAAATTAACATTAAATCGGTGTGTAACTTTGCAAAAACAATGTCGGACTCTGTAGTTTTCTCTGGGCCCCTCCCCAATCGGACCGGGAGTGACATGTTTAGCCGCATGTTCTCCTTGAATTGCTGGCTGTCTGAGTGGTGTCCAAAAAATGAGGTGGGCTTCATAGATAATTGGCAAAGCTTCTGGGGAAAACCTGGTCTTGTTAGGAGAGACGGCATCCATCCCACTTTGGATGGAGCAGCTCTCATTTCTAGAAATCTGGCCAATTTTCTTAAATCCTCCAAACCGTGACTATTCAGGGTTGGGACCAGGAAGCAGAGTTGTAGTCTTACACACCTCTCTGCAGCTTCTCTCCCCCTGCCATCCCCTCATTACCCCATCCCCGTAGAGACGGTGCCTGCTCCCAGACTACCAATAACCAGCAAAAATCTATTTAAGCATAAAAATTCAAAAAGAAAAAATAATATAGCACCTTCAACTGCACCACAGACTAAAACAGTTAAATGTGGTCTATTAAACATTAGGTCTCTCTCTTCTAAGTCCCTGTTGGTAAATGATATAATAATTGATCAACATATTGATTTATTCTGCCTTACAGAAACCTGGTTACAGCAGGATGAATATGTTAGTTTAAATGAGTCAACACCCCCGAGTCACACTAACTGCCAGAACGCTCGTAGCACGGGCCGAGGCGGAGGATTAGCAGCAATCTTCCACTCCAGCTTATTAATTAATCAAAAACCCAGACAGAGCTTTAATTCATTTGAAAGCTTGACTCTTAGTCTTGTCCATCCAAATTGGAAGTCCCAAAAAACAGTTTTATTTGTTATTATCTATCGTCCACCTGGTCGTTACTGTGAGTTTCTCTGTGAATTTTCAGACCTTTTGTCTGACTTAGTGCTTAGCTCAGATAAGATAATTATAGTGGGCGATTTAACATCCACACAGATGCTGAGAATGACAGCCTCAACACTGCATTTAATCTATTATTAGACTCTATTGGCTTTGCTCAAAAGTAAATGAGTCCACCCACCACTTTAATCATATCTTAGATCTTGTTCTGACTTATGGTATGGAAATAGAAGACTTAACAGTATTCCCTGAAAACTCCCTTCTGTCTGATCATTTCTTAATAACATTTACATTTACTCTGATGGACTACCCAGCAGTGGGGAATAAGTTTCATTACACTAGAAGTCTTTCAGAAAGCGCTGTAACTAGGTTTAAGGATATGATTCCTTCTTTATGTTCTCTAATGCCATATACCAACACAGTGCAGAGTAGCTACCTAAACTCTGTAAGTGAGATAGAGTATCTCGTCAATAGTTTTACATCCTCATTGAAGACAACTTTGGATGCTGTAGCTCCTCTAAAAAAGAGAGCTTTAAATCAGAAGTGCCTGACTCCGTGGTATAACTCACAAACTCCTAGCTTAAAGCAGATAACCCGTAAGTTGGAGAGGAAATGGCGTCTCACTAATTTAGAAGATCTTTACTTAGCCTGGAAAAAGAGTCTGTTGCTCTATAAAAAAGCCCTCCGTAAAGCTAGGACATCTTTCTACTCATCACTAATTGAAGAAAATAAGAACAACCCCAGGTTTCTTTTCAGCACTGTAGCCAGGCTGACAAAGAGTCAGAGCTCTATTGAGCTGAGTATTCCATTAACTTTAACTAGTAATGACTTCATGACTTTCTTTGCTAATAAAATTTTAACTATTAGAGAAAAAATTACTCATAACCATCCCAAAGACGTATCGTTATCTTTGGCTGCTTTCAGTGATGCCGGTATTTGGTTAGACTCTTTCTCTCCGATTGTTCTGTCTGAGTTATTTTCATTAGTTACTTCATCCAAACCATCAACATGTTTATTAGACCCCATTCCTACCAGGCTGCTCAAGGAAGCCCTACCATTATTTAATGCTTTGATCTTAAATATGATCAATCTATCTTTGTTAGTTGGCTATGTACCACAGGCTTTTAAGGTGGCAGTAATTAAACCATTACTTAAAAAGTCATCACTTGACCCAGCTATCTTAGCTAATTATAGGCCAATCTCCAACCTTCCTTTTCTCTCAAAAATTCTTGAAAGGGTAGTTGTAAAACAGCTAACTGATCATCTGCAGAGGAATGGTCTATTTGAAGAGTTTCAGTCAGGTTTTAGAATTCATCATAGTACAGAAACAGCATTAGTGAAGGTTACAAATGATCTTCTTATGGCCTCGGACAGTGGACTCATCTCTGTGCTTGTTCTGTTAGACCTCAGTGCTGCTTTTGATACTGTTGACCATAAAATTTTATTACAGAGATTAGAGCATGCCATAGGTCTTTAAAGGCACTGCGCTGCGGTGGTTTGAATCATATTGTCTAATAGATTACAATTTGTTCATGTCAATGGGAATCTTCTTCACAGACTAAAGTTAATTATGGAGTTCCTCAAGGTTCTGTGCTAGGACCAATTTTATTCACTTTATACATGCTTCCTTAGGCAGTATTATTAGACGGTATTGCTTAAATTTTCATGTTACGCAGATGATACCCAGCTTTATCTATCCATGAAGCCAGAGGGACCACACCAATTAGCTAAACTGCAGGATTGTCTTACAGACATAAAGACATGGATGACCTCTAATTTCCTGCTTTTAAACTCAGATAAACTGAAGTTATTGTACTTGGCCCCACAAATCTTAGAAACATGGGTGTCTAACCAGATCCTTAATATGGATGGCATTACCCTGACCTCTAGTAATACTGTGAGAAATCTTGGAGTCATTTTTGATCAGGATATGTCATTCAAAGTGCATATTAAACAAATATGTAGGACTGCTTTTCCTCTCCTGTGGAACCAGCTCCCAGTTCAGATCAGGGAGACAGACACCTCTCTACTTTTAAGATTAGGCTTTAAAACTTTCCTTTTTGCTAAAGCTTATAGTTAGGGCTGGATCAAGTGACCCTGAACCATCCCTTAGTTATGCTGCTATAGACGTAGACTGCTGGGGGGTTCCCATGATGCACTGTTTCTTTCTCTTTTTGCTCTGTATGCACCACTCTGCATTTAATCGTTAGTGATCGATCTCTGCTCCCCTCCACAGCATGTCTTTTTCCTGGTTCTCTCCCTCAGCCCCAACCAGTCCAGCAGAAGACTGCCCCCTCCCCTGAGCCTGGTTCTGCTGGAGGTTTCTTCCTGTTAAAAGGGAGTTTTTCCTTCCCACTGTAGCCAAGTGCTTGCTCACAGGGGTCGTTTTTACCGTTGGGGTTTTACATAATTATTGTATGGCCTTGCCTTACAATATAAAGCGCCTTGGAGCAACTGTTTGTTGTGATTTGGCGCTATATAAAAAAAATTGATTGATTGATTGATTGATTGTCCTAAAAGTTCCATAAAAAGCCTTCAGTTAATTCAAAATGCTGCAGCTAGAGTACTGACGGAGACTAGAAGAAGAGAGCATCTCTCACCCATATTGGCCTCTCTTCATTGGCTTCCTGTTAATTCTAGAATAGAATTTAAAATTCTTCTTCTTACTTATAAGGTTTTGAATAATCAGGTCCCATCTTATATAGGGACCTCGTAGTACCATATCACCCCAATAGAGCGCTCGCTCTCAGACTGCAGGCTTACTTGTAGTTCCTAGGGTTTTGTAAGAGTAGAATGGGAGGCAGAGCCTTCAGCTTTCAGGCTCCTCTCCTGTGGAACCAGCTCCCAATTCACGATCAGGGAGACAGACCCCTCTCTACTTTTAAGATTAGGCTTAAAACTTTCCTTTTTGCTAAAAGCTTATAGTTAGGGCTGGATCAGGTGACCCTGAACCATCCCTTAGTTATGCTGCTCTAGATGTAGACTGCTGGGGTGGTCCCATGATGCACTGTTTCTTTCTCCTTTTTGCTCTGTATGCACCACTCTGCATTTAATCATTAGTGATCGATCTCTGCTCCCCTCCACAGCATGTCTTTTTCCTGGTTCTCTCCCTCAGCCCCAACCAGTCCCAGCAGAAGACTGCCCCTCCCTGAGCCTGGTTCTGCTGGAGGTTTCTTCCTGTTAAAAGGGAGTTTTTCCTTCCCCTACTGTAGCCAAGTGCTTGCTCACAGGGGGCCGTTTTTGACCGTTGGGGTTTTACATAATTATTGTATGGCCTTGCCTTACAATATAAAGCGCCTTGGGGCAACTGTTTGTTGTGATTTGGCGCTATATAAAAATTGATTGATTGATTGATTGATCCTCAACTGACCTGTTTGCCCGGCAAGCAACCTGCAGGGGGGCCAGCAGGCGTCCAGAGATGTACATCACGTGGCTCAACACCAGCCGTTTAAAAGGCTGACTACATATGTCAGGTCAACGGGCCTGTAGTTATTTAGCCCTGTTATCGAGGGTTTTCTTTGGGACTGGGATAATACTGGAGTATTGAAGCAGGATGGGGACCTCACACAGCTCCAGATACCTGTTGAAAATCGGGGTGAAGATGGAGGCCAACTGGACAGCACAGGCTGTCAGACACGAAGAAGAGACACCATCAGGTCCGGGAGCCTTTTTGATCTTTTGTCTGTGAAACTGCTGGCACACTTCCTCTTCGCAGATCGTTAGTGCAGGTGGGTTGCAGAGGGGAGGGGGAAGAGGGTCTAGGGGGTGCGGGTAGTCCATTGTTGTTGGGGTGGCTGAGGGGTGTGAGAGGGTCTCTTTCCAACCTGGCGTAAAACAGGTTCAGCTCCTCAGCCAGTCAGGGGTTCTCCACAGGGTGGGTGGATAGTCTCCTGTAGTTGGTGGGGATTGAATTAAGACTTAAATACTACAAAAAAAGCCTGAAATACTATTATTTCAATCCTCCCCTGCAAATTTATGCATATGAATATATTGATTACCCTGCAGCTTAAGATATCATGAAGGGGCCTTTCACACGGAAAACAGTGATAGCTGAACGAAGGGAAAAAAGTCAAAATGTCACAAATCATCGAGAAAAGGTACATGAATGAATCACTGAAAAAGCCTGCAAATCAAAAGCGCAAAAAGGAAGGAAACAAAACTGAAACCACCAACAGAAAAATGCTTTAACAGGAATTAAAACAAAACATACACAATGACGTGACCAACAGGGGGTATAAGACCAAGCACAGCCAGCCTTGTCCTCATGTCTGCAGTACTCGCAGGTGTGGCATTTGGTTGTCTTGACAACAGGGGAGAGGTGTTATTTGTCTTCACAACAACTTGTGTGCTCGTGCAGGCCACGAATGTTCGTCAATATTTAAGCAGTGATAAAACGTTTTTGCCGCTATTGTTTCTATATGACAATGTTGCTTTTCATCCCACACAAGGACGAGTCATCAGCAATGCAAGGACGTTACGTGCAGATCATCGGATCTTTAGTTACTGATCCATTCAGATAATGTCAAAGTTTGTGCATTACGTCAGACTTGGGATGACAGTCAAACGGAATGCTGACGTCACGGTAACTACGCAAACAATAAGGAACAGTCAAGACAGAAAGCAAAACGCAATATGGAGGAATTGAGATTGTCGTCGGGATTTTGATTGTATTTTCAACATTTGACATTTTTAACATTTTGAAAATTCTGATGTGGCAGCTGCAGGACCGAAGCTAGATGACAGTTAAATGATGCTTCCAAAAGCCAACATCCAGATTTCTTGTTTTGTTTGGGTGTCGTTGTCCTTCATTAGTGCCGTGTGACTTAAGTGAAAAAGTAACTAGAGAGTGGTTCTGTTGGAAAACCAGAACCACCAGACATGGAGTGGTGTCTTCTTCTGCAAGCCTCGTGTCTTGTGCACTGACGTGGACTCCCAAAATTTTCTGTATATTCATTTTGACAATTGTGTCGGTAGCATGGACCAAGCAGATGGTCACCCCCTTTGAGATTGGTCTGCTTGAGGTTTCCTCCTTAAATCATCAGAGGGAGTTTTCCCTACCACTGTCACCTGTGCGCTTGCTCTGGGGGTTGATAAGGTTAGACCCTTACTTGTGTGAAGTGCCTTTATTTTGATTTGGCGCTATATAAATGAAAATAAATGAAATGAAATGAAAACCGCCAAAATTAACCAGATGTTATTTGCTGCCTTTTTAGAACCAATAATTTCAGCTCCAGGGAGGGGCCCTACTTTAAATTAGGCCATTCTCTCAGTTCTAAGGAGCACATTTGTTCTCCAGTAATGGGATTCAAGTTGTTTTATGTTCACATTCCTTTTTTCTGTTCCCCTTTTTGTCTATTCCCATGTTGAAGGGTGAAATGTTTCAGGTTGCAAGGGCCATCAACAACAGTAACAAACATAATAAATGCCCTATCAAAATACAAGGTAATAACATAAATGTAAATGGGTTACATAGCCCTGTAAAAAGAAGTAAAGTTATTGCTAAATGAAGAGGGAAAGCATACATGCCGCCTTTTGGCAAGAGACGCATTTGTCTAATTCAGAACATGAAAAAGTTAAGAAACTGGGGTTACCTTTTATTTTTCACATAAATCAGGGTGGGAGAGGCGAGTAGCCATTCTAATACCTAATAATGTACAGTTTCAATTAACCCCCCAACTTTGAGATAAAGATGGTCATTACATCTTAAGCAAAGGCAAGCCGGACCACAAAGAGGGTACTGTAGCACATGTAATGTACTGTTCAGCGTTCACGCAATGTTCTATTCACAAAGAATTCACCTAATTCTGAACACCACCTGTACGTGCAGTGTGTGTACAGCTGTGTGTTGTAAACCATCTATTGACCGAATGCTGAAGTATTGGAAGTTCCTGACCAGCTATTTTCAGAGCCTTGGTGAGGAAGAATGCCCCAAGATTTTGTGGAAGTGTTTTGCAGAGGATGGCGCTGAAGTACCTGGGATGTACTTCCTCTTCCTCAGTTCCATTCTGAAGGTGTTCTCACACTGCATCAAATCACTTGAGGCCAAATCATCCAGCATAATCTGTGTGTTTAAAGTGATGACTGAATTTAAGAGGAGGCTGAAGGACATTTTTTTTTGGCTTTGCTGTGAACAACATACATAAACAGCTAAGTCCTAAATTGGCAAAGAAATGTGAGGCTGATTTCATTCTGTTCTATGAAAGAGCAAAGAATTATGTGAATGGATGTCTTCTCTGAGAACATTTTGTTGGCTGCCTTGATCTCTGCTGGTTCCTGCCTCTGTTATGCTCTGCACAGGTGGCGTGCCTCTCATCACCGCAAAAAACAAAATAAAAAACAAAACAAAACAAAAAATAAAACAAAAGCCCTGGTTCACATCATCTTTGCCAAAAAGAGCCTGGCCTTTTGTGTGTTCTTATGCAGCATTTGGGCTTCCAAGCTCATTTTTGACTAGCTATTTTTCTGCAGCCTGTCTCTTGGGGTTTCTACACCCTGCAACCATCTCAGCTAATTCCAGCTGTTATTTTCTCTGAGCATACTCACTCAGAGTCTTCTGAGAGCTGTGGTTCACACACCAACTGTGTTCCAATGCTCTGAACGTGAACGCAGGACTTTGTTCACGTGCTCTGCACACCACTCACCTACTTGTCTCATCCTCCAGAATCCAAGTTGACAGCTTGCAGGCGGCCACCTGGTTCCCGGTACCATTCCTTCACTACTTCATCTCCTGCTGTGGACTCCCTTGTCCTCTCATCATCCTGGTTCTTATCCCAGTCGGGCTGTGGTCCCCTGGTTCCACTCCTGTGTGGGGTGTGTCTTCACTCTGCAGGCTTCACTTTAATTATCCTTCCAAGTTCTGTTGCAAATTCAATTGTCAAATAAATCCCTTTGTTCATTCTGCTCTCTTTCTGCTCCCTGCATTTGGATTTCAACCATTTGGTCCTGATTCCAACCGTAACAGACCATTTTCACAGCAAAGTGCCAAAGGTCAGCCTCACAACTGCTGTGTCTTATGAAGGAGAACAGTGATCCAGTCCAGGCCTGCAAACTGAAGATGCTGATAGGGATGGATTCTATGAGAATACAGCACAGTGGAAGCTATTCTAAACTCTTCAGAAATGGAAGGTTGCCACGGTGAGGAGCAAGATCTGAAGCTGTTTTCAAAAGCACACTCCCTGCAGCAACGTGTGTTCTCAATGATGACCTCAGCATAGAGAAATGAGAGAAAACGTCTGGATGTGCAAAGCGTCAAGGCAGAGCTGCATATTTTTGTGTGAATTTCACATTTGAGTGCACAAATTCCTTACAAACAAAAACTCTTGGAAGCAGCCAGGAAGGCCAAAATAAAATAGCAAATTCACATAAGTAGATGAATAAAGCAATACCACAGTAACCAACAAAATTTACCTCATTGGCCGCATGAAGTAAAAAAGGAATAAAGCTGACTTCACCCAGCTTCTTCTCAACAGAAGACACCCCTTCGCCTACGGTGGCTCCTAATGTGCACCAATTAACTGTATCCCCTGAATTGGTACATGCGGAACAAACAAAAGTTCCCCTTCTTCTTGAAGTGTTTTTCACCAAATTCACATGAATTTACTTGAAATGATGACTTATATATTCTTGAACATTTTCAGTGAAACAATACTATGTTAGATGTCTTTTTACATGAGTATTAAAATAATGAATTAAATATATGACAGTTGCCTTTGACGGCAGCTACAATATTTTATATTATATATATTCAAAAGCCTGACAAGGGAAAAACATTGCAAATTAATTGAAGCTACATGTCTTATATGCATCAAATTTTACCATTTTCTGTGGCAATGTTGTATGCGTCGTCCCTGTTAAACATAAAATAAAAATTACACCTCATTAGTGGTCTCCAATACTGGATGTTTTTCAAAGCCGTTAGTGTCAATTCAGCAATTCATGATATTTTTCTAACACACTGGCACACCCAGGAATGGAATAGTTGTCAGTCTGTTTGATGTACCACAGCTCATCAGGAATTCCCCCAAAGAAGCAAAAACAATCCGGAAGGACACTTTTCAATAGGATGGGTGTGGCTGAGGTTTGGGTAACGGTGATTTTTTTTAATGTTAAGGGGTTTTCAAAGTTGAATCCCTTGCAGTGCCTCGTTTCCAGCTATCATCTACCCATTGCTGATTATGCCCAGTGATAATCAAGAGGTGTCACGCACCTCTGTCCACACCACCACAATGTAGCTGAAATTAAAGAAGATTTTAATGAATGTGCCTTATTGTGAATTGGTTATTATTAAATGTTATGTGTTTTCACAGCCTTTTTGAGAGCAATGCAAAAAGCTACTCTACATCTCAAGACATTCATGAATCAGAATGAACTCTACTCCTAGACTGTATATATACTGGACCACAGGTGGATAGTAACATGTTACATTTACTCCAGTACATGTACTTGAATAGTATTTTTTTTTTTTAAATTGCACTTCTGAGAGTAGCTGTTTCATAGAATTAGGGAATAACCCCTGTTGTGTCTGATGTTTTGTGGACGTTCATGCTGGAATTTATGGTCGCAAATTGAGTTTTACCGGCAGCGCGTTAGCGGAGCCGATAAAACATAATCCAGCAGTAACGTCCGCAAATCATCAGACACAAGGGGGTTATTCCCATTCTAATCCAGTTCCATTGTTTGCGCAGTTTATGTTTCTGTAAGTAATTTGGGTCGGTGAAGCTTCCTGTAGCGATCAGTGTCTTCATGCCAAACTGGAAATTCTGTGAGCAGACCCACAGATTTCTCCATCTCATCAGCTGCACTGAGTTAAATCCACGTTAAATCCATCAATCAATCCAGTTAACTCCATTAGATCCATTTATTTCGGCGTCCATCGCTCCTCCAGTTTCTGTCGCTCTTAGCTGATAGCGCCATTATTGACACCTACACAGCAACGCGGTCAGGGCGCAGAGTTATACATCAAATGTGAAACGGTCGAATATTTTGTGTTTGGGGAAAAGTGTAGTGACACCGACCCACAAACGGGGGCGCAAATGAACGGTCAATAGATGAGCCAAAAGGTTAACAATTTAATGTTGTGAATGTGCACAACGACTATACAGACAATCTCAGAATATGATAGCAAGTCAATACACAAAGGTGACGTGTGGGCAGGCTCGGGATAGAAGACGTCTGTCCTGAGGAAGAGCCGGAACCACACGATTTCCGCCGCCACCGAACCTGGTGAATACTGGAGCCGCCAAGTCCCGAATTCCCAGGTGATCACTGTCCCCGACTGTCGGATCTGGTACTGCTGGTGAGGAGCACAAACAGTGAGATGTGGGTGTGTGCACACCCAGTAACAAAAACAGTCAGAAGGTGGAAAGTCACCTCCACCTCTAATCACACACTCGTGCAGCTCCTGTTAACCACTGATCTGGTTGGAGTGTGAAGCAAAGCCATCGCTGATCACACCAAACACCAATCCCACAGATAAGGAAACACTTACAGGAAAACAGCTGCAAGAAGTTCAGACTATTAGTCAGTGTTTTCAGGTTCAGCAGAGAATTACCTTCACAGGTAGATGATATTCTCGGCAATGAGGTGGAGATGACGTCCGGGTTTTTATGGAGTAGTATGATGAAGGTAGATGGGTGACAGCTGTCACTCATTATCTCATGACAGCTGTTCACCCATCTACACCCGGCTGTGTCCGTGGCTGGGGCAAGTTGCCCTCTCGTGCCTGAAGCCCGCACTTCAGGCAGGGCACCCTCTGGTGGTGGGCCAGCAGTACATCCTCTTCTGGTGGCCCACACAACAGGGGTCCCCCCAACGGGTGCCTCCTGGCTGCCCGACCCAGGTTTATCCGGGTGTCGGCGGTAGAAATCGGCCAGGAGGGCCGGGTCCAGGATGAAGCTCCTCTTCACCCAGGAGCGTTCTTCGGGTCCATACCCCTCCCAGTCCACCAAATACTGGAACCCCCGGCCCATTTGACGGACGTCCAGGAGCCGGCACACTGTCCAAGCCGGCTCCCCGTCAATGATCCGGGCAGGAGGCGGCGCCCGGACCGGGAGCACAGAGGGGTGAGGTGAGGTGTGGTTTAATCCGGGAGACATGAAAAACAGGGTGGATCCGCAGTGAAGCCGGGAGCTGGAGCTTCACTGCAGCAGGACTGAGGATTTTGATGATCTTGAATGGTCCAATGAACCTGTCCATCAGTTTGGAGGAGTCCACCTGCAGGGGAATGTCCTTGGTTGATAACCACACCTCCTGCCCCGGGCTAGTATGCAGGGGCCAGGGACCGCCGGCGGTCTGCATGGGCCTTAGCCCTCGTCCGGGCCTTTAACAAGGCAGAACGGGCGGTGAGCCCACACCCGACGGCACCTCCGCAGGTGGTGCCTAGACCGAGGGCACACCGACCTCTCCCTCCACCACGGGAAACAATGGGGGCTGGTACCCAGACACACCTCAAATGGGGAGAGGGCCGGTGGCAGAAGACACCTGGCTGTTATGTGCATACTCGATCCAGGCCAGATGGTTACTCCAGGTTGTCGGCGTGCGCGGGATGTCACACAGCGGAGGGTCTGCTCCAACTCTTGGTTGGCCCATTCTGCCTGTCCGTTCGTCTGTGGGTGGTACCCGGACGAGGAGGGCTCACGGTGGCCCCCAGTTCTCTGCATAAACTCCTCCAGACTTGAGAGGGAAAACTGGGGACCACGATCCGAGACTACGTCAGTTGGTATCCCATGCAGACCGACGACGTGGTGGAACCAGGAGGTCTGCTGTCTCCTGGGCCGTTGGGAGCTTCGGGAGGGCCACGAAGTGGGCCGCCTTGGAGATCAGTCCACTATCGTGAGGATTGTGGTGTTGCCCTTGGGACAGCGGGAGGCCCGTGACGAAATCCAGGCCGATATGGGACCGGGGCGATGAGGCACAGAAGCGGCTGGAGAGAAGTCCTTGGGACCTTTTGTGGTCTGCCTTGCCCCTGGCACAGGTGGTGCAGGCCTGGATATACTCCCGGACGTCGGCCTCCATAGAGCCCACCAAGAAGCGCTGCCGGACAACTGCCACGGTCCCTTCGCACACCTGGATGACAGGAGAGCTTGGAACCGTGACAGAAATCCAAGACTGCAGCTCTGGCTTCTGGGGGACGTACATACGATTCTTCGGACCAGTTCCGGGGTCCGGGCTCCATGCCAGGGCCTCCTGGACGGTCTTTCTCCACGTCCAGGTGAGGGTGGCCACGATAGTGGGACTCCGGAATGATGGGCTCCGGTGGATCCGACAGCACAGTTTTGACTTTGTCTTCGTATACCCGGGACAATGCATCCGATCTCTGGTTCTTGGTCCCGGGGCGATAGGTGATCCGAAAGTCAAAACGTCCGAAGAACAGTGACCAGCGAGCTTGCCTGGGGTTCCGCCGCTTGGCGGGCCTGATATACTCCAGGTTCCGCTGGTCAGTGAAAACCGTGAACGGCACAGACGCTCCCTTCAACAGGTGGACTCCACTCCTCAAGAGCCTCTTTCACCGTAAGGAGTTCTCGATTGCCGACGTCATAGTTCCGTTCAAGCGGGGGTCAACCTGCGAAAAAAGTAGGCCACGGGTGAAGAACCTTATCGGTCTCCCCGCTCTGGGATAGCACGGCTCCTATCCCTGAGTCAGAGGCGTCCACTTCAACCACAAACTGGCGGCTAGGGTTCGGGCTGCACCAGAACTGGTGCAGACGAGAACCGGCGTTTCAACTCCTTGAACGCGGCTTCGCACCGATCCGACCAGGTGAAGGGGAGTTTTGGAGAGGTCAGGGCTGTCAGGGGGCTAACTACCTGACTGTAGCCCTTAATGAACCTCCTGTAGAAATTTGCAAAGCCGAGGAACTGTTGCAGCTTCCTACGGCTTGTTGGTTGGGGCCAATCTCTCACCGCCGCAACCTTGGCTGGATCAGGGACAACAGAGTTGGAGGAGATGATGAACCCCAGGAAGGACAAAGAGGTGCGGTGAAACTCACACTTCTCGCCCTTCACAAACAGCCGGTTCTCCAACAACCGCTGCAGGACCTGACTTACATGCTGGACTTGAGTCTCAGGATCCGGGGAAAAGATGAGTATGTCATCCAGATATACGAAGACGAATCAGTGCAGGAAGTCCCGCAAGACGTCATTTACCAAAGCTTGGAACATCGCGGGGGCGTTGGTGAGGCCGAACGGCATGACCAGTTACTCAAATGACCTAATGGGGTGTTAAATGCCATCTTCCATTCGTCTCCCTTCCGGATCCGAACCAGGTGATACGCATTCCTAAGGTACAGTTTGGTGAAAATTTGGGCTCCATGCAGGGGCGTGAACACTGAATCCAACAGGGGTAAAGGGTATCGATTGCGAACCGTTATGTCGTTCAGACCCCTGTAATCAATGCATGGACGGAGGCCGCCGTCTTTCTTGCCCACAAAAAAGAAACCTGCACCCATCGGGGAGGTGGAATTCCGGATCAGCCCGGCAGCTAATGAGTCCCGGATGTAGGTCTCCATTGATTCGCGCTCAGGACGTGAGAGGTTGTACAGCCTGCTGGACGGGTACTCAGCGCCCGGGACCAATTCAATGGCACAATCGTACGGACAGTGCGGGGGAAGGGTGAGCGCCAGATCCTTGCTGAAGACGACAGCAAGGTCGTGGTACTCAACCGGCACCGCCATCAGATTGGGAGGGACTTTAACCTCCTCATTAGCATTTACACCGGGAGGAACCGAGGATCCTAAACAATTCCGGTGGCAGGTTTCGCTCCACTGAGTCACAACCCCAGACGGCCAATCAATCCGGGGATTGTGTTTAATCATCCATGGGAAGCCCAAAATCACGCGGGAGGTAGAAGGAGTTACAAAAAACTTAATCTCCTCCCAGTGATTCCCAGACACTACCAGGGCTACAGGTAGTGTCTTGTGTGTGATAAAAGGGAGAAGAGTGCCATCTAGTGCTCGCACCTTCACTGGCGAAGAAAGCGCCACCAGAGAGAGCCCTACCTCCCTTTCCCATCTGATATCCAGCAGATTCCCTTCTGACCCCGTGTCCACCAGTGCTGGGGCTTGAAGGGTTAAATCCCCGCTCAGGATTTTAACTGGGAGTCGTGTAGACAGATGTGTATGACCCACGTGAATGTTTTGACCCCCCCTCAGCCCAGTCTCTAAGGGCGGGCGTTTGTGTTTTGACCGTTTGGGGCAGTCTCTCTGCTGATGCTCACTCGAGCCGCAGACAAAGCACTCCCCACGGACCAGCCTCCTCTGTCTGAATGCGGCCCTGCTCGTGTCCCTAGCACCGTCAGCAGGGGGAGCTGTAGCCACACGGAGCGCTGTGGCTGTGGAGCGTGGGGAAGACGGCTCCCTTTCGGACCCGGGAGGAAGAGGGACGGCTTGTGCCTGACCATGCCCTTCGCCTCTCTCCCGTCGGCATTCTTCTAACCGGTTGTCAAACTGTATAACCAAATCGATAAGCTCAGCCAAATCCCGCGGTTCCTCCTTAGCCACCAGGTGCTCCTTCAGGACCGGCAACAGTCCGTTTATGAAGGCGGCGCGGAGCGCAGTCATATTCCAGCCGGACCTCGCAGCCGTGATGCGGAAGTCGACTGCATATTTGGCTGCACTCCGACGCCCCTGTCTCATTGACAGCAGCACGGTAGACGCGGTTTTCGCCTCTGTTAGGGTGATCAAAAACGGTCCTGAGCTCCCTCACAAACCCAGTATAAGTGGTAAGGAGCCGTGAACCTTGCTCCCAAAGCGCTGTAGCCCAAGCGCATGCCTCACCCCGAAGCAAATTAATCACGTAAGCCACCTTGCTGGAGTCAGACGCGTACATCACGGGACGCTGTGCAAAGACGAGCGAACACTGCATAAGAAAGTCCGCGCACGTCTCCACACAACCTCCGTACGGCTCTGGGGGGCTTATGTATGCTTCAGGGGATGGTGGGGGGTGGTCGTTGAATGACCAGTGGAATGTCTGTATTCGGCACCGGGTCGGCAGGAGGAGGAGCTGCAGCAGCGCCCTGAGCGCGCGCTTCCACCTGCGCGGTGAGAGCCTCCATCCTGCGATTAAGGATGAGGTTTTGCTCGGCCATCCGAGCGGTAAAGGCGGTGAGGATATGCTGCAACTCACCAATCATGCCTCCAGCCGACGCCTGTGCACCCTGCTCTTCCATTGGCTGTCCAACAGTTGGTTGACGCCCCTCGGGATCCATGACATTGGCCGAGATATCGTGTTGGGGAAAGTGTAGTGACACGGACCCACAACAGGCGGCGCAAATGAACAGTCAATAGATGAGCCAAAAGGTAACAATTTAATGTTGTGAATGTGCACAACGACTATACAGACAATCTCAGAATATGATAGCAGTCAATACACAAAGGTGACGTGTGGGCAGGCTCAAGGATAGAAGACATCTGTCCTGAGAAGAGCCGGAACCACACGATTTCCGCCACCACCGAACCTGGTGAATACTGGAGCTGCCGAGTCCCGAATTCCCAGGTGATCACCGTCCCCGACTGTCGGATCTGGTACTGCTGGTGAGGAGCACAAACAGTGAGATGTGGGTGTGTGCACACCCAGTAACAAAAACAGTGAGAAGGTGGAAAGTCACCTCCACCTCTAATCACACACTCGTGCAGCTCCTGTTAACCACTTATCTGGTTGGAGTGTGAAGCGAAGCTGTCGCTGATCACACCAAACGCCAATCCCACAGATAAGGAAACACTTACAGGAAAACAGCTGCAAAGAAGTTCAGACTATTAGTCAGTGTTTTCAGTTCAGCAGAGAATTACCTTCACAGGTAGATGATATCTCGGCAATGAGGTGGAGATGACGTCCGGGTTTTATGGAGTAGTATGATGAAGTGTAGATGGGTGACAGCTGTCATGAGATAATGAGTGACAGCTGTCACCCCCGGCTGTGTCTGTGGCGGCAGCGCCCTCTCGTGCCTGAAGCCCGCACTTCAGGCAGGGCGCGCTCTGGTGGTGGGCCAGCAGTACCTCCTCTTCTGGCAGCCCACACAACATTTTGCCATCGTCATATTGTTGATATTTTATGGTCTGAAATCTCACACGATTAACCAATAAGATTTACAAAACAAATGTAATTGGATTAGAATACTTATTAGCCATTCTCATCTTTTTTACCCTCACCCGAGCTCTGTAGCTCTGTATTTTTGCTGTAGATGTCGGCATACACATGCAGCACCATAAAAGTGATTTTTGGGCAGGAAACGTCAGCACTGGGCCACAAAAGACAAATAAACACAAGCATACTATGCATACCTTCATACATACAGTTGTATTTATGAGTTTAGGCACCCCCGATAATTTTCATGATTTTCTTTTCTAAATCACTGGTTGTTTGGATCAGCAAGTTCAGTTAAATATATCATATAGCAGACAAACGGTGATATTTGAGAAGTGAAATGAATATAGGATTTACAGAAAGTGTGCAATAATTCTTTAAACAAAATTAGGCAGGTGCATAAATTTCGGCACCCCAACAGAAAAAAAATACATCAATATTTAGTCGCCCTCCTTTTGCAGAAATAACAGCCTCTAAGCACTTCCTATAGCTTCCAATGAGAGTCTGGATTCTGGTTGAAGGTATTTTGGACCATTCTTCTTTACAAAACATCTCAGGTTTGTTGGTTTCCGAGCGTGGACAGCCCGCTTAAAATCACACCACAGATTTTCAATAATATTCAGGTTTGGGGACTGAGATGACCATTCCAGAACGTTGTACTTGTTCCTCTGCATGAATGCCTCAGTAGATTTTGAGCAGTGTTTAGGGTCGTTGTCTTGTTGAAAGATCCAGCCCCGGCGCAACTTCAACTTTGTCACTGTTTCATGAACATTGTTCTCAAGAATCTGCTGATATTGACTGGAATCCATGTGACCCTCAGTTTTAAAAAGATTCCCAGTACCTGCACTGGCCACACAGCCCCACAGCATGATGGAACAACCTCCAAATTTTACTGTAGCTAGCAAACATTTTTCTTGGAATGCTGTGTTCTTTTTCAGCCATGCATACAGCCCCTTGTTATGTCCAAATAATTCAATTTTAGTTTCATCAGTCCATATCACCTTATTCCAAATGAAGCTGGTTTGTCCAAATGTGCTTTAGCATACCTCAAGCGACTCTGTTTGTGGCGTGTACACAGAAAAGGCTTCCTCTGCATTACAGCATCATACAGCATCTCCTTGTGCAAAATGCGCTGTATAGTTGAACGATGCACAGAGACACTATCTGCAGTAAGATCATGTTGTAGGTCTTTGGAGGAGGTCTGTGGGTTGACTATGACTGTTCTCACCATCTTTCGCTTCCGCTTATCTGAGATTTTTCTTGGTCTGCCACTTCGGGCATTAACCCTCTCGGGCCGACGCTGTCGTATACGATGGCTAAGACTGAGCTTTACTAAATTATAAATAACTTTTGAATGATATGAGATAGAAACTTACTTTTTTTTGTTGAAAAGTTGACTCCTGGACTTTCGATCCAGCCATCGGCCATCTTGTACTCCTCATAGAAGCTGTGTGATGACGTGCGCAATGTGAGTGTCCAATCGGAATTGGTTCACCGTCACATGGGTTTCCAAAATCCAATCGTAGGGCAGATTTACCTCACGTGAAAAGCCAAAGATCATTTTCAGGAGTGATGTGTTACTAGTTCGACTGCTTGAATAGCCCTCTGGGTGCTCCAATGAGTACATACTATTAGTACATACTCCGTGTGCCCTGCGCCATTACGCACAGCGATCAGTGAAAGCAGGAGCAGACGGAGAGCCTCTGATGACAATCTCATGTGCTCAAACAAAGAGTGTGTAACTATCAGGATTGCTCCACTAGTTTGCATGTAAATGTTACTGGATAACTCTGTTGCTTTCTCTGCATAAAGCACTGTTTACCATATCAATGGACAACAAAACGCATATACCATTTTGTATATATTGTTCAAAATGTGCATTTGTGTTTATTGTTTGAACCTTTTTGTTGTACAGACTTTCACACAAGACCTCAAATTACCTTTATAAAGTGTCAAAACAGTTGTTTATTATAGTTTGCTGTGTGTTTTGAATAAATGTGTGTGGAAAATTATTTTTTGCTTTATTTTTTCCTTGCCTATTTTTGATTGTAAACCTTTATTAGACTTATAAAACATAACAAAAATATATATTCCTAAAGCACAGGTTGTCCTGAAAAAAGAGACATAAAACTTGATTGTGGGATGCAGGGAGAGCTGTTAACAGCAATAATAAAACATTTATGCCAGGTGAGGGATCTGTCCAAAAAATGCCCGCGGACCCCAGAGGGTTAACTAGTACTGTGTCTTCCATTTCCTCACTATGTTCCTCACAGTGGAACCTGACAGCTGAAATCTCTGAGATAGCTTTTTGTATCCTTCCCCTAAGCCATAATGTTGAACAAGCTTTGTTTTCAGGTCATTTTGAGAGTTGTTTAGAGGCTTCCGTGTTGCCACTCATTAGAAGAGATGTAAAGAGGGGAAACATTTGCAAATGGTCACCTTAAATACCCTTTCTCATGATTGGATTCACCTGTGTAAGGAGATCAAGGGTCAATGAGCTTACCAAACCAATTTTGTGTTCCAATTAGTGCTGAATGTATTCAAATTAATAAAATGACAAGGGTGCACAAATTTATGCACCTGCCTAATTTTGTTTAAATAATTATTGCATGCTTTCTGTAAATACTAGAAACTTCATTTCATTTCTCAAATATCAGTGTGTTCGTCTGCTATATGATATATTTAATTGAAATTTCTGATCCAGACAACCAATGATTTATAAAGGAAAATCATGAAAATTACGAGGGGTGCCCAAACTTGCACACAACTGTACAAAATACATTCAAGCATTTTTGGAATCTAAAAATGCAAGATAGGGATGAGCGAGTACACCACTATCTGTATCTGTTCAACCATCTAAATTATCTGTATCCGTATCTGTACTCATCCAGTTGTTAAGCTCTGATTTAACGCATCACGTGATAAATCTGTTTCCAGGTCCAAAGACCTGCAAGTTGACAATTAAAGTTATGTCTGTATGATCCTTTTAAGGATCTACAGTTTAAGTTTAGTTTATATTACAGTGTGCGCAAACCTCCGTCCCTCCACCTCCGTTAACTGCATTCATCTGTTTCTAAGGGCCCTGTCCCACTGGCGTTTAGGAGGATTTGCGTATGGATTGCACACAAAATTGGCCCATATTCGCCAAACATCCGCAATATCCGTGTAACATGCCTGTATGAGTCGGCCGTCATCCGAACACGCCCATGATCATCTGCAGAGGCATGCATGTCTGCAGCCAGGATTTTTGAGTAGCTCAAAAATCTGGATGCGGATAACACCCGCCTTACATACTCAATTCATACACAATACATACTCACTCTGTGCGCTGTATATCTGCCATTAACTGCTGATATCCGCAACTGACAGGGATTTGTGGCTTGGCAGTGGACTGGGACAGTGTGTAAAACAGATATATCGCGTGCCCATCATGTCCACATCACAAACTAAAATAAGTTGTAGCGAATGCATACAGATTGGCCGCGAATAAAGTGTTTGTATTACATCTGCTTTGCAGCTGATTTGCAGACAATCTGTGAATGCGTAACAAACATGTCACGTAAACCCAAAGTACTATATGTGGCAGAAAGTGACATACCTGCCAGTCAGTGCCGGTCTGGCTGTGTAGATCCACAAAGACATACGTAGCTGCTGCAATCGGGTCTCCTCCAGGACTTTTATTTAACACCAACAAAAGGAAGAGTTGCTGTTTAGCCACAACTCACGCTGAAGTCTGTTTTCTGTGACACTCTCAAAAAAACAAAAAAAACAAAAACACCGTCTCACACCCCGAGCGGCTTACCCCCTCCCGCTTCCCAAACTCATGAACAGTTGAACTCATGAACCCTCGCATGACAACACTCTGTGATCAACTTGTCCAAGTCCAGCAAATGCTTCAGAGGCTGTATTGTTGGTGTGAATAGTGATGCCACAAGGAGCGAGTGCGCTTCTTTTATGACTGCAATGCAGATGCCGTGCACGTGCAACACGTGCGCGATGCATTCATAATACACCCGTAATACTGCCGTGATAATCTCAATGTGTCGGATCAGTTTCCTCACTACATGCGTTATATAACTGTGATTGTTCATCATATATTCTCTATATATTATTAGTATATCCGTAATTCATACTGGGACATTTGTCATTTTTGGCCATTTTTGTTGCGGACGACAACGAACGCCTGCAATTTGTATACTCAATTCATGCGCAATTAATCCTCTCCCCAGTGGGACAGGGCCCTAAGGTAAGAACACTTAATAAAAGTTTTTTCTAATTTATATACTTTATTATGCACAGGTAAAATATACGTCTGTTTGTTAATAAAAATTTTTTTTTTATTACAGTAAACAGGACGTTAAAGTGCAAACTTCACTTTCCCCCTGAACGACATGACAGGAAATGATCGCAGGTCACAGCAACTCCCATTGAAAATAACGGAGAAATGACCTGACCTGGCATTTTTACATAAATCAAATGCAATAACAACATCTAAAAACCCATTTAATATATCCAGGAGAGTTTTAGGCACAATATACAAAGAGTTTTATGTTGCAAAGATAATGCCGTTGTCTGTATGCAGTGCCTCGCAGTTTCGCTGATTTTTTTAGTCCAATTTTGCATGCTTTTTTTTTTTTTTTTACAGTGCATTGTGCTCTGCATCCTCATCAAGCAGGCTGGTGTTCTGTCGAGATGATGGGACACCTGTTGTGGCACCGCGAAGGGAGAGTACGCGCATTGCGTTCTGCTTGTCTGTTTATAAGAATCTTCTCACCCAGAAGAAAAAAGAGCACCAACAACTACCCATAACTGTGTTCTTCACTCGGAAAAAAAACACCTGCAGCAAGGCCAGTGGCGGTCCTAGAGTGATTTACTCCCCGGGCGAAACCCCCTGCGTGCCCCCCCGCGCACACTAACGTGGCCACCACCTCCGCCCCACCACCCATGAAAACACTAACTTCGTCCAGAACACCCACAATCCCACAAATTAACTCACAACAGCTATTTTCAAGAACAAATTTCCGGTTTTAATGTCTACTGCAATAACAAACACAAAGATAAACAATAATTACTTCAATAAAGTTTTTGAACATAAAAAAAAACAAAAGACTCAGTGACTTCACATTACAACTATGTACAGTACAGGTATTTAAGAAAGCACAACTGCACTACAGCACCACCTGATGGTCAAAATATTGCACGTCATTCAGTTTTACCAACAGAGTGCACTTTGTATTATCATAGAGTACCACTCACCATAATGAACAAGACTTAAACCTCCATTAAAGTCACACCATATAAATAACAAAAGAAGTTAAACAATCTGTATATTACAGAATACCATGAAGTGACAAAAAATGTACAAAAACCCCCCTATACATTAAAGTGGCAAAAATGGTTAAAGCGCAATCATGTATCATAAATAAATGAACGACAGGTAAATTCTATACCCATTACTGTACACATAAGAAGAAATAACAAACACTATTGTGTATCATAACAGGAAGCAACAAGTGAAGAAGTTAACACTCTTTAAAGGCAAAAATGGAAAACCACAATAATTTGTCCTAAATAACAAGAAGTGCAAAGAAGTAAGAGGAAAACAGTCTATATACAAAAGTTTGCAGGAGGGCATCATAATTGTTTGCCACAGTGCTCGTTATCCGTGATGTGAAATTCCATCGAGTAGGAGCATTTCTGGGAAACCTTGAGCAGCCTGCAGACTCAAGAAAAGACATCCTCTTTGTGGATTTTGAGAAAGATGTGGCAAACCCAGAGAGTGATGCAAAAAATATTCTGCACTCAGATAAGTATTTAGCCCCCTGAGACAGAACCAGATTCAGTCTGTGTGTATAGCAGTGCACAGACATTGACCTGGGAGCTGTTGCTTTAACTTTGGCCTGCAAACCATTGAGAGCTGAAGCCATGACAGCAGCCACGGCTTCTTCATAAGGAAGACTATCAAATGGCTTCGCCAAAATCCGGTCCACAACATTCAAATTGTCTGCCATTATGTGCAGCTTGCTACCTAGCTAGCTCGCTAGCTGGGACTGGCGCGAGGCTAGTGTGAAGTGTGTCCGCCTGTGAGTGCTTTGTGACGGTGGAGGAGCTCAGCAGCACCCGCTGCTCGGTAGGGACAGAAACTGCAATAGAAGTCAGAAAGAGTGATAGAAGTCAGTCTCCAAACACAAGCAGCTACAAAAAAAACACCAGAAATAGAAGCTCGATTTGTCGCTAGTCATTTTTAACAAAGAAAATGCCGCTAAGAGGATTAGGAAAGTCTCCGGTTCAACTCAGAAAAGAACGAAAATGCTCCCACGGATGTTTACACCAAAAGATCGCTGATTCGCTCATCTCCCTGTCAATCAAAAAGGGATTCAGCCTCAGACAGATCATCCAATCATCATTAAGAAGCTGAGCGTCGGGCCAACCGAGGCCAGCCCACTGCCCCATAGACCCCCAGACACGCTGAGCGTCCGATGGGCGGGACAAAGCCCAGCATTTATCCAATGACTCATCACGTTTCGCTGCACTCTTTGCTTCGCTATTAAACTCTGTGGTCACTCAGCGTCCACTGTTTAAAGCACTGTGAAGCTGCGGGAATACGTAAATCAATACATACCTTTTTCCTTTGCTCGTTTCTCCTTTTCTTCTTTCTTTTTCTTTAAAAATTGGGCACCTGATGGGTTTGATTGTTTCCTATCCATGATTATGTCTTACTCCGTTTCGACCACCTCCTCGTCCAAACATTGAATGATTCCCCCCTCCCCTTGCACAAACTCTGCACTGTGCATGTTGCTCACCTAACGCGAGAGGTGAGATGAAGGGGGGGCACTCTGCCGTAACATAACCATGAACTCCCCCGTCAGGACAACCTCCCCCCCCCCCCCGGTTTTATTTATTTATTTATTTTTTGGACAGGTTTTTTTTTTTGACCGTTTTTTTTCCCCGCACGCTCGTGCCGCCCCCCCGCGATGCCGCCGCAGGACCGCCCCTGAGCGAGTCCTTCAGCAGAGCGGCGCCACGACGAAGAGGCGCGATCAGAGGATCTGTGAAATACTGGTCAGTCACTATTAATAATTTCTTATGTGTCCAACCTCGTAGGTTGAGCGTTAAAATTAAATTAATTAGTTCTAAAAGCCATCATAATTATTTATAGGAAAATGTTCTATTTTTATTTCTCAAACAAATGTTTGGGCCTGAAAACAGGTTGGTCTTATTTTTCTACTAAGGCTTGAACTTTGAGTGTTTACACATGAGAGAAAAGTGAGAAAATGTTAATGCCTGTTTGAGAAAAGTGTATAAAGTGTGTAGTGAGGGGTTTTACAGCCTTAAAACATCTACGAGGTCTATTAGAAAAGTATCCGACCTTATTTTTTTCAAAAACCATATGGATTTGAATCACGTGTGATTACATCAGACATGCTTGAACCCTCATGGGCATGCGAAAGTTTTTTCACGCCTGTCGGTTACGTCATTCACCTGTGGGCAGTCTTTGAGTGAGGAGTCGCCCACCCTCTCATCGATTTTTTTCATTGTTTAGGAATGGCTCAGAGACTGCTGCTTTGTTTGATCAAATTTTTTCAAAACTGTAAGGCACAACTAAGTGGACACCATTCGATAAATTCAGCTGGTTTTCTGTAAAATTTTAACAGCTGATGAGAGATTTTGGTCTGGTAGTGTCGCCGTAAGGACAGCCCACGGTGCCTGACGGCGATCTGCGCTTCGAGGCGGCAGCGTCTCGCCGTTTCAAGTTGAAAACTTCCACATTTCAGGCTCTGTTGACCCAGGAAGTCGTCAGAGAATAGAGAACTTTCAGAAGAAATCGGCATGAGGAGTTTATTCGGACATTCCATTGTTAACGGACATTTTGTAATGAAAGAACGTGCGGGCAGAGTCGCATGTCGGGCCGGACCCGACCGCGGGGGTCGCGACAAGAAAAACACCTCGTTGGAAACCTTAACGGGCAAGTTGGAACATGCCCAAGCTGTTAAACAATTTCTCAGTTACTCACTTGTTGAAAGCCATCAAAAGCCGCCTGAATTTTACAAATGGTTTTCAACACGGAGGTGTTTTTCCTGTCGCGGCGCACACAGATTCGCCGAGTCGTTTCTGTGACGCACGTCTTTCATTAAAAAATGTCCTTAAACAGTGGAATGTCTGCATAAAGTCCTCATGCCGGCTCTTCTGAATCTTCTCTATTCTCTCATGACGTCCTGGGTGAATTAAGCCTTAAATTAGGATGTTTTCAGGTCGAAACAGGCCGACGACGGCGCCTGGAAGCGCTGCGCGACGTCCCGCTCCGTGGGAAGTCCTTACACCGACAGAAACACCCCATAATCTCTCATCAGCCGTTAAACTTTTCACCGAAAACCAGCTTAATTTCTCGAATAGTGTCCACTCGGATATTCCTCACAGGTCCAGAAAAAATTTTGATAAAGCAACGCGCGCCGTCTCGAGCAGCGTGTGAAACAAAGGAATTCAGCTGAGAGGGTGGGACCACATCTCACTCAAGGCCTGCCCACAGGGAAATGACGTCACCGACACGCGTGAAAAAACTCACGCATGCGCACGAGGGTTCAAGCATCATTGGTGTAATCGCACGTCATTCAAATCCATATAGTTAAAAAAATAAAATAAAAGTGCCGGTTTCTTATCTAATAGACCTCGTATAATAATTGTAAAAAATAACGCTGTCTACTTCGCGGATTTCGCCTATTGCGGGCTATTTTTAGAACATAACTCCCGCAATAAACAAGGGACCACTGTATATCTACATGAAAGGTTATCTTTGACCGTTGTGTGACTGTCATGCCCAATTGCACTGTGTTTGCGCTTGTAATGGAGGGCTGTATGTGGGGTTAATCTACTGTCTCGTGTCGTTTCTCAGATCAGTTGTTGGTTTGGTTGTGTGGTATGCAGGAGATCACTTGACCGAGGGTCTATACATTCAAATAATAATTAAAACTAGGACTGCAAGCAGTCATATATGGGCCCTTGTCCGCGCGACCGCCTACCCAGGCCAGCGCGTCACCTTGTGACCAGATGTGGGCATGTGCCTACAGGGGCAACCACAAATCACACAATTAAATTTTCAAGCAAATCACACAATGCATGGAGTTATGACATGTTGATGGTTCATCCACTAAGGGGCGCTCAGTGTACAAACAGAGGGGCCAGGTGTGTTCAGGGGCCAACCGTCATCACACGTGAAGTTTCAAGTCAATCAGGCAAAGCATGAAGGAGTTATCATGACTTGATGTTCCATCGTGAAGGGTCAAAATGGCGGCGCCATCACCCTTCAACATACAGAAAAAATTTCGATAACTTTTGGTCAGTATCATCTCTGGGTGATGATACTATTCACAGTAAAAACAATATCAAAAACCATACCACAAAAAACAGAGCATTAAAATTCCAAAATATACAAAAACACATAAGACCAGACACACACAGCTTAATGTATTAAAAGCCAAAGCATAAAAATGAGTCTTAAGAACAGATTTAAAAGACTCTAAAGATGGAGCAGCTCCGATGTGCAAAGGCAAACTATTCCAAAGTTTAGGCGCAGCCACCGAAAAAGCCCGATCACCTCGAGTTTTTAATCGAGATCTGGGCACATTTAATAAAAGCTGGCTTTCTGACCTATCTATGAATTTTAAGAGGTTGTCATGCTTGACCTGTGTATCAATTTTCATGATGATATGACAAAATTAAAACCGTCAAAAGGAAGAACGTAATTTCATGGCGAAGGGGCGATATTCGGTACACCGCCACACAGACGCCGTTACTTGTAACTTCACGGTGATCATCTCCTACGTTCACCAACTTGTTCTGCATGTTTTAGAAGTGGAATGAAGTTGATGGGGTTAACTATGTGACATCAGTACCTGTTTAAGTATAATGTTCTATGGCGAAGGGTCAAAATGGCGGCACCATAGCAGCCACACCCTTCGACATAGAGAAAAGCTTTCGATAACTTTTGATCAGTATCATCTCTGGGTGATCTGGAAGAAATTTGAAGTGCATTGGACAAAATCCCTAGGACGAGTTCGTTCAATGTGTGGAAATCACGCCAAAATGACAAGAAAATTCAAAATAGCTGACTTCCTGTTTAGAATAGACCCATGGTGCAAGAGACTGTTTTGTACGTCTATGCAAGTCACACATATGTACCAATTTTCATCTTCCTACTCCAAAAAAAAACCCCTAACGGGAGGGTTTTTTGAAAGTTTCAAGGGGGCACTATTGAGGCATTTTGCCCCGCCCATGGGCAATGCCCCTATGAATTGTAAGAGGTTGTCGTGCTCGACCTGTGTATCAACTTTCATGATGATATGACAAAATTAAAGCCATCAAAAGGAAGAACATAATTTCATGGCGAATGGGCAATATTCGGCACACCGCCACACGGACACCGTTACTCATAACTTCATGACATTCATTGCCTACGTTCACCAACTTGTTCTGCATGTTTTAGAAGTGGAATGAAGTTGATTGGGTTAACTATGTGACATCAGGACCTGTTAAAGTAAAAACAGGACATTTCCAGTTACCACCGGGGGGCGCTATGGAGGTGGGAAGTTAATATATGCACACGTTAAGGGCAGAGCCCTCATCATGTCCAGCAAGTTTGAAGGATCTACAATTAAGTATGTGGGCGTGACAGCCATTCGAAGTGAAATGGCGCCCTCCGAAAAGGTCGCCAAAGTTTGACGAACCCCAGCAGCCACGCCTTTTGAACTAATTACAATCTTTTGATAACTTTTGATCACCATTGTGTCGTGATGATGTTGACCAAATTTGAAGATGATTGGATGAAATCCCTAGGACGAGTTCGTTCAAATGTAAGTAGTGGAAATGGCCAAAAACGGCAAAAATTACCTCAAATTACCTCAAAAATTATCATAAATGATAAACTCATAGCCGCGTTAATATTTTTTTTCTGGTGCCAGTCCTGTTTCAAACTGTGATTTTTTTCAATTATGTATATATTTTTGCTACATAACGTTCTTGGCATTTTCTTCAACACAAGGTTAAACAATATTGATTAAGGTGTGTGTGTGTCTGTGTCTATGTGTGAGAGGGAGAGAGAGAGGTTGTTCAACTAATTTATTTTTATGAACTGCAGTGAGAAAGTGTCAGATACTGCATGTAGCCATATTCAATAAAAATATTAATATAGGCGACTTTATGTGTTAAGCTATATGTGTGTATGTGTGTCAGTGGTCTGTAAGACTGTTTGTTTATTTTTTAATGAACTGTGTGAACTTGGTGATTCATGCAAACATCCAGTGATGGCAAACAGGGAAATACACTCAACAAAAATATAAACGCAACACTTTTGGTTTTGCTCCCATTTTGTATGAGATGAACTCAAAGATCTAAAACTTTTTCCACATACACAATATCACCATTTCCCTCAAATATTGTTCACAAACCAGTCTAAATCTGTGATAGTGAGCACTTCTCCTTTGCTGAGATAATCCATCCCACTTCACAGGTGTGCCATATCAAGATGCTGATTAGACACCATGATTAGTGCACAGGTGTGCCTTAGACTGCCCACAATAAAAGGCCACTCTGAAAGGTGCAGTTTTGTTTTATTGGGGGGGATACCAGTCAGTATCTGGTGTGACCACCATGTGCCTCATGCAGTGCAACATCTCCTTCGCATAGAGTTGATCAGGTTGTCAATTGTGGCCTGTGGAATGTTGGTCCACTCCTCTTCAACGGCTGTGCGAAGTTGCTGGATATTGGCAGGAACTGGTACACGCTGTCGTATATGCTGGTCCAGAGCATCCCAAACATGCTCAATGGGTGACATGTCCGGTGAGTATGCCGGCCATGCAAGAACTGGGACATTTTCAGCTTCCAAGAATTGTGTACAGATCCTTGCAACATGGGGCCGTGCATTATCCTGCTGCAACATGAGGTGATGTTCTTGGATGTATGGCACAACAATGCACCTCAGGATCTCCGTCACGGTATCTCTGTGCATTCAAAATGCCAACAATAAAATGCACCTGTGTTCTTCGTCCATAACAGACGCCTGCCCATACCATAACCCCACCGCCACCACGGGCCACTCGATCCACAACATTGACATCAGAAAACCGCTCACCCACACGACGCCACACACGCTGTCTGCCATCTGCCCTGAATAGTGTGAACCAGGATTCATCCGTGAAGAGAACACCTCTCCAACGTGCCAAATGCCAGCAAATGTGAGCATTTGCCCACTCAAGTCGGTTACGACGACGAACTGGAGTCAGGTCGAGACCCCGATGAGGACGACGAGCATGCAGATGAGCTTCCCTGAGACGGTTTCTGACAGTTGTGCAGAAATTCTTTGGTTATGCAAAACCGATTGTTTCAGCAGCTGTCCGAGTGGCTGGTCTCAGACGATCTTGGAGGTGAACATGCTGGATGTGGAGGTCCTGGGCTGGTGTGGTTACACGTGGTCTGCGGTTGTGAGGCTGGTTGGATGTACTGCCAAATTCTCTGAAACACCTTTGGAGACGGCTTATGGTAGAGAAATGAACATTCAATACACGAGCAACAGCTCTGGTTGACATTCCTGCTGTCAGCATGCCAATTGCACACTCCCTCAAATCTTGCGACATCTGTGGCATTGTGCTGTGTGATAAAACTGCACCTTTCAGAGTGGGCAGTCTAAGGCACACCTGTGCACTAATCATGGTGTCTAATCAGCATCTTGATATGGCACACCTGTGAGGTGGGATGGATTATCTCAGCAAAGGAGAAGTGCTCACTATCACAGATTTAGACTGGTTTGTGAACAATATTTGAGGGAAATGGTGATATTGTATATGGAAAAAGTTTTAGATCTTTGAGTTCATCTCATACAAAATGGGAGCAAAACCAAAAGTGTTGCGTTTATATTTTTGTTGAGTGTAATATGACAGCTTTGTTCACTGTATTCTTCTCAAAAGCACCGCATTCAGTCGGAGCAAAGTTTTCCAACTGACTTTATATCACCAACAAAACAAAGTGGAAAGAAACGTTTAAAAAAAAAAAAAAAAAAAAAAACCTGACCGGAGTGGAGGCAGTGACCGACGCGACATGAGTCGTTTTCAGCTCTGTTTTGTCAAAAGCACTGCGTACAATATGAAACAACTTCACCAAGTACCTTTAAATATCATACAAACCGAAAACAGGCGTGCTGAGACAGCAACGTGATGTAGAATCAAGCCAAACAGGAGAGGAGAGAGAGATCCTGTGTGTGTGTGTGTGTGTGTGTGTGTGTGTGTGTGTGTGTGTGTGTGTCAGAAGCTGCAGAGAGACGTGTTTGTGTAGGGAGGGGTGGGCGCTGTGTGTGACTGGCCAATCACAGAGCGTGAAGACAGTCAGTTAGCCAATGAGAATTTTCCTTCAGTATGAGCATGGATATTGACGAGTTTTACTTGTATCATGCTCGTATTCGTCAAAATGCTTTATCCGTACCGGATACTTGTCTGAAACGAGTATCCAGCTCAACCCTAATGTAAAAGTCTGAAATTGTTGTGATTGGAACCATCACAGTGGCAGCAGAATACAGGCTCCAGTTTCTCCTGACAGTTTGACCCTAACTCACATGTCACATACCTCTGCGGAGGGTTGCCTTTGTCATCAGTATGCAATGCCAAGAGCTCTAACACATGAGACTTGGACCCCTTGTCAATGACAGCGGAATTGTTTAGCCACATCTCTAATGACGCTCTGTCCAAACTGTCTCAAGTCGGTGCTTTGCCCAAAATGTTGCAGAGAAAAGCTGTCAATCCTTGTTACCTTCAAAAACTGCTAATTCACAAGCTGAAAAATGAACTGTGGTCATGCTAAACTGAAACCACAGATAACTGCTAACCTTTATGAGTTAGCAGAAAATACCCTTGGTTCAAAAGCATAATGCAAAACATAATAAATAATAAATAAATGCTGTGACCATATTATACTTGTCAGAAAATGAAGTGTTTGTAAAGACTGTAAATACTGGCCATGGGTGCTGTCATTTTTTGTGGGACAACAAAGGTTATTGTCATCAATTTTGATCAAGGGACCTGAAGAAATGAAAACAGCTTAGATCAAAATACATGTAAGACCAAGGCCAGTTGTACAATTAAATTTGTATTGATTGTCTTTCAGACATCAATGTGTTCATTCTTGATGATGTTAGGTCGTCATGATACTGAGGAGATAAGGTCATAATTGGCCACACCAAAGCATAATCATTCTCATAACGAACATTATGAGAACCACTGCTTAGCCCCCAACATATGATTTAATAAGCACCTGAACTGAGCATGGTGTCATGCATACTGGAGGGCAAGCTGTGTGTACACCACAGCATAGCCAATGCTGGATCATTGGTGGACAGACAAGTTAATTTGTCCGATATAGCAAAAGCGCTCGATCCTGAACATAAGAAGAGGTATTTAGAGAAAATACAGAGAATCAACATGGATCGCTACAATATTTCCCTTGAAAAGTTCACCAGTTTATTGATTTTGAGCAGAAGCCAGACGTGCAGTATCCGGATATTTTCAGCTACTTTATGACACTCCATCACCCTACACAGGAGAAGCCCTGAAGGCAAAAAGTTTGGATGTCTACAGCTTCTTCACAGCTGGATGGGTGCACATTGTGGTCATGGGGCTTTTATTACCGAGATGTACTGATGACATCTCGGTAATAAAAGCCAGAGTATTTAAACTCGTCTAAAACCGTCATCGTATAAACCGGATACTCATACTCAGCGGCCAAAAGCAAGCGTCCCATGTTTTTATATGTTTTCCATGTAGTAAATGCTGTATATACCGGATTTTATATAAGGGATTTTTGATCTGGTGGTTGACTCTCTCTGTGGTATTGTATCACTTCCTGTTCCGGAGCACAGCGGTGTTTTTCTGTATCTGTTAGCTGTTTAATCTGCGTAGTTAGATTGATCTAGATAACTAGATAACGATTTGTTTCATAGTGTAATCTTCACGTGCCTTAACTAAAGCACTCCCTCTGCTGAATCACCTCTAAATTATTACACATTATTCACTTTGTGTGTTTTTAGGAATCCGCTAGCTTAGCGCAGCTACTAGCTCTTAGCCGTTTAGCATGGCGGCTTCTCCTGTCTCTCCCACACTTTTCTGCTCTGGGTGTGAAATGTTTAGTTATTCCTCGGCCTCCTTTAGCAGTAACTGGTACTTGTAATAAGTGTAGCTTATTCGTAGCTTTGGAGGCCAGGCTGGGCGAATTGGAGATCAGGCTCCACACCGTGGAAAATCCTACAGCTAGCCAGGCCTCTGTAGTTGGTGTGGTACCAAGGTAGCTTAGCCGCCGTTAGCTGTCCCCCAGCAGATCCCGAGCAGCCGCGGAAAGCAGGCTGGCTGGGTGACTGTGAGGAGGAAGCGTAGTCCTAAACAGAAGCCCCTGTACACCACCAACCCGTTCACATCTCTAACGTTTTTCCCCACTCGCGACACACCCGCCGAGGATCAAACTCTGGTTATTGGCGACTCTGTTTTGAGAAATGTGAAGTTAGCGACACCAGCAACCATAGTCAATTGTCTCGGGGCAGAGCAGGCTGACATTGAAGGAAATTTGAAACTGCTGGCTAAGGCTAAGCGTAAATTTGGTAAGATTGTAATTCACGTCGGCAGTAATGACACCCGGTTACGCCAATCGGAGGTCACTAAAATTAACATTGAATCGGTGTGTAACTTTGCTAAAAACAATGTCGGACTCTGTAGTTTTCTCTGGGCCCCTCCCCAATCGGACCGGGAGTGACATGTTTAGCTGCATGTTCTCCTTGAATTGCTGGCTGTCTGAGTGGTGTCCAAAAATAATGAGGTGGGCTTCATAGATAATTGGCAAAGCTTCTGGGGAAAACTGGTCTTGTTAGGAGAGATGGCATCCATCCCACTTTGGATGAGAGCATCTCTCATTTCTAGAAATCTGGCCAATTTTATTAAACCCTCCAAACCGTGACTATCCAGGGTTGGGACCAGGAAGCAGAGTTGTAGTCTTACACACCTCTCTGCAGCTTCTCTACCCCTGCCATCCCCCCAATACCCCATCCCAGTAGAGACGGTGCCTGCTCCCAGACCAACAACCAGTAAAAATCTATTTAAGCATAAAAATTCAAAAAGAAAAAATAATATAGCACCTTCAACTGCACCACAGACTAAAACAGTTAAATGTGGTTTATTAAACATTAGGTCTCTCTCTTCTAAGTCCTTCTTAGTAAATTATATAATAATTGATCAACATATTGCCTTACAGAAACCTGGTTACAGCAGGATGAATATGTTAGTTTAAATGAGTCAACACCCCCGAGTCACACTAACTGTCAGAATGCTCGTAGCACGGGCAGAGGGGGAGGATTAGCAGCAATCTTCCACTCCAGCTTATTAATTAATCAAAACCCAGACAGAGCTTTAATTCATTTGAAAGCTTGAGTCTTTAGTCTTGTCCATCCAAATTGGAAGTCCCAAAAAACAGTTTTATTTGTTGTTATCTATCGTCCACCTGGTCGTTACTTGAGTTTCTCTGTGAATTTTCAGACCTTTTGTCTGACTTAGTGCTTAGCTCAGATAATTATAGTGCGATTTTAAACATCCGCATAGATGCTGAGAATGACAGCCTCAACACTGCATTTAATCTATTATTAGACTCAGGTGGCTTCGCTCAAAATGTAAATGAGTCCACCCACCACTTTAACCATACTTTAGATCTTGTTCTGACTTATGGTATGGAAATTCAAGACTTAAAAGTATTCCCTGAAAACCCCCTTCTGTCTGATCATTTCTTAATAACATTTGCATTTACTTTAATGGACTACCCAGCAGTGGGGAATAAGTTTCATTACAGTAGAAGTCTTTCAGAAAGCGCTGTAACTAGGTTTAAGGATATGATTCCTTCTTTGTTATGTTCTCCAATGCCATATACCAACACAGTGCAGAGTAGCTACCTAAACTCTGTGAGTGAGATAGATTATCTCGTCATCGTTTTACATCTCATTGAGCTACAACTTTGGATGCTGTAGCTCCTCTGAAAAAGAGAGCTTAAATCAGAAGTGCCTGACTCTGTGGTAGAACTCACAAACTCGCAGGCTTCTTAAAGCAGATAACCTGTAAGTTGGAGAGGAAATGGCATCTCACTAATTTAGAAGATCTTCACTTCGCCTGGAAAAAGAGTTTGTTGCTCTATAAAAAAGCCTCCGTTAAAGCTAGGACATCTTACTACTCATCACAATTGAAGAAACTAGAACACCCAGGTTTCTTTTCAGCCACTGTTGCAGGCTGACAGAGTCAGAGCTCTATTGAGCCGAGTATTCCTTTAACTTTAACTAGTAACGACTTAATGACTTTCTTTGCTAATAAATTTTAACTGTTAGAGAAAAAATTACTCATAACCATCCAAAGGACATATCGTTATCTTTGGCTACTTTCAGTACATGCTGGTATTTGGTTAGACTCTTTCTCTCCGATTGTTCTGTCTGAGTTATTTTCATTAGTTACTTCTCAAACCATCAACATGTTCTTAGACCCCCTTCCTACCAGGCTGCTCAGGAAACCCTACCATTAATTAATGCTTCGATCTTAAATATGATCAATCTGTCTTTATTAGTTGGCTATGTACCACAGGCTTTTAAGGTGGCAGTAATTAAACCCATTACTTAAAAAGCATCACTTGACCCAGCTATCTTAGCTAATCATGAGACCAATCTCCAACCTTCCTTTTCTCTCAAAAATTCTTGAAAGGGTAGTGTAAAACAGCTAACTGATCATCTGCCAGAGGAAGTGGGTCTATTTGAAGAGTGTCAGTCAGGTTTAGAAGCATCATAGTACAGAAACAGCATTAGTGAAGTTACAATGATCTCTTATGCCTCAGACAGTGGACTCATCTCCTGTGCTTGTCCTGTTCGAGCTCAGTGCTGCTTTTGATACTGTTGACCATAACATTTTATTACAGAGATTAGAGCATGCCATAGGTATTAAAGGCACTGCACTGCAGTGGTTTGAATCATATTTATCTAATAGATTACAATTTGTTCATGTAAATGGGGAGTCTTCTTCACAGACTAAGGTTAATTATGGAGTTCCACAAGGTTCTGTGCTAGGACCAATTTTATTCACTTATACATGCTTCCCTTAGGCAGTATTTTTAGAAAGCATTGCTTAAATTTTCATTGTTACGCAGATGATACCCAGCTTTATGTGTCATGTCATGTGTCATGTATCAGGAATGTCTTACAGACATAAAGACATGGATGACCTCTAATTTACTGCTGTTAAACTCAGATAAAACTGAAGTTATTGTACTTGGCCCCACAAATCTTAGAAACATGGTGTCTAACCAGATCCTTTCTCTGGATGGCATTACCCTGACCTGTAGTAATACTGTGAGAAATCTTGGAGTCATTTTTGATCAGGATATGTCCTTCAATGCGCATATTAAGCAAATATGTAGGACTGCTTTTTTGCATTTGCGCAATATCTCTAAAATTAGAAAGGTCTTGTCTCAGAGTGATGCTGAAAAACTAATTCATGCATTTATTTCCTATAGGCTGGACTATTGTAATTCATTATTATCAGGTTGTCCTAAAAGTTCCCTGAAAGCCTTCAGTTAATTCAAAATGCTGCAGCTAGAGTACTGACAGGGACTAGAAGGAGAGAGCATATTTCACCCATATTGGCCTCTCTTCAATGGCTATCTGTTAATTCTAGAACAGAATTTAAAATTCTTCTTCTTACTTATAAGGTTTTGAATAATCAGGTCCCATCTATCTTAGGGACCTCATAGTACCATATCACCCAATAGAGCACTTCGCTCTCAGACTGCAGGCATACTTGTAGTTCCTAGGGTTTGTAAGAGTAGAATGGGAGGCAGAGCCTTCAGCTTTCAGGCTCCTCTCCTGTGGAACCAGCTCCCAATTCGGATCAGGGAGACAGACACCCTCTCTACTTTTAAGATTAGGCTTAAAACTTTCCTTTTTGCTAAAGCTTATAGTTAGGGCTGGATCAGGTGACCCTGAACCATCCCTTAGTTATGCTGCTATAGACATAGACTGCTGGGGGTTCCCATGATGCACTGAGTGTTTCTTTCCTCTTTTTGCTCTGTATGCACCACTCTGCATTTAATCATTAGTGATTGATCTCTGCTCTCTTCCATAGCATGTCTTTTTCCTGATTCTCTCCCCTCAGCCCCAACCAGTCCCAGCAGAAGACTGCCCCTCCCTGAGCCTGGTTCTGCTGGAGGTTTCTTCCTGTTAAAAGGGAGTTTTTTCCTTCCCACTGTCACCAAGTGCTTGCTCACAGGGGGTCGTTTTGACCGTTGGGGTTTTTCTGTAATTATTGTATGGCTTTTGCCTTACAATATAAAGCGCCTTGGGGCAACTGTTTGTTGTGATTTGGTGCTATATAAATAAAATTGATTTGATTTGATTTGATCACATCGGACAAAACTTCCTGTGTGACTGCAATATGTTTCGATTAAAAACACCCTTCACATACCAGACAGAGCAGTCTGGATGTGCCAAGGAACCAAGGTACGCAGTTAAAGCTCAGCACTGACACTCGCCGATTCGAGGAAAGTGGGTACCGTATTTCCTTTATTAAAAGACTGGCTGCTTATTTTTTGTCAAACTGTGCTCAGACACGGGACCCGCAGTCTGACATGCACCTGCTACATTTGTCACTTTTATGCTATCACTCCTTTCTCTCCCGACATATTTTATAAGTTTTTGCAGTGAGCACACTGATTACATTTCAATCATTGATCAAATACGTTTGACAGAAAAGTCCGCAAATATGACAAACTTTACAACATGGAGTCAAAACTACAGTCGCTCAAATGAACCGTAGTTCACAGAGAAAATTGTACAACTTACCTTCATTTGGAGGTTGGTGATTGTAGAAAGAAGAGCTTGTTGAGAGACAAATTAATTCAGAAAAATTGCATAAAGATGCAACGGAGAACTTTAAACTGTCACTTTTCAGGCCGCTCTTTATCAGCGGGAAAACGGTAAAATGTACTCCAAAACCCTTCTTTTGGCTCATGCATTCGTATGCACATATACCATGTGGTATAATTTGTGTAGACAGTCGTAAAGAGCACACCAGCTAAACATAAGATTCAGTCATTTGCTGTTCATGCAAATCCAGTCCAGTATGGCTGCGTGAGCACATATCAGGTGATCCGTGGTGTCACCTGCACACCATCTACTGTATATGGGCTGTGGACACACACACACAGACAGAGGCACATGTGTTTTATATACAGGATAAGCTTTGGCTTATGTTTTTGTCTCCAAAACCGTGAAAAATTAACCAAAGAGGTGAAATTTAATGTAGCTTCAACATGAAGCTTCTCAAAAAAGGTTTAGCATGCCAAGATCAGATGACAGTCAAGATGTACATGCATAATTAAATGCACAAATGACATGAAATGGTAGTTCCCATTCAACATACAGTTTTTGACAGTACAGTGAACAAATAATAAATATTCATTCATTTTCTGATGCCTATCCGGGTCTGAGTCACGGTGGCAGCAGACTAAGCAGCTCATCCAGCACTTTCCTCTGCCAATTCCTGTAAGTCTTCCCGGGGGATCCGTGGCATTTCAAAGCCAGATGGAAAATATAATCCCTCCAACATGTCCAGGGTCTTCCCCAGGGTCTCCTCTCAGTGGATGTGCCTGGATGAGCTCCTTAGGGCAGTGGTGTCCAAACTATTCCAGAAAGGGCAGAGACGGTGCAGGATTTCTTTGCAGCCACTGACTTCAGCAGGTGATTTCACTGATTAATCACTTTGAGCAGGTGGGATGAGTTTATCAGTGAAATCACCTGCTGGAGTCAGTGGCTGCAAAGAAAACTTGTACCCCCCTCGACCCTTTCTGGAATAGTTTGGACACCACTGCCTTAGGGAGTTTACCAGGAGGCAATCCTCACCAGATACCTGAACCATCTCAACTAGCTCCTTTTGATGCCAAGAAGCAGCGGCTCCACTCCAAGCCCCTCCTGGATAGTCAAGTTTCTCACCCTGTCCAGTAATGTAAGCCCAGATATCAGATGGTGGAATCTATGACCTTATTGTTTCAGTCATTACCAATGGGTCATTGGGGGGGGGGGGGGGGGGTTGTCCTTCATCACAGCAGTCATAGGGTGTGAAGTGGATAAAATTTTGACAGGATGCCAGTCTACCACAGGGCCAAACACCGTTCATCGGAAAGTATTCACAGCGCTTCACTTTCTCCACATTTTGTTATGTTACAGAGAATTTTGTTTCTCATGGTCTGAGAGTCCATCAGGTGCCTTTTGGCAAACTCAAGGTGGGCTGCCATGTTCATTTTACTAAGGAGTGGCTTCTGTCTGGCCACTCTACCATACAGGCCTGATTGGTGGATTGCTGCAGAGATGGTTGTCCTTCTGGACGGTTCTCTCTCCACAGAGGAATGTCCACAAGCTCTTACGGAGTGACCATTGGGTTCTTGGTCACCTCCCTAAGTCCCTTCTCCCCCGTTCGCTCAGTTTAGACGGGCGACCAGGAAGAGTCCAAGTGGAACTGAACTTCTTCAATTTACGGATGATGAAGGCCACTGTGCTCATTAGGACCTTCAAAGCAACAGAAATGTTTCTTTACCCTTACCCAGATTTTTGCCTTGAAACAATCCTGTCTCAGAGGTCTCCAGAAAATTCCTTTGACTTCATGTTTGGTTTGTGTTCTGACATGCACTGTCAACTGTGGGACCTTATATGTAGACAGATGTGTCTTTCCAAATCATGTCCAATCAACTAAATTTACCCCAGATAGACTCCAATTAAGCTGTAGAAACATCTCAAGGCTGATCAGTGAAACAGGATGCACCTGGGCTCAGTTTTGAGCTTCGTGGCAAAGGCTGTGAATACTTACTGTATGTATTATCTTTTTTTTTTTTTATAAATTTGCAGACATCTCAAAAGTTTTTGTCACATTGTTATTATGGGGAATTTGTGTGTAGAATTTTGAGCAAAAAAAAAAGAATTTCATTAGGAATAAGGCTGTAACATAACAAAATGTGGAAAAAGTGAAGCGCTGTTAATACTTTCTTGATGCGCTGTAGAGACAGACAGACCCATTCATACTTGCACTCATCTAAGGTCAATTTAGAGCCACCAATTCACTTAACCTGCATGTGTTTGTAAGTGGGAAGAAGCCGGAGCACCCAGAGGGAATCCACATGTGGGAAGAACATGCAAACTCTACACAGAAAATGACCAAGTGGGAAGTGATGACACAACTTATTTGCTCTTAGGCCACAGTGCTAACCACTAATCCCCCCGTGCCACCCATTTCATTATTCAAAATAATCTAATTTATGAAATGCTTCACGTGACGCTTGTGCAATGTATTGGTTTTGCTCATTGGATTAATGTGTAAACTCCAACAGGAGAAAGGGTTGTCCAGTTTATATTGTATACAACCCCAGTTCCACTGAAGTTTGGACATTGTGTGAAATGTAAATAAAACAGAATACAATGATTTGCAAATCCTCTTCAACCTATATTCAAATGAATACACCACAAAGACAAGATATTTAATGTTCAAACTGATAGACTTTTTTTGTTTTTGCTCAAATATTTGCTCATTTTGAAATGGATGCCTGCAACACATTTTAAAAAAGCTGGGACAGTGGCAACAATGCTCAAAGAACACCTGTTTGGAACATTCCACAGGTGAACAGGTTAATTGGAAACAGGTAAGTGTCATGATTGGGTATAAAAGGAGCTTCCCCAAAAGGCTCAGCCATTCACAAGCAAAGATGGGGCGAGGATCACCACTTTGGGAACACCTAAGTGAAAAAAAATAGTCCAACACTTTAAGAACAATGTTTGTCAATGTTCAATTGCAAGGAATTTAGGCATTCCATCATCTACAGTGTTGTGTGGGCCGCCAGAAGAGGAGGTACTGCTGGCCCACCACCACCAGATGGCGCCCTGCCTGGAGTGCGGGCTTCAGGCACGAGAGGGCGCTGCCGCCACGGACACAGCCGGAGGTGACAGCTGTCACTCATCATCTCATGACAGCTGTCACCCATCAACACTTCATCATGCTACTCCCATAAAACCCGGATGTCATCTCCCCTCGTTGCCGAGATAATCTTCGGACCTGTGAAGGTAATACTCTCAGCCATTGTTGTGCTAAAACACAGAATTCTCTGAGATGTTGCAGGAGTTCCTGAGGAGCCTACTGTTAACGGGACGCTAAGTTGGGGAAACGTGACAAGTGACGCACATCAGACTAAGTAGCCCTCAGTCCTCTTACTGTGTTAGAGGTGGAGGTGGAATCTCCACCTTTGTTGTTACTGTGGTGTACCCACACCCACATCTTATTGTCTCTGTTCCTCGCAGCAGAGTACCAGATCCGACACTCGGAGAACGGTGGCCACCTGGGGACTCGGAACTTGGCGGCTCCAGTATTCTCCAGGTTCGGTGGCGGAGGAAATCGTGTGGTTCCGGTTCTTCTCAGGACAGACGTCTTCTATCCTCGAGCCTACCCACACGTCACCTTTGTGATTGACTGTTTGCAAAATCTTATATTCCTCTGTATTGTGGTTGTGCTCATTCACAGACAGTAAAGTGTTCATATTCGACTCTTCATTGTCCGGTCATTTACGCCCACTGTGTGGGTCCCTGTCACTACACTTTCCCAACAGGATATCTCGGCCAACGTCATGGATCCCGAGGGGCGTCACCCATCTGTTGAACAGCCAATGGAAGAGCAGGGTGCACAGGCGTCTGCAGGAGGCGTGATTGGTGAGTTGCAGCAAAATCCTCACCGCCTTTACCGCTTGGTTGGATCTGATGACCGAGCAAAACGTCATCCTTAATCGCAGGATGGAGGCTCTCACCCGCACAGGTGAAGCGCGCGCTCAGGGCACTGCTGCGGCTCCTCCTCCTGCCGACCCGGTGCAGGATATAAACGTTCCACTGGTCGTCAACGAACCCCCCACCATCCACTGAAGTATACATAAGTCCCTCATAGCCGTACGGAGGTTGTGTGGAGACGTGCGCGGACTTTCTTATGCAGTGTTCGCATCGTCTTTGTACAACGTCCCGTAATGTACGCACTGACGCCAGTAAGGTGGCTTATGTAATTAACTTGCTTCGTGGTGAGGCACGCGCTTGGGCTACGGCGCTTTGGGAGCAAAATTCACGGCTCCTTACCACTTATACTGGGTTTGTGAGGGAGTTCAGAACAGTTTTTGATCACCCTAACAGAGGAGGAGAATGCTTCAACAGTACTGCTGTCAATGAGACAGGGGCGCCGGAGCGCAGCCGAATATGCAGTCGACTTCCGCATCGCGGCTGCGAGGTCCGGCTGGAATGACGTTGCGCTCCGCGCCGCCTTCATAAACGGACTGTCATCGGTCCGAGGAACACCTGGTAGCGAAGGAAGAACCGCGGGATTTAGATGGGCTTATTGATCTCGTATACTGTTGGACAATCGTTGGAGGAACGCCGTCGGGGAGCGAGATGAAGGACATGGCCGGGTACGCGCCGTCCCTCTCCCTTCCGTTCCGAAAGGGTTCCGCCCTCCCCATGCTCCACAGCCGCAGCGCTCCGTGTGCAACAGCTCCCCCTGCTGATGTTGCTAGGGGAAACGCACAGGGCCAAAAATGAGAACAGATGACAGAATGAGGAGGCTGGTCCGCGGGGAGTGTTTTTCTCTGCAGCTCTAAAGAGCACATACAGAAAAACTGCCCACAAACGGCCAAAACGACAACACTCGCCCTTAGAGACTGGGCTAGGGGGGGTCACAACATTCATGTGGGACACACACATATTGCCACATGACTCCCAGTTACAATCCTGAGCGTGGATTTAACCCTTCAGCCCCAGCACTGTGGACACGGGGTCGGAAGGGAATCTGCTAGACAGCAGATGAGCTAAGGAGGTAGGGCTCCCTCTGGTGGTGCTCCCTTCGCGATTGCAGGTGCAGGCACTAGATGGCACCCTTCTCCCTTTAATCACGCACAAGACACAACCAGTAACTCTGGTGTTGTCTGGAAATCATCGGGAGGAGATCGAGTTTTTTGTGACTCCTTCTACCTCCCGCGTGATTTTGGGCTTCCCGTGGATGCTGAAGCACAATCCCCGGATTGATTGGCCGTCTGGGGTGGTGGTTCAGTGGAGCGAAACCTGCCATCGGGTGTGTTTAGGATCCTCGGTTCCTCCCAGTTTACATGCTAAGGAGGAGGTCAAAGTCCCTCCCAATCTGACAGCGGTGCCGGTTGAGTACCACGATCTTGCTGACCGTCTTCAGCAAAGATCTGGCACTCACCCTTCCCCCGCACCGTCCGTACGATTGTGCCATTGATTTGATTCCAGGCGTGGAGTTTCCATCCAGCAGGCTGTACAACCTCTCACACCTGAGCGCGAATCAATGGAGACCTACATCCGGGACTCATTAGCTGCTGGGCTGATCCGGAATTCCACCTCCCCGATGGGTGCAGGTTTCTTTTTTGTGGGCAAGAAATGGCGACTCCATCCATGCACTGATTACAGGGGGCTGAATGAGATTACGGTTCGCAACCGATACCCGTTTGCCATTGTTAGATTCCGTGGTCACCCCCCTGCATGGAGCCAAAATATTTACAAAGTTGGATCTTAGGAATGCGTATCACCTGTTCGGTTCCGGAAGGGAGACGAATGGAAGACGGCATTTAACACCCCGTTAGGTCACTTCGAGTACCTGGTCATGCCGTTCGGCCTCACTAACGCCCCCGCGATGTTTCCAAGCTTTGGTAAATGACGTCTTGCGGACTTCCTGCACCGATTCGTCTTCGTATATCGGACCGATATACTCATCTTTTCTCCGGACCCTGAGACTCATGTCAAGCATGTACGTCAGGTCCTGCAGCGGTTGTTGGAGAACCGGCTGTTTGTGAAGGGCGAGAAGTGCGAGTTCCACCGCCTTCTTTGTCCTTCCTGGGTTTATCATCTCCTCCAACTCCGTCACCCCTGATCCGGCCAAGGTTGCGGCGGTGAGAGATTGGCCCCAACCAATAAGCGTAGGAAGCTGCACCATTTCCTCGGCTTTGCAAATTTCTACAGGAGGTTCATTAAGGGCTACAGTCAGGTAGTTTAGCCCCCTGACACCCTGAGCTCTCCAAAAGTCCCCTTCACCTGGTCGGATCGGTGCGAAGCTGCGTTCAAGGAGTTGAAACGACGTTTCTCGACTGGTGCAGCCCGACCCTAGCCGCCAGTTTGTGGTTGAAGTGGACGCCTCTGACTCAGGATAGGAGCCGGTGCTATCCCAGAGCGGAGAGACCGTAAGGTTCTTCACACCCGTGTGCCTACTTTTTCGCACAGGTTGACCCCGGCCGAACGGAGCTATGACGTCGGCAATCGAGAACTCCTTGCGGTGAAAGAGGCTCTTGAGGAGTGGAGACACCTGTTGAGGAGCGTCTGTGCGTTCACTAGATTTCACCGACCATCGGAACCTGGAGTATATCAGGACCGCCAAGCGGCTGAACCCCAGGCAAGCCTGCTGGTCACTGTTCTTCGGACGTTTTGACTTCTGGATCACCTACCTTCCTGGGACCAAGAACCAGAGATCGGATGCCTTGTCCCGGGTACACGAAGACGAAGTCAAAACTGAGCCTACTCACACGTCACCTTTGTGATTGACTGTTTGCAAAATCTTATATTCCTCTGTATTGTGGTTGTGCTCATTCATGACAGTAAAGTATTCATATTCGACTCTTTCATTGTCCGTTCATTTACGGCCACTGTTGTGGGTCCCTGTCACTACACTTTCCCAACAGGATATCTCGGCCAACGTCATGGATCCCGAGGGGCGTCACCCATCTGTTGAACAGCCAATGGAAGAGCAGGGTGCACAGGCATCTGCAGGAGGCGTGATTGGTGAGTTGCAGCAAATCCTCACCGCCTTTACCGCTCGGTTGGATCTGATGACCAAGCAAAATGTCATCCTTAATCGCAGGATGGAGGCTCTCACCGCACAGGTGGAAGCGCGCGCTCAGGGCGCTGCTGCGGCTCCTCCTCCTGCTGACCCGGTGCAGGATATAAACGTTCCACTGGTCATTCAACGAACCCCCCCACCGTCCCCTGAAGCATGCATAAGTCCCCCAGAGCCGTACGGAGGTTGTGTGGAGACGTGCGCGGACTTTCTTATGCAGTGTTCGCTCGTCTTTGTACAACGTCCCGTAATGTACGCGTCTGATGCCAGTAAGGTGGCTTATGTAATTATGATGCCTTGTCCCGGGTACACGAAGACGAAGTCAAAACTGTGCTGTCGGATCCACCAGAGTCCATCATTCCGGAGTCCACTGTCGTGGCCACCCTCACCTGGGACGTGGAGAAGACCATCCGGGAGGCCCTGACACGGAGCCCGGACCACTGGGACAGGTCCGAAGGACAAGTTGTACATCCCACCAGAGGCCAGGGCTGCGGTCCTAGACTTCTGTCACGGTTCCAAGCTCTCCTGTCATCCAGGGGTGCGAAGGACCGTGGCGGTTGTCCGGCAGCGCTTCTGGTGGGCGTCTATGGAGGCCGATGTCCGGGAGTACATCCAGGCCTGCACCACCTGTGCCAGGGGCAAGGCAGACCACAGGAGGTCCCAAGGACTGCTCCAGCCGCTTCCTGTGCCTCATCGCCCCTGGTCCCACATCGGCCTGGATTTCGTCACGGGCCTCACACCATCCCAGGGCAACACCACCATCCTCACGATAGTGGACCGATTCTCCAAGGCGGCCCACTTCGTGGCCCTCCCGAAGCTCCCAACGGCCCAGGAGACAGCGGACCTCCTGGTCCACCACGTCGTCCATCTGCATGGGATACCAACTGACGTAGTCTCAGATCGTGGTCCCCAGTTTTCCTCTCAAGTCTGGAGGAGTTTCTGCAGGGAACTGGGGGCCACTGTGAGCCTCTCGTCTGGGTACCACCCACAGACGAACGGACAGGGCAGAACGGGCCAACCAAGAGTTGGTACAGACCCTCCGCTGTGTGACATCCGCGCACCCGATGGCCTGGAGTGACCATCTGGCCTGGATCGAGTATGCACATAACAGCCAGGTGTCTTCTGCCACCGGCCTCTTCCCCATTTGAGGTGTGTCTGGGGTACCAGCCCCCATTGTTTCCCGTGGTGGAGGGAGAGGTCGGTGTGCCCTCGGTCCCGGGCCTACCTGCGGAGGTGCCATCGGGTGTGGCGCACCGCCCTTTCTGCCTTGTTGAAGGCCCGGACGAGGGCTAAGGCCCATGCAGACCGCCGCGGTCCCCGGCCCCTGCATACCAGGCCGGGCAGGAGGTGTGGTTTATCGATGAGGGACATCCCCTCCAAGTGGACTCCCTAAGTTGATGGACAGGTTCATCGGACCCTTCAAAATCCTCAAGATCCTCAGCCCTGCCGCAGTGAAGCGCCAACTCCCAGCTTCACTGCGGATCCATCCTGTTTTCCACGTGTCCAGATTGAAACCACACCACACCTCACCCTCTGTGCTCCTGGTCCGGCACCGCCTCCTGGCCCGGATCATGACGGGGAGCCGGCCTGGACAGTACGCCGGCTCCTGGACGTCTGTCGAATGGGGCCGGGGGTTCCAGTATTTGGTGGACTGGGAGGGGTATGGACCTGAAGAACGCTCCTGGGTGAAGAGGAGCTTCATCCTGGATCCGGCCCTCCTGGCCGATTTCTACCGCTGACACCCCGATAAACCTGGTCGGGCGCCCGTGGGGCAGGGTTCCTGTTTGTGGGGCCGTCAGAAGAGGGAGGTACTGCTGGCCCACCACCACCAGATGGCGCCTCTGCCTGAGTGCGGGCTTCAGGCACGAGAGGTGCGCTGCCGCCACGGACACAGGCCGGGGGTGACAGCTGTCACCATCATCTCATGACAGCTGTAACCCCATCAACACTTCATCATGCTACTCCATAAAACCCGGATGTCATCTCCACCTCGTTGCGAGATATCTTCGACCTGTGAAGGTAATACTCTCAGCCGTTGTTGTGCTAAAACACAGAATTCTCTGAGTTGTTGCAGGAGTTCCTGAGGAGCCTACTGTTAACGGGACGCTAAGTTTGGGGAAACGTGACAAGTGACGCACGTCAGACTAAGTAGCCCTCAGTCTCTTACTGTGTTAGAGGTGGAGGTGGAATCTCCACCTTTGTTGTTACTGGGTGTACACACACCCACATCTTATTGTCTCTGCTCCTCGCCAGCAGTACCAGATCCGACCTCGAGACGGTGGCCACCTGGGACTCAGAACTTGGCGCTCCAGTATTCTCCAGGTTCGGTGGCGGAGGAAATCGTGTGGTTCCGGTTCTTCTCAGGACAGACGTCTTCTATCCTCGAGCCTACCCACACGTCACCTTTGTGATTGACTGTTTGCAAAATCTTATATTCCTCTGTATTGTGGTTGTGCTCATTCACGACAGTAAAGTGTTCATATTCGACTCTTTCATTGTCCGTTCATTTACGCCCCCTGTTGTGGGTCCGTGTCACTACACTTTCCCAACATACAGTCCATAATATAATCAGAAGATTCAGAGAATCTGGAGAACTTTCTACACGTAAACGGCAAGGCCGAAAACCACATTGAATGCCCGTGACCTTTGATCCCTCAGGCGGCACTGCATTAAAAACCGACATCGTGTAAAGGATCTTACCGCGTTGCCTCAGGAACACTTCAGAAAACTATTGTCAGTTAACACAGTTCGTCGCTACATCAACAAGTGTAAGCTAAAACTCTGTCATGCAAAGCGAAAGCCATACATCAACAACATTCAGAACCACCGTCGCCTTCTCTGGGCCCGAGCTCATTTGAAATGGACAGACGCAAAGTGGAAAAGTGTGCTGTGGTCTGATGAGTCCACATTTCAAATTGTTTTAGGAATCATGGACGTCGTGTCCTCCGGACAAAAGAGGAAACAGACCATCTAGATTGTTACCAGCGCAAAGTTCAAAAGCCAGCATCTGTGATGGTATGGGGATGTGTTAGTACCCATGGCATGGGCAACTTACACATCTTTTCAGGGAGGTCCCTGCTTATTTCAGCAAGACAGTGCCAAGCCACATTCTGCACGTGTTACAACAGCGTGGCTTCGTAGTAAAGGAGTGCAGGTACTAGTGCAGTCCAGACCTGTCGCCCATTGAAATGTGTGGTGCATTATGAAACACAAAATATCGACAACGGAGACCCTGGACTGTTGAACAACTGAAGTCATACATCAAGCAAGAAAGTTTATCAGTTTGAACATTAAATATCTTGTCTTGTGGTGTATTCAATTGAATATAGGTTGAAGAGGATTTGCAAATCATTGTATTCTGTTTTTATTTACATTTTACACAATGTCCCCACTTCATTGGAATTGTAGTTGTACATTATGATTTTTTACAGAGGCTTCAGAAAAGCTGAATCATGTACCCTGTACAATGCAATGACTCATTCATTCATTTTCTATACACTTACTCCAGTCAAGGGTCACAGGGGCCTGGAGCTTATCCTAGCATTCATGGGGTGTGCGATGGGGTGCTCCCTGGATAAGACACCAGTCCTATCGAAGGGGCACATTTAGATAGACAAGCACATTCACATGGCATACACAACTATTGTCAATTTGGAGTCACCAATTTATCTACCTGCGTTGTTTTTGGAAGTGGGATGAAGCTGGAGCACCCGGATGGAACCCACATAAACATGGGAATTACATACAAACTTCAGGTAAGAAGCAATCCCACGACCTTCTTGCTGTGAGGCGACAGTGCTAACATTATGTCCCCGTACTGCCCATGATTGAATAGACAAATACGGTAGAAGATTGGCAACACAATAACTCAAAACAATAAATGCTATCATCTTGTAACTCAGTGCATTAAATAGATACATAATCAAGTCAAACACTTTTAAATATGGTTGAATTTGCAACCTTGTTTTGTAATTTCTCGTGTAATATCCCATCGACCTGCCCACCACCTGGAGATGGTTAGTTGAGACTAAGTGGGGGATGGATTAGAAGCAAGTGTGGATGTCAGTGAAAGAGACCAATTCCTTCTCACATAAATGTATTAAATGGAGAAACACGCCTTTATTTTCTGATGAACAGTGGTTATGTTCCACTGTCCCACTCCTCACAACCCTGCAGAAAGGATTTTGTTTGAATGGGGCTGAGCACACTTCTTTGTCTCCTTCTCTGTCAACACATCTGAGGTTTTGAAATTGCTTGTAACTTAGAAAGGGCCAAGGTCGGGTAGTCACCAAGGTCACCGCTGGTTATAATGAAATCAGAACATGGAGCGTGTTGGACTGTTATAACTTCATCTTTGTAGTAGTTTCTCTAAAGATATGCAGGCATTAAACGCAACAAATAATTAAAGTTTTCTGTCATGGCTGTCTTTGAAAAGTTTTTTTCTGATTCACTTTATTTTAATCTTTGCACCAGTTGCTGTCAAAGATAAATGATATAAACTACAATTACAGGACTCCCCCACTCCCAGTTTGCACATCTACGATTTCCCCATGCCCTTCAGGAGAGGCCCACACCCAGTTTGTGAACCAATGAGTGAACCTAAACCTTTTATGAGATTAATATGAGGAAGAGAGGTGCTTGTCACATTGCAGCCAAACCACAAAGTGAATCTGGTTGCCTTTCATGTTTCAACAAGAAAAGAGCAGTCATGAAAATCCATTTTTTGTTGCTGGTTGTGAAAGACAATACTGTGCACAGGGTGATAATTTAAACTGCATATGTCTGGTAAATGAAATGTCAAAAGATCTGACTATTCTAAATAAATAAAGAATTGTGAAAATATTGATGAATTGTGTTTTTATTTTTGTTGCATATGCCCTGAAAATTAAGTCATAAACATGGGAAAACAGCAATGGCCTCTCAGACCCTTTATGGAAACAATGTAGAAAACTTTTACTTTAGGAAAAACTTTAGGAGGATGTAAGGAGGAAAAGCAGGAACTTAAAAAAAAATTGTCTCTCGGACTGCAGAAATGAAGCAGTCTTCAAAAATAGATCTAACCACAATTCTATCCTTTTCATTTGTGTAGCCAGGAGACCTCTAACAAAGCATGTTGCCTCTCCTGAAAGTGTGGAACTTGCCATGTTTGTGTCGCTGCGTCGAGCCATGCTAAGCTAAGCTGCTGTATGTGGGACGCCGGCGAGTCTGGCAGAGGAAGCAGCGTCAGTGATCACGGAAAGTTCGGAGAGAACATGATGACACTGATCGCTGTTAACAAGGAGAGCTGTGATGTGGACCATCTTCCAGCCTTTGTGTAATTAGTGTGTGTGTGTATACTGTTCGACTAAGCTAAAATAATTTCAGGTATGCTATTGGGAGCAGAGTCTGGTGGAGAATGCCGTTTACTGTGGACAAATGATGGCGCCACAACAGCTGAACAATAATTCTACATGGCTCTGTGTATGAACACATCAGCAGTAAAATTAATGACCTGGCTTTCAGGGTATGTAATCATTATATTATTGTTATTATTCAGTCTTATTGCAACATATGCAATGTTTTTTGTTTAGTCTTTTCTGAATACACCTCAGGCTGCAAACGGGTGGAAACGGACATACAGTTGCATTTAAAAGTTTGGGCACCCCTGATGATTTCCATGATTTTCCTTTATAAATCATTGCTTGTTTGGATCAGCAATTTCAGTTAAATATAACATATAGCAGACAAACACAGTGATATTTGAGAAGTGAAATGAAGTTCATAGGATTTACAGAAAGTATGCAATAATTCTTTAAACAAAATTAGACAGGTGTATAAATTTGGGCACCCCAACAGAAAAAAAATACATCGATATTTAGTAGATCCTCCTTTTGCAAAAATAACAGCCTCTAAACGCTTCCTATAGCTTCCAATGAGAGTCCTGGATTCTGGTTGAAGGTATCTTGGACCATTCTTCTTTACAAAACATCTCAGGTTTGTTGGTTTTCTGAGCGTGGACAGCCCGCTTAAAATCACATCACAGATTTTCAATAATATCCAGGTCTGGGGACTGAGATGGCTGTTCCAAAATGTTGTACTTGTTGCTCTGCATGAATACCTTAGTAGATTTTGAGCAGTGTCACTGATTCGTGAACTTGTTCTCAAGAATGTGCTGATATTGACTGGAATCCATGTGACCCTCAACTTTAACAAGATTCCCAGTACCTGCACTGGCCACACAGCCCCACAGCATGATGGAACAACCTCCAAATTTTACTGTAGGTAGCAAGCATTTTTCTTGGAATGCTGTGTTCTTTTTCAGCCATGCATACTCCCCCCTGTTATGTTCAAATAACTCAATTTTTATTTAATCAGTCCACAGCACCTTACTTCCAAATTGAAGCTGGCCTTGTCCAAATGTGCTTTAGCATACCTCAAGCGACTCTGTTTGTGGCATGTATGCAGAAAAGGCTTCCTCTGCATTACAGCATCATATAGCATCTCTTGTGCAAAGTGCGCTGTATAGTTGAACGATGCACAGAGACACTATCTGTAGCAAGATCATGTTGTAGGTCTTTGGAGCAGGTTTGTGGGTTGACTATGACTGTTCTCACCATCCTTCCCTTCAGCTTATCTGAGATTTTTATTGGGCTGCACTTCAGGCCTTAACTAGTACTGTGCCTGCGGTCTTCCATTTCCTCACTATGTTCCTCACAGTGGAAGCTGACAGCTGAAATCTCTGAGATAGCTTTTTGTATCCTTCCCCTAAGCCATGATGTTGAACAATCTTTGTTTTCAGGTCATTGTTCAGAGTTGTTGCCACTCATTAGAAGAGATGCAAAGAGGAGAAACATTTGCAAAACATTTGCAAATGACCACCTTAAATACCCTTTTTCATGATTGGATTCACCTGTGTAAGGAGGTCAAGGGTCAATGAGCTTACTAAACCCAATTTGTGTTCCATAATTAGTTGTAAATTTATTCAAATCGATAAAATGACAAGGGTGCCCAAATTTATGTACCTGTCTAATTTTGTTTAAATAATTATTGCACACTTTCTGTAAATACTAGAAACTTTATTTCACCTCTCAAATATCAGTGTGTTCGTCTGCTATATGATATATTTAACTGAAATTTCTGATCCAGACAACCAGTGATTTATAAAGGAAAATCATAAAAATTATCAGGGGTGCCCAAACGTTTGCATACAACTGTACCACTTCAGTGAACGTCTTGGTTCTACTACCCGTACACTTAAAACAGGTATTTCACTAAGTAGCTCATCTACCTGTTTGAAACGTTAAACTAATTAGAATCAACCAGTTTAGTGGGTTTATTGGAACAAATGTGTCGTAGGGCTTTTTTTTTTAATTGACCGACGCTGGGGTTTTCCACCTGTGCAGACGAGTTGTGATTTTTATAGCCGGTGCCTAGATCCTTGAACTCATGCCACCACATTCATAGCAATCTATGACAACAAAACTTTTGTGCTCTGTGTATTTTGCTTGTACTTAATGATGCTACACACATACATACACCCAGCTTGGCTGCACAATCTTTTTTAACCCTATATGTATCTCCCATGTGTATATCATTTCAGTGCAAGTCAAGGCAGGTGTATACCATAAAGAACTGTAATATTCCAGCAGTGATTTAGTGCTCCCTTCCCTATTGTCATAGAGTAAGAAGGTGGCACAATACAGCACCATAAAACAGTGACAATAACTGAGACAGTGTCGTACCAACAAAGATAGTTTGTGACAACAACAAAGACGCCAACAAGGACTGTGAATAGAGAGAGGAAAACAACAAGCAGACAAACGGATGACAGACCATGATTACTTGAGGAGGATGTCAGAATAGCTACAATCCGAGAAACACTGGACTTCATGAGTGTGTATGTTGAGAAGATGTTAGACACATGAGAGTACTTGTGCAGATGTATGTGAGAAATATATGTGCAGAACAAAAAATATAGACATGCAATAATTCAAATTTTCAATTTATTTAATTTTATATAGTACCAAATCACAACAAAGCTTCCTCAAGGCACTTCACACAAGTAAGGTCTAACCTTACCAATCCCTAGAGCAGCCTAAGGAAAAAACTCCTTCTGATGATGTTGAGGAAGAAACCTCAAGCAGACCAGACTCAGAGGAGAGGCCCTCTGCTTAGGCCATTCTAAGAGTTACAAGGTTTTTACAAAGGTGAAGAAACAGAAAAGAGGAAACCAAAACAACATGACATAATAAGAAAATATGTATTTGATGGGAAGTCCATTATCAGGCAGTTATGCCACAGGCAGGGGTCATCCAGCATTCCTTATGCCATCAGTGGGCATGTGAAGGATAGTGAAGAGTTGCATTCATACCACATGGGTCCCCAAACTGAGATGCTGCACCACAACCAAGCTGGGCCCCTTCACCCATGGCAAGCACCACAGAGAGGACTTGCACTGGGACAGTATCAGGAGGCAAGAGGCAACCATGAGGGACTGCACACCAGCCAGCTAATGAAATAGTGCATCCAACCTCCCTGCATGCGGAGTGAAGTTGCCCTGGGAGTATGAGACAAAGGACACACATCCCCAGTTCCAATGCTGAGCAAAGCCAAGAACCCTACAGAGAGAGTATAGTAGAGAAGCTTGAATCTTCGACTGGACTGGGTTGCTTGACACGAAGACGTTTCGCTTCAAATCACAGAAGCTTCCTCAGCTAAAATTCTTGCTCTGGAAGTCTGACTTCTGTCTGACTCTTGTAGAGAAGAATAAACAGAAGACAACAAAAGCTGGAATTTTAAACCTAACCAGACCCCTCCTACTGAGAGGCAGACTGCTATAGGCTAGTGACTAAACATAGCTCTAATTAGCAACTATTGTGCTCTAGTTAGCACACCTAATGACAGGACAGTTGTCCCTCTAATGATGGGATGGGTGCCTTTCTGATGGCTCCCTTGATGACGTGAATGACTCATTATCATGAACAAAGACTGAAACTCCTTTGACCTGAGTACCCCATTGTAAACAGGGCATAAAGTGTGTCTCAGACACCCCTCCCTGGTTAAGGCTGGGTTTTCAAACGTTTCACAAAGAATGCCTCCTTGACCCCTCTCTCAAACCATTTCTTCTCTCTGGCTAATATTTTAACTTCCTTGTCCTCAAATGTGTGGTTACTATCTTTAAGGTGGAGATGAACCACAGACTGAGGTCCACTGGCACCCTCTCTGCGGTGCTGGTATAGCCTTTTGTGTAAGGTTGCTTCGTTTCACCTATGTAGTGTTCGTTACAGTTTTCCTGACATCTGATAGAATACACTACATTGCTCTGTTTGGGTCAAGCAACCCAGTCCAGTCGAAGATTCAAGCTTCTCTACTATGGAAACCACCTGGACAACTGAGAGCCTACACAGAAACAAGAGAGAGTATAGGCCAATATCCCACCAGACCAAGAGGCAGCAATGCTTCCATGCACCACTCCTCCTTCTGGGTCAAGGCTCCTGCAATTCCCAACTGCCAGTGCCAGATATGCACCATCCCCGATCCAAACCACCTTGAGTAGACCTTGGATAGCACTCTATCCCCTCATCCAGCCCCCCTGAGGACCACAGAGCTGTTGTTCTATGGTCCTCAGGGGGGCTGGGCTGCATAACACTCCCATCCTGGGTTCACACCCACAATAAGGGTCAGTCCCCAGAGGTCTACATGGGGGAACCTAAGGGCATCAGCCAGACACCCCCAAGAATATATCAGAGGGTCTCTGGTCAGCTCACAGGCACCCCCAGCCTCCTGTCCATGTGCAGGATTCAAGCCTTATTCCTACATACATAATTGTTGGCCACCACAACTATCAAATTGTGGTGGGTCCTCAGGATAGTGTTGGACACTCTTGATAAAGTCCCGAAATATCAGCTTTTAAATTGTTCAAAATTATTGTGAACTGATTGTGGAACTTTTACACATCCTCTTGCTGTCATCTTGCAGAATTATTACCATCTTGAAGGCAATTCAAGGCATTCTTAAATATTCATGTCAAGTCTGAGTTGTCATGCTACTTTTACACCAAATCATGTAGGATTGTGGGCATTCTTTTTTTCCTCCTAGCTCTATCATATACAGTTCTTTCAAGAGTCTTTATGGTATCAAGCTAAATGAATGAATGAATGAATGAATGGATTTATTCGGCACACACACAAATCCGAAAGAACAGAAACATACCAATAATATGAATGTTATATAAACAAGCCTGTGAGTCCGAAAGGGTGTGGGCACCCTTTCGGAATCACAATGGATCTTGGATCAGCTTTGACAAATTGTCATGTGCTATGTCATTAATAAGGTCATGGTGTTGTCTCGGGGCCCGGTAAGACCAGGCCCCAAGACAAACCTGCCACAGGTTCAAGACAAAATGTTGCCGGTGCCCGCGCTCGTATGTGGTCGAAACCGCAACATTGATGAGGTGTGTTCAAGGGCAATTGTGTGTGGAGGAATAAGGTTTTACAAATAATTCATTCAGCATCATCATCTTGCGCCACTTTTCTGGCTCTGGGTCTCAGTGGCAGGAGACTAAGCAGCTCATTCCACAGCCTCAGCCAAGTTGAACCAACTGGAAGACATACTTCCTCTAGCATGTTCTGGGTCTTTCCCGGGCCTTCTCCAAGTTGGATGTGCCTGTAAGAGCCCTTAGGGAGATACTGAACAGTGGAATCACATTTCCACCACTTGGAACCACGACTTTGTTGTTTTGGTCACTACACAAAGTTCATGACCATAAGTGAAGACAGGCTCATAAATCCAGAGTCTTGCCTTCCGAGTTGGCCCTTTCTTCACAATGAACAGCTTCCACAAAACATCAGATGCAGGCCCAATCCATCTGTCAATCTCATGCTCCAACTTACCCCCACTCGTGAACAAAACCCAAAAATACTTAAACTCCTCCAGATGGGGCAATAACTCTCTCATGTCCCACAGGGGACAATCCAGCTTTTTCAGACAGAAGACCATGGTCTCTGATTTGGAGATACTAGTCTTAGTACTAGTACTAAGGGGTACTAGGCATGTGAATGAGACATCCAGAAAGTCAGCTGGAGGTCTGGGGGCCGACTACTGGGTTTTATGCAAAATTAGATCCATTTAAGCCTTGTTGTGGTAGGCAAGCAGACGCTTGGGAGAAAAGTTAGGAATACTTTGTCCAGTAAAAAAATCTTGATTTTGAGGAAACTGAAAATTCTCATGCCTATCCAGTTGCCTCACACTTGACCTCAACTTGCCCATTAGCGGTCTGATGAAGGAAATGATGAATTTAATACAGTATAAATATGCAGTCTTGTTCAAATCAGTTGTGCATTTTGTAAGCAGCTTCTCACTCTTTTTCCTTCCACAAATTAACACAAAATATTTTCCTCAGGGTGGTGTGTAAGTATGACCCTGACGTAACCACTGTGGAACAATCACAAAGTAACAGATTAGTCCTCCGATTAGTACATTTTTGTGCAGAAAGGGTCTGCGTCTCACTGACCACTGCTTCTTATCCATCCTCCACTAACCATCCAGCAGGGGGCAGACATGTCTATGTGTTATTACATAAGCAAATCACAGTGGCTTTTGTGTTGATCTGGTACAGATCAACACAAAATGACCAGATGTGAATGTGTTTGTCCTCATCATAATCCCTTTCAATCAGTTGAACTGCAAGATGAGATCATTTACTGATTTCAGTTATAGTGTTAAACTGGAATGGATGGAGTCATTCATCTATTCACTCATTGCATTTATATATATATATATAGGGTGATGGTCTAGTGGTTAAGTGTTGGCCTTGAGACCAGAGGATCCTTGGTTCAAATCTCAGCCTGACAAGGTCCTTAATCCCAGAGTTGCTCCCGGTGTGTAGTAAGTGCCTTGTATGGCAGCACCCAGACTTTTGATCTTCAATGATAAAAATGAATGGTAAAAAAAACGTTTTTTCTAATGTTTTAAAATATCTCTGAATAAAATATCAGTAAAATAATCAAAACATAATTGGGGTATTCAATGTCATACAACTGTTGTGATTTTTTTAAACAAAATGTAGTTATCCCACACTGTTGCCGTAATTTCCACCACAACACTGTAATGTCCCTTTAAACAGTTTGTATGAAAGATTGTTTGGGTAGTTTCTATGGAGATAAACAGTGACATCAGAGCACATGTATATAGCGCCAAATCACAACAAACAGTTGCCCCAAGGCGCTTTATATTGTAAGGCAATAGTGTGGTGGAAATTACATTTACAAGGCCAATAGTGCCTGTAGTTAAAGAATCACCCATAAATGCAGTCAGTCCATTTACTATATATATATATATATATATATATATATATATATATATATATATGAAACTGCAAAAACAAACAAAGGTAATACAATTTTTTTTTTAGTATAGCTGCACTGCAGTCTTGACACTGTGTGTCTTGTGTAACATGACGTTAGGCTGAAGTGTGTAGTTGCAGAGGGTCCTTTACTCTAACTCAAAACATGGAAAGTTTGAATTATAGCTTAAGGTCAAGTGCCCAAGTGTCTTGGACTCAGCCATCAGCAGTGTGCTTGTGCAGCGTGTGTCAGACTGGGATCTACATCTGTGGGAACTCAACTGCTGAATTTGAAAGTGATCACAATCCTAACCAGGTCACCTGCTTTGAGTATGTGTACGTGCTGCAAGCTGAGCGGACTGTTCAATGGTGTGGCTCACTCTTGATTGTCTGAGCAGACCTTGCTTAGGTAAGTAGCAGTGGGTGGAGTAAAAAGAAAACATGCAGTGCAGGTGAGCTCTGAAAGCAGGTTTGGTGACCTTTAAGGTAGACAGATGTCTGAGGTCTGGGAAGAGTTCGCAGAAGCAGAAGGTCACTGGGCAGACGTAAGTCACGTTGTTATGTATCTCTGCCAGAAGACAAAGGTTGAAGTCTCAAGTGTCTCAGTACTTTTAGTCTGCTGTATTGTTAAAAGACTTGGAACACCAACAGTGCGCTGGTCTCTCAAGAAAATTTTTTGCTATTACTGATTTGACTTTGTGTCATGCAAGGGCTTATTTAACGAGATGCAGATGAGGCGCACTAGTTGCGCCATCATTGTCAGTTGTAGTACAGCAACCATGCGGTACAGTTTCCTTAAGCATGATCCAGCACACAGGTGGCTCATTGCTGAGGGCCCCAGCAACAAGATGACGGCAAGGGGGCATCAACCTAACATCAACCTGCAGTAGACAGACGGCTACGCTCCAGTTTGCAACAGAGATACAAATGACAGGTTTGCTTCAAATGGTGAATATTTGTGGATTGGAGTAGAAAAATACCTCCTGTGGTCAGTTTGACATGGATTTTAGTCATAGCCCATCAAAAAATGTCACAACACAGCACTTAAATATAGACTTTTGTGGTATGACTGCACAAAACAAGAGATAAGTATCATATTAGCTGTGTGTCTATCATCCACCCACAGATTTGGTTTTGTGACAAAAACAGGTTGTTACCATGATGACAGAGGGTTCTGGATTAGGCTACCAGAGTTGTTATTACTGCACAGCCGCAGCATGACAAATGTTGCACTTTCCCCGCAATGACACATGCTGGAAAAAGGGACTTAAATGGTCAGTGTTGTTTGTGATGACACATGATGTGAAGCAGCCGTGCCTTTCCAGCGTGACGGCATGGCTGATGGTACATTGCAGAATGTATTGTTTCAGTGTGGAGGCCGTTCAGACATTTGACACACCATCATCAACACACACTGAAACATATTTAGAGTGAAATCATTAAGAGAGGCACAACCTACACCCAGTCTAATCGTCATACAAAATACCATCACAACACATTATGTTGCCATGGTTGAAAACAAGGGAACACCCACGTGAATAATGTGAAACACTCAGAGCTCCACCAGCAGGAGGAAAAACTCAACAGTGTCTTATAAAGAACTGTGATATTAATGTGGTCACTGCTGTGGGCGCACGTTTGATTTCATGTGGCAATATCCAACACTTACAAACAAGCAAACAAAAACAACTTCTAAGTCAGTGAAAACTAGAAAGAAGTGGTTAAGTCAGTATTCTCAGTATTCAACACATGACAGAAGCATCTTGGGTCCTGGATGGCAAGCACCCAGGTGGACAACTGGTCCATTCCCACCTATTGGAAGTAACCATCTATCCACCACAGCCAGGTGAAACATGAGTGTCCCCTTGGCTTTCTCCAGCCACCAAGGTCCCCAAAATTTAGGCACCTGCATGCTGGATTATGCACAAATGTGCCACATCGCCAAAGATGGAAGGTGATATTCTTTTACAATGCAAGCGATAGCCCTAATTAGTCTCCTTAAGTAACTGTTCATTTGACACAGAATCATTCCAGCTGTAACCAAGGATCCTCCAAAGTGACTAAGGACCAGAGGCATCAAGTCGCTGCCTTAGGTCAATAGTTAATCTTTAAGTCATAAGACAGGAAGCACCAAGACCCCAAAGACTTAGACCTTCATTCTCCTGCAAAGATATCAACAAGACCAAACACCTTTGCCCGGCGACCTCATGACTCCGGAGATATGAACAACACTGCTTTTCCCGCCTTCAGTTGCTTCATTGCCTTTGTGATCCCATTATTTGGTGGTTGGCAGTTCATTGGAGAATCAGCCTCAAGAACCCTGGCCCTGGAGAGGTACAACATCCTAGCAAAGCTTTATAAAACTACTCAAAGTAGCCGACCAATGGGCCAGTACACCAGAGGCATCTGTTAGAACTGAGCCATTATCTGCCATGACTGCAGTAAGGTGTGTATGTTTGGAAGAACGTAGCAGTTTGATTCTTCTGTAAGCAGGCCGAGGGTCACTAGACCACAAATGGTGAGTCACCTAATCACAGATTCCTCTAACAAATGCCTCCTTGTATTTAAGACAGTGGTAGAGAAGCTTGAATCTTTGACTGGACTGGGTTACTTGACACGAGGACGTGTCACTTCTACTGTAATCGCAGAAGCTTCCTCAGCTCTTGCTCTGGTAGTCTGACTTCTGTCTTGACTCTTGTAGAGAAGAATAAGAGAACCCAGCAAAAGCTGGAGTTTAAACCTAACCAGACCCCTCCTACCGAGAGGCAGACTGCTATTGGCTAGTCACTAACAACTGCTCTAATTAGCACCTATTGTGCTGTAGTTAGCACCCTCCTAATGACAGTGCAGCTGTCCGTCCTAACGATGGGACTGAAGCCTCTCCTGATGACGTGAATGAGTCATTACCATGACAAAAGACTGAAACTGCTTTGACCTGATTACCCCATTGTAAACAGGGGGCAAAGCGTGTCTCAGACCCCCTACCCGGTTAAGGCTGGGTTTGAACTGTTTCATATACAATGCTTCCTTCACTCCCCTCTCAAACCATTTCTTTTTTCTGGCTAAGATTTTAACTTCCTTGTCCTCAAATGTGTGGTTAGTGTCTTTAAGGTGGAGATGAACTGCAGCCTGAGGTCCACCGGCACCCTCTCTGCGGTGCTGGTATAGCCTTTTGTGCAACGGCTGCTTAGTCTCACCTATGTAGTGTTCGTTACAGTTTTCCTGATATCTGATAGAATAAGCGACGTGCGCATCTCAGGCCGCGTGGTGCATTATGGGCAGGCTAAATTTTTCAGCTACCAACCCACAAGCTATGGCGGCGGAAAGCAGCGAGGTGTGATTTGGATCATTTCAACCGCTGGAAAGTTGACGATTTAAAGCGTTTTTGTAAGCTCCGCGGATTGCCTGTTATAACCAGGACTACGTACGGCAGTGGACAGAAATGGAAAGAAGAGCTGGTTATGCTTGCGTGTGCTGCATCTGTACAGAAAGTACCGTTAGTGCTGACAAAGGAGGAAGAGCGCGCTGCTGTCGAAAATGACCTGTGCTTGTTGATACTTGGAGAAAAACAAATTTCTGACACCTTGAAGGCAACTGACGGATGGTTAGACGAAGTCCAGAGAGTGAAACTGTGGATATTGCAGAATATTTGCTAAGCAGGGATGAGAAATCGCAACTCCGCCGGCTTCATAATGACGACAATGATGGTGAGTCTCACATATAACCTCTTTGGTGTCACGTTTGTTTTGATAAGTTGACAGACATACAATATGTGCATGCATGCAGTTTGTTTATAGAACATGTCAGTTTTACAATATTACACGCCATGTCATTCATGGCGCGACATTACAGTCATAAGCCGATGCATGAAAACAGCGGCATGGTTACGTCCGTCTGGATCTTTCTTTTCTGTGGTGAAATTGTGTAGAATGAAAGGAGGTTTACGACCACATTTCTTCTTCTTTCTGTCTTTGTTTGGACTCGGCGGAGGTTTGCAATCGTGTGTTTTCAGCCAACTTTCAAGCCTATAAACTCTGTTCAAGCATTTGAAAACAGCACAATGCGCCCCTGTCATTATTGTATGTGTCGCTTAAGGCTTAAAGCCTTTGAAACAATCCCTGTAAAAGCCTTAAATTTTACAGTCCACTAATGCTACTGTATACGAAATTCAATGGGAGCAGTGTGAGTGTGGTAGCTGGGATTTTTGCCCCCGTTTGACCCACGCATGCGCAGATGCGATGCGCACTTCGCTTATACACTACATTGCTCTGTTTGTAACTAGGGATCCTGTCCTTAGGGTGAACTAATTTCTGTCTCAAGGTGTTAACAGGTTTAAAGTAAACTGGGATTTTGTACTCTCTTAAGATCCTCTGTAGTTTTCCCCTACTCCTGCTAAATAAGGGAGAGACACTCTTCTTCTTGGCTCTGTCTCTTGTCTGGTCAGACAGACTGTCTGGTGAGACAGACGGTGGTGCCCTCTTTTCCTATGTATATTGGTGAGTCCAATACAATACCATATAACTTTTGGAGTCTTGGTGGAAGAACTCTCACATTCCATTTGGATCACCAATTGTTTCCATATCTGTAAGTTCTCCTGCCAGCTTGCACACAAATTTCAGAGGAACATTTGATTCAATTCTTAAAGTCTGGCCAGATTTAATCTTGGGTACTGGGCAGATGGCAGTCTGAAAGACATCAAGTGAATCCTGAAGGAACCTACAACAATTCTGTGGTCAGAATTGACAAAATAGACACTCCTGTCAACTCTATAGTTCAACAGAAGTCTCCAGGGTTTTCCCACAAGATCATAATCAATCTCCTTAGCATCATCACTGGCATTAGAATATCATGTCCAGTGCTGTGGGTCAGGATGTTGAAACCATGATCCAGCATTTCGTAACTCCTGACTTTTTGCACTGACTGATTTTTCACTACAGTTATCACATCTGTGGGGACTGATGCAGTCCTCATAGCCACCCCTATTAGTGCCAGTTGTCCCAATGAAATCACCCATGACCTGTAAAGTGTGGCACAGTAACTACCTCTTCCTCAGTACGACAACTAATGGGGCAGTCACACCCAAAGTAGGTTTGTCAGCCAACTAAATTCTAACAATGTGCCACTGTAATGTGGAGTTTCCCAAGCTCCCTTCAAAGCAATGGAAGAGAGTCATGCTTGGAAAAGAAAGGATGTTCAGATGAGGTGCCTCAGCTTTGGACCTGGACAGTGTACAATAACCTCTTTACTGCAGCAGTTGCCACACTCCATAGATAAGATCCTGGAGGCTCTCCTGTGGTTTCATCTTTTCCAGAGGAAAAGCTCCAAATAGCTTTCTCTTGATCAGCTTCATAACGTGTGCTTGATGGAAAACAGCTGCAGAGTGGCAGCAAGGACATGGATTTTTTTTTTAAATGTCATAAAATTAAGATGCAATTTCAGGTTAGGTTGGCAGTGTCTTCAACAACCACAAATAAGCAACATACATGGTAGCGCATGTACAGTACCTCGGCTGACTGAAGCTTTGAACGTTTCTCCCACATTGACACCAAAACAGTGCAACACGGGGGATGTTCCGTAATGTTTTGTGTTTTCCACAGTACAAAGTTTTCCGATCACCCTCAGCCACACCTTAATATTCTTTAATGTTATTATTCTTTAATATGTGTTATTTCAGACCGGTCTCATGTTTTTTTCATGCCTGTGTCATGAAAAATCTAAACCTTCTCCTAACTCTAACCATAGCGTGTGTACCCACACCAGACGTTAACCATGACCCCCAGACCCCTTCCCTTTCACGCAAACATTTTGTGCTCCTCATCACAAAATGAATTTATGCCCCCATTACTAAAATGCCCCATTTTCTTACCCCAGTCACGAACACATTAATGTACTTTTCGTAACCCAGTCCCACGAACTGCTGTGAGACTGAGTTGATTATTTCCTGTTTTGTTGTGTTGTATATCTGCCCGTGTAGTGGGCACCATTCTTGTTGCCCTGATTGCTGTCTTAAATTGTCAGATGACCCTCACGGTGCCAGAGCTGTTCCTAATTTACCATCTTCCATCCAACATCTAGTAACCATCTGACAGTTGGCAGCATATAGGCAAAACAATGTTGCTTTTTTGGACCACAGTCGAAACACTTCATCCTCATTCAATGCTCTTTTAATTTAATAAATTACAACCTGTGCCAATTCAACATGCAGATCCACCTTGGATTTGCTATGGTGACCCCGAGTGCAAACAAGGGAGCAGTCGAAAGGACTTACAAGAAGATAGCATTTATCATTTTTGAGTTCCTTCTTACACAAAGCTTGAGTGGACTAACTCACCCACCCACATGGATATTTGTAGACAGACTGAGTCCAAATTATTTGGCAGTTTGTCAATTTAAAATCCTTGTTCTTTAAATAAACACTGCATGAAAAATGCATTTTAATATCTTACTTTTATTAATAAAACCAGTTCGATTAAGACTTTCAATTATCAATGTGCAAATAGCAGGCACTGTATACAGCACATTATATATATAACAAACATTCAATATGAGACAAGATTGTATCCCAGAATATAAAAGCTTTTACATCAAAATTTAGGTCTTTTTCTAAAACATTTACAAAAATAAAAGCTTTCTGCTTTATCACTACAACATTTACTTGAATAAATTTTAAATGGTAAATAAAAAATCCTTAAAAGCACATCTTCATCCATGTTTTTTTTTTTACATTCATCACGCTACCTCTGCCCAATTGTTCAACAACCGGATGTATGCAAACCTAAAGGTGTGTCACAAGCATTAAAACAACTACACTGTATGTCCCTTAATGCTGCCATGCAACCAACTTTGCACAATGCACTGAACAAGATTACAGGTCTGCAGATATACACACACACTCATCTTCAACCGCTTATCTAAGATCAGGTCACAGGGGGCTGGAGTCTAACCCAGCAGTTGCAGATATACAGAATTTATATATATATATATATACACATATACACTTGGCAGATTTTTTTTTTTTTTGGGGGGGGGGGGGCATTTTTCAGAGAATATGAATAACTAAAACTTCTTTTTCACTCATGGTTAGTGGTGAAGCCATTTATTGTCAAACAACTGTGTTTACTCTTTTTAAATCATAATGACAACAGAAACTACCCAAATAACCCTGATCAAAAGTTTACATACCACTGTTCTTAATACCGTGTGTTGTCCCGTTTAACATCAGTGACAGCTTGGAGTCATTGTGGATGAGGCTCTCTGATGGTAAAGCTGCCGCTGAATATGTCGTGGACTTTATTTACAACCCAGTTCCAATGAAGTTGGGACGTTGTGTAAAATGTAAATAAAAACAGAATACAATGATTTGCAAATCCTCTTCAACCTATATTCAATTGAATACACCACAAAGACAAGTTATTTAATGTTCAAACTGATAAACTTTATTGTTTTGGTGCAAGTATTTGCTCATTTTGAAATGGATGCCTGCAACACATTTCAAAAAAGCTGGTATGTTTACCACTGTGTTACATCACCTTTCCTTCTAACAACACTCAATAAGCATTTGGGAACTGAGGACACCAATTGTGAGTGTCATGATTGGGTAAAAAAGGAGCAACCCCCAAAAGGCTCAGCCGTTCACAAGCAAAGATGGGGTGAGGATCACCACTTTGTGAACAACTGATGAAAAAATAGTCCAACAGTTTAAAAACAATGTTTCTCAACGTTCAATTGCAAGGAGTTTAGGGATTCTATCATCTGCTGTCCATAATATAATCAGAAGATTCATCTACAAGTGCAAGTTAAAACTCTACCATGCAAAGCGAAAGCCATACATCAACAACATCCAGAAACACCGCCGTCTTCTCTGGGTCTGAGCTCATTTGAAATGGACAGACGCAAAGTGGAAAAGTGTGCTGTGGTCTGATGAGTCCACATTTCAAATTGTTTTTGGAAAATCATGGATGTCATGCCGTCCGAACAAAAGAGAAATAAGACCATCCAGATTGTTACCAGGGCTAAGTTCAAAAGCCGGCATCTGTGATGATATGGGGGTGTGTTAGTTGCCCATGGCATGGGCAACTTGCACATCTGTGATGCACCATCAATGCTGCCATCCAAGCAACGTCTTTTTCAGGGACGTCCCTGCTTATTTCAGCAAGACAATGCCAAGCCACATTCAGCACGTACTACAACAGCATGGCTTCGTGGTAAAAGAGTGCAGGTACTAGACTGGCCTGCCTGCAGTCCAGACCTGTCACCCACTGAAAATGTGTGGTGCATTATGAAGGGCAAAATACGACAACGGAGACTCTGGACTGTTGAAAAACTGAAGTGGTACATCAAGCAAGAATGAGAAAGAATTCCACCTACAAAGATTTAACAATTAGTGTCCTCAGGTCCCAAACGCTTATTGAGTGTTGTTAGAAGGAAAGGTGATGTAACACAGTGGTAAACATACCACTGTCCCAGCTTTTTTGAAACGTGCTGCAGGCATCCATTTCAAAATGAGCAAATATTTGCACAAAACAATAAAATTTATCAGTTTGAACATTAAATATCTTGTCTTTGTGGTGTATTCAATTGAATATAGGTTGAAGAAGATTTGCAAATCAATGTATTCTGTTTTGCATTTTGTATCACCAGTTATACAGCGTTATGATGAAGTGGGATAGAGGAGGATTTTCTTAAAAAGAAGACCTGAAAGTTTAACTACAAATTGCCAGAAGGTACATCTGAGATACATGCCTAGATTTGATCTGTTATGGTGAAAGAATATCCTCCTCCGCTCTAGTCCACTATGAAGCTAAGGGTGGTGAAGCAAAATGCAAAATTTGCACTGTGCACAATATCTGCAATCAGAGCCACATAAGGCTATAACTTCTTCGGGGTTGTCTTGGTGGCTTTCCTCACTCTTCTCCTTCTTGCACAGTCACAGTTTTTGGGAACTGTCTACTCCATGCAGATTTACCATAGAGTGTCATATAATTTAATTTAATTTAATTAGCTTATAATGCGCCAAATCACAGCAAAAGCCGTCTCAAGGCACCTTACATATAACAAGTCAACATAAAATTGAATAAATAATTAAAAATGAATAAAAAATTCAAATACATAAATAAAAACAGAAGTAAAAGAATAAAACAAAAATAAAAACTATCCATACGAAAGAGAATAAAAATAGGTTTTGAGTCTTGACTTAAAAATGTCCACAGACTCAGACTGCCTCACGGTCGCAGGAAGACTGTTCCACAGGGTGGGTGCACGATACGAAAAGCTCTTGACCTGCTGACTACTTCTTCACCTTGGGAACACAGAGAAGTCCCACATCCTGCGACCGCAAAGCCCGGGCCGGCACGTAGAGTTCCACCAGATCAGCCAGATAAGATGGCGCCAGTCCATGAACAACCTTATAAGTCAATAACAAAACCTTAAAATCTGCTCTCACAGAGACAGGGAGCCAGTGCAAAGATGCCAAAATGGGTATGATATGTTCAGACCTTCTGCTACGTGTCAGAAGTCTGGTGGCAGCGTTCTGAACCAGCTGAAGATCCCTAATGCTGGACTGTGGTAACCCTGAAAATAAAACATTACAATAATCTAGTCTAGAAGAAACAAAAGCATGAATCAGGGTCTCAGCATCAGCCATGGACAGGATGGGGTGGATCCTCGCTATATTTCTCAGATGGAAAAAAGCAGTCCTAGTAACATCCCTGATGTGGAGGTCAAAAGACAACGTGGGATCAAAAATTACCCCAAGGTTCCTCATTTTGTCCATATGATGTATGACACAGGAACCCACGCTGAGCGCCAGCTGGTCAAACTGATGCTGATGTCTCGCTAGACCAAGAACCATCATTTCAGTCTTATCAAAGTTTAAAAGTAGGAAGTTACTAGACATCCAACTTCTCACTGATATAAGACAGTCCTCCAGGGATGGGAGTGAGATTTCCCGCAGAAAAAGATCATTCTCAGTAAGGTGGTTTATGAGCTGCCGTGAAACACCTTTCTAAAATTTTGGAACAGAATGATAGATTGATATCGGCCTGTAATTTTTCAATACACTAGGGTCAAGATTAGATTTCTTAAGTTATGGTTTAATCACTGCTGATTTAAAACATTTCGGAACAGATCCAGAGGTTAATGACAGATTAATAATTTCCAGCACAGTCGGCCCAAGAGTGGGCCACAGGTCCTTAAACAATTTGTTGGTATGGGATCAAATAAACAGGTTGTGCTTTTTGTAGACGCCACAAGTTTCGTCAGCACGCCCAGTGAAATACTATTAAATTCTGTCAATCTAGGTAACAGCTCAATGGTAGCGCCCACCTCCATAGCAGGTTTTAATGGCTGGGCCGAGGCGTGCTGAGATATGCTCAGCCTAATATCTTATATTTTCTTCTCAAAATAATCCAAGAAATCCTGTGCTGAAAAGGGAGAACGACTAACAGGTGGCTGCCCGTGAATAAGAAATGCGACCGTGTCAAACAAAAACTTTGAGTTGTTTGTTTTTACTGATCAAATCAGAGTTATAGGTCTGCTTCGTGGCCAGTAGTGCATGCTTATAATCTAAAATAGCATCCCGCCACACAAGGCGGACACCTCTAATTTGGAATAACGCCATTTCCATTCCAAACCTCTAGCCTTCTGCCTGAGGTCACGCAAATAATCATTGAACCAAGGTGACTGTGCCTTAGGAGGGCGTGACCTTAAAAGAGGAGGCGCAATCTTATCAAGTGTAGTTTTAAGCGTTAAATTTAGACTATCCGCAAGGCTGTCCACTGATTTAGCATTCTCCAGATTCAAAGCTAAAATATCAGGTAGTCTGGCCTCAAGTTCAGTCATAGTTGAGGGTTTAATACGACGCTGCAGTTGTAGACAAGGTTGTTGTTCCACTAAACGTGGCAACATAAATGTAACCTGATAAGTGAATGGTCAGAGACTATAGATGCGAGAGGCAAAATGTCAATATTTGTGACAGCAAACCCACGTGCAAGAACCAGATCCAGGGTATTTCCACTAATGTGTGTCGGGTCCTGAATGCATTGCTGGAATCCTAAAGCATCCACAATTTGCATAAATGATTTGCTAAGGGGATTAGAGGGCTTATTTATATGAATGTTAAAGTCACCAATAATCAAAATGTTATCTGCACTAGTTGACAAACTAGAGATGAACACACCAAATTCATCTAAGAAGTCAGAATATGGGCCAGGGGGCCTATAAACAGTGACAAAATAACATAGCTGAGCTCCAGTTTTATGACCCTGACAGTACTTAACATCATGGGCATAACGGAGAGTCAGATGCTCAAACGAATTATATTTGTGACCCCCAACAGCTAATAAAGAAAACCTAGATTTGTAAATAAAAGCCACACCCCCGCCTTGCTTCACACCACGAGACACGTGACTAAACGTGTATGCTGGTGGACAGGCCTCATTCAAAGGAAGGGGAGTCGTGGGTTTGAGCCAGGTTTCACACAAGCCAATCATATCTAAATGATGATCCATGATTAAATCATTAATCAACAATGATTTCGAGGACAGTGATCTGATGTTCAGGAGACCCAGGGTAAGGACCTCAGTGGGGATGACAGTCTCACTGTTCGGAACCCGGCGAAGCAAGCCCAGGTTCCGAGAGCGCCACTGGCGCACATCAATCCGGCGAAGACGTGACGGCCGGGCCGACAGTCCTCAGAGCCGACCAGCGGCACCACACAGGCTCTAACCGGATCCACAAGGTGCCAGGGCTGCACAGATCCTGCCAGAATTCTGTGCACAGCTCGTCCGGAAGCCAAACAGCAGGCCAACAGAGCTTCAGCTTCACCAGACGTCCACTTCGTCTCCCGCGGCGACGACTGCGCTTTCGGCCAAAAGGCAGCGCAGGAGCACGGCACAGAATAGCGGCACCTCCGATAAAAATGGGGGGCGGAAGTTCTGTCCACCCGCCGATAACCCTACACCGCATCACGAACCGGGGGCTGGAGATCCGCAGAGTTTGGCGATCATACACCCGCAGTGCCTCTGATTCAAAACAGCATAAATTAAAAACAATAAAATACAAACAGACTGGAGAGCAGCAGACGAGCAGCCAGACACAACGCGCCATCTTGGCACTTCAGGAGGAGGAGGCACTCATATTGTTTGTATTTCTTCATAATTGATGTAAGTAAAGTCCAAGACATTCAGTGGCAGCTTCACCATCAGAGAGCCTCGTCCACAACGACCACAAAAGACTCCAAGCTGTCACTGATGTTTAAGGGGCAACACACGGGATTAAGAACAGGGGTATGTAAACTTTTGATGAGGGTCATTTGAGTAGTTTCTGTTGTCATTATGATTTAAAAAGAATAAGCACAATTGTTTTAAATGGCTTCACACAACCACTAACCATGAGTGAAAAAGAAGTTTTTGTATTATTCATATTATCTGACAAATGGCCCAAAAAGTCTGCCAGGGTATGTAAACGTTTGAGCACAACTGTGTGTGTGTGTGTGTGTGTGTGTGTGTATATATATATATATATATATATATATATATATATATATATATATATATATAAAAATAAATAAAATAATGTAGATGTTATACTGTACAATCTATAAATCTGTCCTTATAATGTCATGCTTGCTCATTTCAATTCTTTGATATAACAGCAACCACCACTTATGAGCAGCATATCATGCAGCCAACTCACCTCCAGTTTGCTTTGCTGCAATAATAGAAAAGACACAGAACAGAGCCAAGCAGAGGCGATTACACAAAGATTTACAACCCATATTTTTTCTCATCATTGTGGTTCTTTCTCAGGTCAAACCTTAGGATCAGACATGAAGGAATAAGGTTATACTTTCACAATTCTGTCTCTTTGTCTTCGTCTTCACCCGTTTCAAGGCAATATTCATCATCTGTCGTTGTGTCAGAGCTGCTGTCTGAGGACTCCTCAAAAGCACGGAGGGTGGAGACATAACCTTTGGAGGGGCAAATGCCCTTTGGATACTGGCTGTCCTGTGGAGCTCCTGGTGATGTAGGAAAGGTAGGAGAAGAAAGACTAGGGGGTTTGGCCATGTGTCTGGATTGGGTGATTGGGGAGGTGTTGGAGGAGGTGTTGGGGGACCCTCAACATCCCAGGCAAAGTAGGATGTGTCCATGTTTGGACTCCGAAACAGGCTGGACTTTGTCGTTGTGGCAACTGCAGGTGGAGAAGCAGTGGCTCCTGAACTCCAATTTGTCAAACACTTGGTCAGTGATCGAGGAAGAGATCTTGATCTCATTTTACCTGAATCACAAGGGAAAGACGACTCACGACAGTCACTAGTGTGCTGGCAGCCATATTTTCTTGTGCAATCATTGATGATTGGCCACTGATCTAAATCTTTGCCCTGACCTCCATAAGAACAGGCAGACTCACAGAGATCACCCACACTTGTGAACCTGGTTCCAGTAGAGATGCGTCCAGGTCCTGAGGGTCGACTGGAGAGTACCGAACTTACAGAAAATGACCTCCCAGGCACAATGCCATACTTTAAATCTGCATACTGTTCATTGTCTTGTCCTGGGCTTCCACTTGAAAGAACTGTAGATGTTTGTCTTTTTCTTGAGTCCACCAGATGGACTGGCTCTCCTGGCTGACATGGTGATGAGGATTCTTTATGACGCTGTGGCTTTGGACTGTAGAACACAGTGTCATCTGTAACATCAGGTGAAAAAAATGGGGAGACAGGGAAAGTTAAGAGAATGGGGAAAAGGGGCTCCTGGGGCTTGACGTAGACTTTCTAAACTGAGTGGTAAAACCAAGAGGGGAGACTGGGATTGTAGAAGTGCTGCAGTCTACACCAGAGAGATACTGGTTTTTTGATTTGTAATCTGACACTGTTGTTGGGCTGTGGTTTTTCAAAGGAGCTTGGTTTTTACTTTCAGACAGAGTGTATTCTGCAAGATTTTTCTGACCCTTTGGTGACACTTGAAACAAAGAGAGATCATCTTGGGTACTTTCTAAGGATGATTCGTTTGAGCAAAAGGAGTGTTTATCAGTTGATGATGGTATCAGGGTGTATCTATTTTGGGTCCATCCAGTCTTACCATCTATTCCTTTTTCATTATCCTTCAGCAGCATTCCCACTTCCTGGTCTTGTTCCTCTGCTGTTTTGTTACCAACAGTGATATCGCTGACACTGCTGATGTCACCTGATTCACCAACAGAAGGTGCTTGCGATGCTCGCTTCCGTCTCCATGAAAATGAGAGCTCGTCATCAGAACGTCTACTGCTAAATGTTTGTTTCAGTTTGTTTAGGACTAGGTCCACTTGTTATTGGTCTTATTAACCCTCTCTGGACTCAGACCTTGACAATCCAGAGTTTGGCGTGCTGGGACTTTTTTTTTGTGCAAACAGTCCTTTTTGGGACTTTGTTCATTGTTGCTCTCCACTGAATAAAACCTGCTTTTACCAACACCATTCACCTTCAGTGTTCTGCTACGGCATTTTCTGTCTGCAGACTGACTTTCTGTGGAACTGCTGCCACTTGAGCTATGATCTGAATGACAGTCTGGTTTGCCTACAGGATACATACTTTTCTCTGCCTGCAAATGTTCACTTAATTTGGTCTCTGCAGGAACTGTATATTTGTATCATGTTCTGTTAACAGTTGGGGTGTGGTGTTATTGGAGGAGCTACAGAGTCTTTTGTAACACTATAAACCAATGTTTCCATTACACAGCTGGAGGATGATGATTCCTTACCATCTTGTACAATGTGTGAGCTGATACGAAGTTTATTTTTGACCAGGACCACCTGGCTATTTGGTGCTCTTGGGTTGCTGGGCTTGCAGTGATTATTGTTGACTTGATCACTTTCTGAAATGTCACATTTTGAACTTTCTTGTAAGACACTTTGCTTTGGAAAGGTGAGGGACAAGGGCTGAGGTGAACTGACAGGCGATGGAGGGGGTTTGGATGTGTGTGAGGGTATGTTGAATGTAAAGACAGGCGTGAGGTATAATCTGAGGGTTGCTGGAAGAAGGTTGGTCTGGGTGTCTTAGTTTCACCTAATGCTGACCTGGTAGACATGGAGAGTTGAATAAGGTGGAGAGCTATAACGAAGTTTATAATCACTTGTGAAGTCAGGAGGGAGGGAGAGAGGAGCAGTGGAACGACAAATTGTTGGGCTAGGCCCCCTCTGAAATGTTCTCTCTCGTGGAAGTAGGTCTGCACTTCCCTGGTCCAAGGTGATACTGTCAGCAGGCCCTTCCTTATGTATTCCATTGTCTCTTTGTGCTTGCACAGCAGAGTCAGATGATAAAGACCGATACCTCCCCCCTCTCTCCACTTGTATACTGGAGGTCTTGGGAACAGGAGTGCAGAGAGGAGATTTATTTGTGGATGGACTTCCGGCTCTGAGGAAAGAAAATATGGATGGGGCCTTGATGTTTTGTGGAGACCTGGAGGGGGACAGAGGGTTTGTCAAGGCCTTAGAAGAATCTTGCTTTTCCAATGGGGTATTCTCAGAACAGTGGTGCATCCACCACGGAGTCACCCACGTTACTCTCCTTGCTTTTTTCCCTTCAACACTGGAATGCAATTTTTTTGGCCTGTTTTCTAGACTGTCAGAGAATTTCCTCTCTACCTGAGGTTGAAAAGTGGCTGGATTGCTGGTGCTGGTAATGATAGGAGTAGCAGGAGGAGTTAAGAGAGATGAGATGGTAACAGATGTGGTAGGAGATGAGAGAGTTAAGGTTGTAGGCTTGCCACCAGTGATAGAAGAGGAGGCAGGAAGTGTGCAAACAGGATCATAGTCAGTTTTAGAGAAACTGTTCGTTGCAGAAATAAGGGTTGACATAGTTTTAGGATGGAAAGACTTAGCAATAGAAGGGTAGCTCCTTTCAAATCCAAGAAGTGTGGCCGTGACTGTCTTAATGGGTGTAGGGGACAATGCTTGAGGGTGTAAGATGGAACTAGTTTTGGAAGAAAGGGCCTCATTACTAACAGACTTTGTGGCCTCAAGCAAAGGTGATTGGCTGGCAAAGCTTTGATAATCTTCACTGTTAAGTGAGGCACAGCCGTTGAATTTCAACAAATTATTATTTTGTATTTGTTGCTGCCTGTCAGTGGGTGTGCTTGGGCTCTTCTGATTTAGTAAGGTATGTGACAATTCACCTACATCTGGTGTAAACAGACTAACATCATGCTTGTGATCTTGACGCTGACTCATTGTTGGGTGACTGCTGAAATTTAGAGCAGGGGGAAACACTGGTTAAAATATGTGGTTCTCTCTTACTTACAGTGGGGGGCATGTTGATGTTTAATTAGTTCATGTGATTCGTGGTCAGCTGTTTCCACATAATTGCTGTGTTGAAGGGTGTGAAGTCCACTGTGTGCCTTCATAACGATGTTCATGTTGTCTTTGTAAATTGGATCTGATGAGTTATCACTGTCAGTTTTATTGGGGATTTGACTGCTAAATGTTTTGTTGTCACTTTGCCCTGGAGATGCAGTGTGATTACTATCATTGCAGGGTGGAGATAAAGGTGTGTTTCCCTTGTTTGTGCTGTTGGCAGAAGGCCTGGAGGTGAACAGTGAACTGCCTTCTTGAACAACCTCTTCAACATAGAAGTGGATGTCAGGGTGGTGTTTCTAGGAAGGGGGCTTTGTAGGACACCGGTATTATCATATCTGGAATTGGCTGGTGAGGTGATTGAACAGGCTGAGATTTTGTCAATAATTTGGTTTGACTCTCTGCAGCTCTGATGTTCATCTAAAGGTCCTCTACTGAGAAATGCGTGTTTGGAACATGAAAGACTAGACTGGGTTGTACTTAAGGACTGAAGATTGGTAAAGGATGCACTTTCTGTATTTTTGTTTTTGGGTAAAACTGAAAACCTGAATGTGTCTCCTTGTGTGTCATTGGGAGATAGTGAGGGAAAAATGGGGCTACTCTCAGTTCTTTTAGATGACATTGGTGAATAAGAGAAATGTTGGCTTTGACCTCTCTTTCATGTCATTATTGTGAATGCTTGAGAAAAACAAGGTGTCCTGGGCTTTCTAACATCATCAATAGTTGAGCTGTTCAGAGACAGTGGATTTGTCTCAGAGCCAGTGAGCTCTGTATTTGATTTCTTGCTATGGGAGTTGAACCTCCGTAAAGAGAGAAGCAGACTACTGGTTGTTGGTTTTGAACTTACAGATGAAGGTTCTTGGTGAGTCTGGAGATTCTTTTCCTCATTTGGGTCAAGAAAAAAGGGAGATTGGGGAGCTGGAGCTGTCGCTAAAGGACTTAAAGCACCGGAACCCTGTTTTTCTGTTGTCTATCCTTCCAGAGGTTACATCCACATGCACAGGCTGGGACAGTTTCCTCTTGGATTCATACTCCAGATTAAAGCTTGGAGGACCACTTTTTGTTGACCAACCAATTGTAGTCCTCCTGCTACCCAGAACTGACATTCTCAGTTGGTGTTGAGATCCATCTGTCAACACACTTTCTGCTCCATATTGGTTTTGGGTTTGCTGAAAGTGTTCACCTGCACAGGTGGCCTCATTGGAACCATGTATTGTATCTTGAAAATTTGCTGGCGCTTCCAAACTACCATTTCCCTCTTCCCTTTTGGTCCGGCGTAGTCGGCCACTCCAGTGAGGTGCAAGGACTGTTACTACAGTGGAAGACAGCATGCTTGCAGTGGGGTCAGAGAGTTCCAGAAGACTGAGTTGTTTCTTAAGCCTTGTGCAGTCATTTACAGCTGTGTGAAGTAACCCAGAGTCAGTCCTTTCTGGTTGTGAACCATAAGGATGTTTGTGCAAACCATGACACCCATGAAACCCAAACTTGTCATTACTGAAATCAGAGCATGTTACAATAGTGTCTGGGCCATTGCAAACAATGTACTCAGTTTCCTGTCTGACAGTTATTGAGCTCTTCTTTGGGACTGGAAAGACACAGACTGCTTCTCGAGTAGTATCTGTTGGTGATGCTCCTCCAGTGTCCTGACAAGAAACGAAGAATTATTATAAGTGGATTGGTGTTGTAGACTATGTATGCTGTTTATGCAACTACTTGATAGAACTTTGGAATACGCCAGTTTCACTGAATCCTGCCATCTACCATTCATGATATGTAATTTTTAAATATCTGTAATGTAAACCCAGATACAATATAAACTCTATGGCTGTAAACCTTTAAATGTGAACTTAATGCTACTGTGTCAATTACACCAAAGCATTTAGCACTGCAAAGTAAAATGCTGTCTGTGCAACAGTTTCTGATTGTATCTAAATTTCAAATGGCATGCTTGCATTGAATGCAAAGCTTAGCTCAGCTCAGGCTTCTGTTTCCATGGTGTAGCTATGTAAGAGATTCATGGCTTGACAAACTGGTTATATTGAAAGACACAAGATTTCCAGACACACAATGCGCACACACCCTGTCTCTGTAAATGGGTAACAATCTGTTCTTTTAACATAGTTGTTAACAAGAACACACACTAATATAAAATGGCTGCATGTGTAATCTGATTGTAAAGCACTTCAAGCATATCGAGGATCTCGAGGATATCTTTCACGCGATTAAAATGGCGGCTGATTCTTACCAGAGAACTGTTCTAACCAATCTCAATCCTTTGTGGATCAGTCACACTGGGAAAACAGGAGAGAGAAGACATTAAAAACAAATGCATCAAACTATATATCAAATAAATCACTATAAATCAAACACCACAGTATGGAAATGGTTACACTCCAGTCCATATGTTCATTATGAGAATATTAAAAATTGTGATTGCTTAAACAGTTTAATATGATTTTCCATCAAAAACATGAATTTATGTGAGGAAATATGACCAAAAAAAAAATGTTAATTATTTAAGAAGATTTGTGTTTTATGTAAAGTGTAATATGGACTTTAATCCAGATGGTGTTTATTCTGCAACAGGTAAATGAACACTGCAGTCTTTTTTGTAGTGAATTGTGTAATGTTTGATGTTTACAAAGAAGAATGGAAAGGTGGTTTTAATTATGTGGGGAAAATGAAAAGGGTGGATTCTTACAGGATTTCACTGATGTTACAAGTAGCCAAGAGAGGACAGTTAGACTTTAATAATCAAAACATGAAAACGAGTTTCTTAGTTTTACCGGTGAGAAGACGCATAGTAAAATTGGAGGCACCGCCTAGATTTTCTTTGACTGTAATGTTTTGTCTGTGACATTTGAGGCATTAAATTAAGAAAGCAGAGCAACAGGATGGTCAACATTCCAGTGTTCTTGTCCTCATTTTCCCTTTCTTTTAATTAAACAGTTTTTCCCCACGGTTAAAGGGACAATAAGCTAGCTATTTGTACAACAGATATCAATATGTTCACTTGGGTGGGATAACTCTGGGTTTTTGAGGTGCACTTGCGGGGTTCCCCAGGGCTCAGGCTTTGGGCCTTTGCTGTTTCTTTTGTATATCAATGACATATGTTTAGTTTCCAAGTTTGTGCATTGTATTTTATTTGCTGATCACACGACTGTGTTTTGTAGTGGGGATCATTTGGGACAGTCACTTCACTTTGGTAAAATGAAGTGTACTGTATTTGGTAATAAGCCCAGGACCTTATGTAGAAGTTTAAGAGTACACGATGTTGAAACTGAACTCGTAAATGAAACTAAATTTCTAGGGGTCTTTATCGATGATAATCTTAGTTAACACATATAAATTATGTTAAATCTAAAATGTCAAAGATTATTGCCATCTTGGATAAAGCACAAGACTTCCTCCCCCAACACTCATTAGTTACCTTATATCATTCATTACTTGTTCCATACATGACCTACTGTATTGAAGTTTGGGGAACCACCTACAAATCCTGTTTTTACTTCAAAAGAAAGCCATAAGAAGAAACCATATTGTGAGCCAACAAATCCATTGTTCGTCCGTTTGCATATTTTGAAATTTTGGGATATGATTGATTATATCATAATACAAATTACGTTCAAAGCACAAAATAAACTTCTGCCACTACATGCCCAAGACCTGTTTAAAATGAGAGACTCTAGTTATAACTTATGAGGCACATTGTTATTTCAGAAAACAAAGATACGAACTACCGTAAAAAGTCATTGTGTTTCTGTAAAAGGTGTCAACATTTGGAAAAATTGCCCGGATAACATAAAATCAACTGGTACTTTGGTAGGCTTTAATAGACACTACAGAAACTATTTGATTGCTTGTTATAGTATGTTAAATTTACTGCTCTTTTTTTTGTGTACTGCTGCTTGTACGTTTGTGTTTTTGAAATTGTAGTTCAGAGATCAATTTATATTTGTATTAGGTATATGTATAATTATTTATATACATATGCACAATTTTTATTTTTAATTCTTTGGTTAAAGGGGTAGGCGTCTACAAGCTTTTCTTCTGCCTGTACCCTTTCAGCCGCATGGGTGCACTGTTGGACTATTTTCTCTTTTTCTTTGTATGTTTTGTTGATTTGCTTTAGATCCATGTGTGCCGAATAAATTCATTCATTCAATACAAAAACTTAAAACATACTTTTTTTTCTTAGATGTGGTAGGACGACATGTCTATTCACAATCTCACAAACAGCGCAAGATATCAACATAAGGTAATGCTGGATATCAAGTACGTGCAGGTGAATCAGAGACAGACGGACAAAGGGGTGTGGCTCATCTATGGAGACAATTCAATCAATGACCTCAATTGACAAGCCTGTTGGTAGCGCTGTGCACACATTGCATCACACACAGACAGTGGTGGGCACACTTCCGATAATCCGATAACAGATAATTATCGAAGATAATGTTTTCATTATCAGATTATCTTTTTAGATAACTTTAAAAACCATTATCGGACCAATTATCTTCCGATTAATTCCTGTCCAATAACTTTTAGACCGATAAACAAAGTAAACAAAGCTGAACAGCGATAAGCATTTTTAAAATTTAAAAAAGTTCAGCAGAAGCTATTGTGGCATTAAAACTTAAACTGGTTTTATTAGTAGTTGTAAATGTACCAGAGACAATATTGGAAATTATCTGTTATCAGTTATCTGTAACTTCCGATACATTTTTGGGTGGTTTATTGTTTTATCTTTATCAAAGATAACTTTTCAGTTATCTGATTATCTGTTATCGAAGTTAATTTTTTGGTTATCTGTGCCCACCACTGCACACCAATATGCACATGCTCAAATGGAAAGTGTGTTATCATGTGCACACACTGCTAGCACACACACATAAACGTAAATTGCAAAACACAATTTCCAAAGAAACAATGAAGGGACACCAGAGTTTCTGCAAAAAACCCAAATCTGCGGCTTTTGCTAAATCATACAAACAAAACGTATATATGGCATTAAAAACCACAGTAACACATGAAAGTTAAAAAGATACTTAAAAATAACTTAATTCACTGAGGGTTTTTGTTACAACTCACACTTAGATGATCTGGATGAGTTTATGAAACATTACCTGTAAGAATTTAAAGCCCGGTAGGTTTTCAGAAGAGTGCCTTTATGTGATAAACCACACATGGAGTGTATCTGACTTATGCTTAATCTTGAGTGAATTTTTTTTCCTGTTTGTAGAAATTCCTGAGGTGTCCAGACAGCGTGACAAAGGTTAAAGAATGCAGATACAGTACATAGAACCCTGCGCGGGACTATATTGTTCAACCCACTTCTACCGCTGAAATTCTTACCATTCCCGTCCGCACCTGCAATGGGTGTGTCCAGTCCCACCTGCACCCATGAAACAATGAGCCCACAATAACAGACATGCATTGATTTTTGTGTATTCTCCTATCCTGCAGGAGAAAACACGTCATTTAGGCTATTAATAAAGAAATTCATGGGATAGTTTGTTTCGTTGAATCCCTGGCCTGTATGTCTTTTGATGCACTTATCAGGAATAGCGTTACTATTTGGTTGTTCTCAGTTTAAAGACAGTTTCATGTGGCAGTTCAGTTACTGCATGCCCTTATAAGGGCACGTATTTGTGAGTGTTTGATGTGAAATTAGTTTGCGAAACTCTCACTGGGTTAGCTGTGAGGGCCACCTCTTACTGTTCCACTCTTATCAAACAGAGGGAGACTGACATGCACTGCTGATCTGTGACAATAAAATAGGCTTCTTGCCATGACAGTTTGGTCCACTGCTCTGTGTTTATAAAGCAAAGACAACAAGGGCACACTTATCTGATGATTTGATTTTAATTTAACCAATACAGATCAATCAAAATAATTCCTTGATTTGGCCATTTTCCCATGTTTCTCACTTTTGATGCAAGTCAATGACATCATCAAGAAGTGCCATCGCTTGGGCAAATTTATATCGTTTATATTTCAATTTAATTTATTTTCATTTATATTGCGCCAAATCACAACAAAGTTGCCTCAAGGCGCTTCACACAAGTAAGGTCTAACTTTACCAACCCCCAGAGCAAGCACACAGGCGACAGTGGCAAGGAAAAACTCCCTCTGATGATTTGAGGAAGAAACCTCAAGCAGACCAGACTCAAAGGGGTGACCCTCTGCTTGGGTCATGCTACTGACAACAGACAATAAAGGAAATTTTGGGAGATTATGGGACTCCATGCTGGTGCACAATATCATCTACCATTTATACCACCCGTCCGTAATTTGTATCCCATAGCAACAACTTAATTTTTATGTTTACCTGTGTAGACAAGGATCTCGATTCTTCTGGAGCTCTGGTCTGTTAAGCTGTAGATCCCTGGAAAGTCTTAAGTAGACAGAGGAGGTGAACTTTGATCCAAAAGTCCTCTGAATGTGGTTTTCTGAAACACGACGGTGAGTAGCCTCCTGCTTCTGTCTGTTTGCTGCAAATATTAGTGCTGTAAGACATAAAAACTGTCTGTTTTACAGTCATATTAAAATAAAAAACACAAGCAAAACATAAATTAGATGAACATAGGTTTCCCCCCAAAACTCACACCTTTGTGTGTTGTGTCAGATCTGATGGCTGATTGCTCAGTGTGCTGATGAAGACCTTCATGATGACTGTCACGTATAAATCTGCCACTGAATATGTCATCCTGCTGTTCTCTAACGAAACAAAACAAATAGAAAGAAAATGACAACTGTCAAAAACAATACAAAATACAATGCAAAAGAGCCCTTAAAATGTGGATAAAAATGAATTAAACATAATATTAGTCACAAAAACATATGGACAATTCTATGGGTCCACTGTTGGGGAATTTTTTCTGTCCTCAAAAGGACTGTCTCTTGAGAAGTCTGCCCCCATGTGCTCCCCACCCTCTTTGAAGGACCAGCTTAGACATTGATAAAAAAAAAAAAGATACTGCTTCACACCCCACTTTAGTTATGCAGAAAAGTTGAATTAGGCAAACATATTGGCATATGGCTCAATCAATTCCACTTAGTGCAGAATTGTAAAACTAAGGCACACACTAATACTGATTAAACATTTTAGTTGTTAAAATATGATGTTATTATTATTATTATTATTATATGCAACAAAAATGTCTTCAGAAGTGGACCTTTACTCTAAGGGTGTTGGGGGGGGGGGGCATTCTGTCTTCTTTCCCCTCTAGCTGCACCCCTGATCTTTCACAGTCACTGCAGGCAGAATGAAGAACTTGGGTATTTATGTGGAAAGCGCTACCTGATTGACGAGTATGAAGGTTTTGTCTATGCTTTTATTTCATTCCATCTTTAGAAGGAGACTGTGTGTTTGAAAAACAGCAAAGCAATAATTTTATTTTAAATCTCACTGTGGCCGTGCTGCTGTTGTCTCCACACAAACACAACCAGAAGATGCGCAGAGACTTAGGATGTATTTGAAAGGGTCACCTGGGAGGGTGGGTGGGTGGGGGGGGGGGGGGTGCTGGAGCCTATCCCAGCAGTCATAGGGCGAGAGGTGTGTGCATCCTGAAAAGGATGCCAGTCTATCACAGGGACACATATAAAAAAACTCATTCACACACCTACGGTTATTTTAATGTTACCAATTCACCTAAACCTGCATGTGTTTAGAAGCGGGAGGAAGCCACAGCACGCAATGGAAACCCACATGAATACAGAGAGAACATGCAAACTCCACACAGGAAGGACCAGATGGGAAGCAATCCCATGACCTTCTTGCTGTAAGGCAACACCGCTAACCACTAACCCATTGTGTTGCCATATTTCAAAGAAAGCAAAGCATAAATCTGTTAAACGTTACCCTTGTTTGTTGCATTGCCGCTGTGCCATGAGATGACAAAAACTGTTTTATCAGCTTAAAGCACATCGAGCTGCCGCACAAAGCAGTGCCCGTCATCACAATCAGTGTCTGACATATCAAAATATGTGGATGGGATTACTGTGCGTTGACTCAACCTCTTGCACCAGTGCTTCAATAATACCGATGCACACGACACGGACCCCCTAACGTTTCGTTTTTTTTTTTTTTGTTTGTTTGATGTAACAGTATAACATGGACAGAGTGTTTATAATGAAAAACATGCAGTGGGAAGGTGGAGGCAGGGGGTTTCTGTCTGACCTTTTTTTCTCTGCTCTGTCTGTAAATCTGGAGAGTAGATGTTACATTCTGACACCTGATCATTCTTTGAAAGCTCTGCACTGATGAAGACAGCTTATAGGAGTTTTTTAATCGGTGTGTTGCAAACAGGAGTTTTAAAGTGCAAATGGTGTGAAACAATTTCCTTGTACTCCTGTCTACTTTCTTCATCTCTCCGATTATCCTAATTATTTTTCACCAGCCTCTTTCTCCTTATGTTTTCCTGGACATCTTTGTTCCACCAAGTCTCCTTGTCTTCCTTCCACTGTCCAGATGTCACACCCTGTACCTTCCTAGGTGTCTCCCTCACCACATCGCCAGCTGTCCAAAATTGCTTCCCCTCGACCCAGTGCCTCTCTCACCTGCTCACTGAATTTCACATAAGAATATAGTCCACCTGTGTGCACCTTCCTCCACACTTATATGCCACCCTTTGCTCCTCCCTTTTCTTAAAATAGGTGGTCACCACAGCCATTTCCATCCTTTTTGCAAAATCAACTACCATCTGCCTTTCCACATTCCTGTCCATGACACCATATCTACCCATTACTTCCTCATCACCTCTGTTCCCTTCACCAACATTCCCATTGAAGTTTGCACCTGTCACCTCTCTTTCATTCTTGGGCATACTCTCCATTACTTCATCTAACTCACTCCAGAAATCTACTTTATCTTTCGTCTCGCAACCTACCTGTGGGGCATATATGCAGGATTATATATTACCATCACCCCTTCATTTCTAACTTCACATTCATCACCCTGTCAAACACTCGCTTAACCTCCAACTCACTCACTCTTCCTTTAATATGACCCCAACACCATTTGTTCTTATCCTCACCATGATACAACTTGAACCCACCGTCTATGCTCCTGCTCTTACTTCCCTTCCACTTGGTCTCTTGCACATACATGTCTACCTTTCTCCTCTCCATCATATCAGCCAGTCATAGGGCCAACATTCACAGTCCCGACTCTCACTTCCACCCTTCTAGTTTTCCTCTTCTCCCTCTATCTATGGACACGTTCTCCTCCTCTTCTTCTTCTTCTTTGCCCAGCAGTAGCCCAATTTCTGCCGGCACCCTGTAGAGCAATGGCACTGGTGGTGGTTGTTGTTGTTAACCCGGGCCTTGACTGATCTGGTACGGAAATTCAGTTTGTAGTCTGCATCTTTATTTTGGATTTGCTTTACGCTGGATGCTGTTCTAATGCAACCCTATTCATTTATCTGGGCTTGGGACTGGCACTCAGATGTACTGGCTGCACACCCAATGTTGTTGAGATATGTTCCATCTTAAGGTTAACACTCTGCCTCCTTCTACCCCCCTCATTTATCCGGCTTGGGAATGGCACTCAGAATGTATTTGTGGCAAAGGACAGAAAATATTACTGCATCTTTTTCCACTGTGTGCGGGTGTAAAGAGATCTGGATCCCCATCAAAATGTACTCAGGTCTTCCTTGACCAAAGGATCACCTCTGCTAATTTTTTGGTCAAAATTCATTCAACATGTTTAGATTTGTGTTTAAAACAGATGGGGGCTTAGTGTCCCCCCTACAATTTTTTTTTTAGGCCCACTGGTCCTCACTTAAAATTCAAATCACGAGGCACACACTGTAGAGCGATAAAATGTGAGGTTCTCAGAAATGTAAAGCAAACAGTGCTATATATGAATTTTGGAAGAATGGCAGATCATGTACACAGAGAGCAGGAGTTAGTTACTGTTGCACTACAAAGTGTATTTTAACATTCTGTATCCCATCAATGAGGTAGTGATGCTGGGCGACATGGTGGTCAAGTGGCCACTTGTTTCCAAAACAAAAGCTTCCTGGTTCAAGAACAATGGGGCCCAAGAAGTGCAATAGGACATAAAAGTGAACTTAAATCAACATGCTGAGATAACCTTGAGCATTAAAGCTAGAGTTGGTAGTCATGGAGAGCTAGCAAGATAGGTAGGAAGATTTGAAAGTAGCACCTCCTGTAGGTTCCACCCCCTCCCTACCCCATCAGTGCTCCGTCCAAAGCCATGTCCCCCACAAACTTGAACCCGCATCTGGACTGTGGGATTCAGTGGGCAGAGGAGAGCCAACTAAAGGCCCCTGACGCAGTAGCACGCACGTCGCCTGGAGATCCCACCTGCTGTGTTCACAGCTGACGACGTTTCTCTGTTCTACCGCTCTGCGCTGGACGCTGGTATATAAATTGTTATATACACAGTGTGTCGGATTAATCATTTTCTCTGCAAATTGGCTGTTGAAACAGCGTAATTGCTCTCCTGAATCACACAGGACCGCTCCAGCTGCAGCCATTTGCGCGCACCGGTGCCTAACAAGCTACAGAAAGCATTTTTGAGCCGTCTAAAAAGGTAATTATTTGTCATGTTTGCAGTGTCATGAATTGGTATAAAAACAGTTGTGTGTTCTTTCCCTTCTTGTGTGCAGCTGCTAAATATGTTTATAACAGATTTAACTTCTTGTTATAATGTTCAGACGAGTTGCGCTCTGATGCGATCCGCTGACGTCACCACTCGCTCTGTTCACTTCTTTACTCCACTTGATGAGCTGCACATCGTGTTGGTGATAGATTGCACCACACAGCACAACATTTATGCATGAAAGATTTTGGAACATTTCAGCTCATCAAGTGGAGTAAAGAATGAGGGAGTGACTGTGCTGGAAGGGGACCACTGAGGAAAGCCACCAAGACACCCATGACAACTCTGAAGATGTTATCGGTTCTGCATTTCATGTCACCACTCACAGCTTCACAGTGGAGATGAGCAGAGAAGGATGTTCATACAACGAAACAGATCAAATCTAGGTTTGCATCCTCTCATATGCTTCTCGCAAAGCGTAGCTGAACTCTTAATTCTTCTTTTAAGAAAATCTTTCTTTATGCCATTTCACATGAAGTGGATGACTACATTGACCTGTTACAGAGCCCCACATGTGACAGCTTATTCACCACGATAACACAGCTATGTCCAAAATACCCCACAATTTCAGTTATGTCCAAATTAAATTTAATGGTAATAACTCAAGCTGCCTGCTGGGCTCTGCACAGTGTGCCAAAACAAACAAAAGGCAAGAAGCAATATGTGTTGCTTGATGTCTGCACCAAGTGTTATTAAGAGCATGAATTAAGTGATTCAGGAAATAATTGTTGTTCTGAGAGAACAAAGAGTCTTGAGGGAACCGATTAGTTCACCACCCTCACTGCCACTAACAAATAATTAAATGGTTTGCACACATGAATAAGTTGTATTACCCTTCATTTAAAAAAAAAAAAAAAAAACATTCATTTCATTTTGGAGACTATATTACCCAGGGTAGGGTTTATGTTCACACACCCTGCTTTACATTTCACTATCAGCCAAAGTGCTGCACAACTCCACTGGAGCAGCTGTGGAACAATGCAGCTTCTTCAAGACTCAAGGTGTTATAAATAATATGCCTTCATGACCAACACTTTTCAGCCGGGAAATGTCTTCACCATAAGAATTCACACAGCCATACATGCAGGATTATGTCTTGCATCTTGTTTCTGCAGGAAAAGATGAATGTAAAAGGCTCATGAAACAAAACCAAAGCACTCACTGCTTTCCTCATCTTATCAGTTCAGTGCTGACAGATAAGCCATGATTATATAATGATTCAACCACGTATAATCCACACTTTCTTTTCAAACCAGATAAGAGTTGCAAACACACCCACTCACACAGGCAGCAGAGTGTGCACATTTACTGCTGCAAACCAACTGTCAAACCACACTGAACTGCCAACCGACGAGTCTGCCGTTGTCACCTGAGTGGAGTCGACAATTAGCCGAATATCAGCGTACATGTCACCTACAGGCATCGCTCATTAATCATAAACAAATTAAATATGGAAGAATTTCCATCATTGATCTTGTGGCAGTTGATGTGACAGCTTTTATTTATGTTTTTATAACAGTGTGCCAAATCTGGGTGACACAGTGGCTTAATGGTTTACAGCAAGGATGTTGTGGGATCGCTTCAAATCTGATCCTTTCTGTGCGGAGTTTGCATGGGGTCCCTCTGGCTGCTCCAGCTTCCTCCCACTTCCAAGGACATGCATGTTCAGTGATTTTAAACTTTTAAGTTGCTGCCGGTAGGTGTGAATGTGTTTTCTGTCTACAACCCCTGGCAAAACTTATGGAATCACCGGCCCCGGAGGATGTTCATTCAGTTGTTTAATTTTGTAGAAAAAAGCAGATCACAGACATGACACAAAACTAAAGTCATTTCAAATGGCAACTTTCTGGCTTTAAGAAACACTATAAGAAATCAAGAAAAAAAAATTGTGGCAGTCAGTAACGGTTACTTTTTTAGACCAAGCAGAGGGAAAAAAATATGGAATCACTCAATTCTGAGGAATAAATTATGGAATCATGAAAAACAAAGAACGGCCTCCAACACATCACTATTATTTTGTTGCACCACCTCTGGCTTTTATAACAGCTTTCAGTCTCCGAGCATCGACTTAATGAGTGACACAACAGTACTCTCATCAATCTGGCTCCAACTTTCTCTGATTGCTGTTGCCAGATCAGCTTTGCAAGTTGGAGCCATGTCATGGACCATTTTCTTCAACTTCCACCAAAGATTTTTCAATTGGATTAAGATCCGGACTATTTGCAGGCCATGACATTGACCCTATGTGTCTTTTTGCAAGGAATGTTTCACAGTTTTTGCTCTATGGCAAGATGCATTAACATCTTGAAAAATGATTCATCATCCCCAACATCCTTTCAATTGATGGGATAAGTAAAAGTGGCCAAAATATCAACGTAAACTTGTGATTTATTGATAATGTAATGACAGCCATCTCCCAGTGCCTTTACCTGACATGCAGCCCCATATCATCAATGACTGTGAAATTTACATGTTCTCTTCAGGCAGTCATCTTTATCAATCTCATTGGAACAGCACCAAACAAAAGTTCCAGCATCATCCACCTTGCCCAATGCAGATTCAAGATCATCACTGAATATGACTTTTCATCCAGTCATCCACAGTCCACGATTGCTTTTCCTTAGCCCATTGTAACCTTGTTTATTTCTGTTTAGGTGTTAATGATGGCTTTCGTTTAGCTTTTCTGTATGTAAATCCATTTCTTTTAGGCGGTTTCTTACAGTTCGGTCACAGACGCTGACTCCAGTTTCCTCCCATTCGTTCGTCATTTCTTTTGTTGTGCATTTTCGATTTTTGAGACATATTGCTTAAGTTTTCTGTCTTGACGCTTTGATGTCTTCCTTGGTCTACCAGTATGTTTGCCTTTAGCACCTTCCCATGTTGTTTGTATTGGTCCAGAGTTTGGACACAGCTTGACTGTGAACAGCCAACATCTTTTGCAACATTGCCTGATGATTTACCCTCTTTTAAGAGTTTGATAATCCTCTCCTTTGTTTCAATTGACAAATCTCGTGTTGGAGCCATGATTCATGTCAGTCCACTTGGTGCAACAGCTCTCCAAGGTGTGATCACTCCTTTTCAGATGCAGACTAACGAGCAGATCTGATTTGATGCAGGTGTTAGTTTTGGGGATGAAAATTTACAGGGTGATTCCATAATTTATTCCCTCAGAATTGAGTGATTCCATATTTTTTTTTCCCTCTGCTTGGTCTAAAAAAGTAAACCGTTACTGACTGCCACAATTTTTTTTCTTGATTCTTATAGTGTTTCTTAAAGCCAGAAAGTTGCCATTTGAAATGACTTTAGTTTTGTGTCATGTCTGTGATCTGCTTTTTTTCTACAAAATTAAACAACTGAATGAACATCCTCCAAGGCCGGTGATTCCATAATTATTGCCAGGGGTTGTATATGTGGCCCTGCGATAGACTGGAATCTTGTCCAGGTTGGACCCCTACTCTCGCCCAGTGACTGCTGGATTTGGCTCCAGCCCCCCTGTGACCTGATTGGAGTAATCGGGTTTAGAAAAATGAATAAATATGTCAAATCTAAAAATAAGTAACTTCCACTATGTCAGAAATTCCCAGCTGTTTTAATTCTGTGGGGTTTAAACATGGAGCATGTCAAAGTGAAAACGCATCTGCAGAAACCTGTGCAGACTTCAAGTTCCATTTAGATTTAAATTCATCCTAAAACAGTAACATTTGCTGTTCATTATCCAAATTTAACAACAGAGACAAAAACAATGGAAAAAAACATCTGTCTGTCCAGGTTTTGGCACCTAAAATGCGCACGCACGCACGCACGCACATGCACACACTTATTTCCCATATTCATGCCTGGAAGAATGTTGTATATTAATTTGAGACTCCCCTGAACTGGACCACACCATTTCTTATGTTAGCTACACCTCTTTTCTACCTGTCTCACTCCCATCATTGCAATGGCCTTATTTAAATCTCTGATACAGTGCACAGTGCAAGTAAAAGAAGACTGAATTAGGTCAATAAGTAGCTTGTTTAATCCACATTACTTCCTTGTCTTAAAAGATTCTAAATTAGACTGTGTCAAGTATCAAAGGATGAATGTCAATATAACTTCTGCCTGTAGTTATAGTTTAACAAACTAATGCTAGAGAGTTAAACAGGACCATACAGGGTGACCACCCCAAAAACAAAACAAAACAAAAAACCTCCCCAGAACCCATAAAAATTGTAATAAGATGATTGGAACAATAGTCTTCCCCAATATGTCTGAGTCAACCCAGGATAAGACATTTTGGCTGGCGGTCTATTTCACCAAAGATTTAGGAGCATAATTTTAAAGAACACGACTTTTATGCAAAGTGACCAAGATACAGTGGTATGTAAAAGTTTGGGCACCCCTGATGATTTCCATGATTTTCCTTTATAAGGCATTGGTTGTTTGTATCAGCAATTTCAGTTAAATATCATATAGCAGACAAACACAATGATATTTTAGAAATGAAGTGAAGTTTATAGGATTTACAGAAAGTGTGCAACAGTCTTATGTAATGTCTCTTTATCATCACTGTCATTTGAATCTACATCATTTCACGCATGGAAATAGGCAGTTATCAGAATGATTGAACTAAAAAATATAATTTACAAATAAAAAAGGTTTGCCATATTAATGTTAATACAGTGTATATACGCAAATATTTGACATATGATATACAAAATGAACAAAAAATAATCATAAAAATGAAGCTACTAATGTCACCAGTGGCAGTCCATAACCAATTAACAGCCAATCACGTCCTTGTACTGGTCCAGGGACCAGGGATTTTGAACCTGTGTTTACATGATCTAAAAGTGAAGCATCTTGATTTTTTTTTTCCTTTCTAGAGCAAGCTCCTCTGCACAGGCATGTAAATCCTCTGAACCGCCTTGCCTTTAGGGGCGACTCACTGTCTTCATTTGAGCATAATGTCTATGCGGCTATTACAACAACCTGACATGACGTGACATGAGAGAAGCAGAGAGCAACAGGGAGAGGAAGCATGCCTTACATGTAGATGAACGGTGTGATTTTAATCCTACCCCTCCCAGAGGCAATACAAGAAATCATAACAGATCACACCAACATCAGGGTGTAATTCTCTGGACACTGTGTTTAAATAGTTTCAGCACTGAATGACAGGTGTAATGGTGGAACTTGAGAAATCAGTGTTTAAATATCATTCTCAGGAATTGAAACAAAATGCTTGAGTGCACAGTGATTGGCACGAATGTATTTAGTTGCTTTTCCAATGACTTGTATTGTACTTCTATTTGACAGCTTCAGACAGCAAATAATACTGCTAACTTCATTCCTGTTTATCAGCAATTTGATCATTTCTTTTGATACATGCAAGAGCATACACTTTACCATTTTACAAAAAAACTACACACACTTTAATTTGGTGTGCAAAAATGCTTTTTAACATTTTACTGTACTATGTGATATCAACAGGTTTAATGGAGAGTTGAACACCACAGTGTGCGTAGTAATAAGAATGCATAGACACTATCATTATTTGGTTTATTAATTATAAGCCAGATTTAACTTGTACGTACATATGATCAATACATGCCTCTCTAATAACGTGAAACATAACCCGTTACCATACTTGATTTTCAGGTGCCACCGTGTGAGGTTGTGAGTAGCTGTAGTGTGCTACAATGAACTATGTTGTAAAGCCCTACTATATTCACACACTTCCCGAAGCCACTCAGCAATGAAAGACTGGCAATTCAACTGGAAATGAAAAGATGCAAATGCTAAAAAAACAAACAAAATACAAACAAAAAACACTTCCAAAGCTGCTTTTTCTTAAAGTGCACATCCACTGGTAAATGAAATGTCAAAATGAGCCAACTATTCTTAGTAAACAAAGACGTATACAATATTGATGTATTGTGTTTTATTTTGTAGCCATATGCCCTGAGAAATTAAGCCATAACATGGGGTAATTTAGCCTGATTCACCTGCCACTGATAAAGAAACGTGAACCCGTGAGAAATGTGGACTTCAGTCACATCATTTCAAGCAATGCCCCTCAGACCCTTTATTGAAACGAGTAGAAAAACATTTTTTTGCAGCACAAAATCTGTGTTTTGTAGACTTTGGCAGTGACACTGAAATGGTGAACAGGTGTGTTTTGGGAAGATGCAGCATAGCACTCGTGATATTTATTAGGTGGACAGTTTTCTCAAAGATAGGATTTTGAGGAGGAAAGTGGAAGCTTTTTTTAAGTGCCTCTCAGACAGATGACAGAAATGAAGCAGAGCATAGCATGGAAATGGTCTTTTAAAAAACAAACAACACAACAACAACAAAAATCTAACCATGAATTCTATCCTTTCCATTCGTTTGGCCAGGTAAACTTGAACAAAGCGTGCTGCCTCTCCTGATAGCATGGAACTGGCTGTGTTTGGGGTTTGCATGGCCGCATTGTGTCAGGCTAAGCTATGGTACTGGGAACCAGTGAGTCTAGTGGAGGAATGTTGTTCACTGTGGACACCGCCACACAGCTGAACAATACATGGCTCTATGTGCGAATACAACAGGAGTAAAATCAGTGACATCGCTTTCAGAGTATGTAATTACTATTATTCAGTCTTTCTTAGGGTAACCAAACATCGTGTTTTCCCAGGACATGTCCTGTTTTCACATCTTGTCCTGGTCATCCTGGGTTTGTTTTAGAATGTGATGAAAATGTCCTGGTTTTCATTGTTTTTCATCTTTGAGTAAACTTTGAGTGTCTCATTGCCGGGCAGAGTGTCCTGGTTTTCAGAAATCAAAATATGGTCACCCTAGTCTTACTGAGAATTATTATTTATTTATTATTGGTTTGTTTTTCTCAATATTCCGTGGGCTACAAAGAAGCGGAGTCAGATATACAGTGAGGAAAATAAGTATTGAACACCCTGCCGATTTTGCAAGTTCTCCCACTTAGAAATCATGGAGGGGTCTGAAATTTTCATCTTAGGTACATGTCCACTGTGAGAGACATAACCTAAAGAAAAAATCCAGAATCACAATGTATGATTTTTTAATATTTATTTGTATGTTACTGCTGCAAATAAGTATTTGAACACCGGTGTAGGCTCTCAGTTGTCCAGGTGGTTTCCATAGTTAGAGAAGCTTGAATCTTCGACTGGATGGGTTTCTTGACGCGAGGACGTTTCGCTTCAAAACGCAGAAGCTTCCTCAGCTAAAATTCTTGCTCTGGTAGTCTGACTTCTGTCTTGACTCTGTAGAGAAGAATAAACAGAAGCCACAAAAGCTGGAGCTGGACAGAAGTCAGACTATCACAGCAAGAATTTTAGCTGAGGAAGCTTCTGCGATTTGAAGCGAAACGTCCTCATGTCAAGCAACCCAGACAAGTCGAAGATTCAAGCTTCTCTACTATTTGAACACCTACCAACCAGCAAGAATTCTGGCTCTCACAGACCTGTTAATTTTTCTTTAAGAAGCCCTCTTATCTGCACTCTTTACCTGTATTAATTGCACCTGTTTGAACTTGTTACCTGTATAAAAGACACCTGTTCACACACTCAATCAATCACACTCCAACCTGTCCACCATAGCCAAGACCAAAAAGCTGTCTAGAACACCAGGGACAAACTGTAGACCTGCACAAGCTGGGATGGACTACAGGACACAGGCAAGCAGCTTGGTAGAAGACAACAACTGTTATGATTATTTATTAGAAAGTGGAAGACAACACAAGATGACTGTCAATCTCCCTCTGTCTGGGATTCCATGCAAGATCTCACTTTGTGGGGTAAGGATGATTCTGAGAAAGCGCAGAACTACATGGGAGGACCTGGTCAATGACCTGAAGAGAGCTGGGACCACAGTCACAAAGATTACATTAGTAACACATGATGCTGTCGTGGTTTAAAATCCTGCAGGGCAGCAAGGTTACCCTGCTCAAGCCAGCACATGTCCAGGCCCGTTTGAAGTTCGCCAGTGACCATCTGGATGATCAGAGGAGGCATGGGAGAAGGTCATGTGGTCAGATGAGACCAGAATAGAGCTTTTTGGAATCAAAAAGGATGAGAACAACCCCAAGAAAACCATCCCAACCGTGAAGCATGGGGTGGAAACATCATACTCTGGGGGTGCTCTTCTGCAAAGGGGACAGGACGATCTGCACCGTATTGAAGGGAGGATGGATGGGGTCATGTATTGTGAGATTTTGGCAGACAACCACCTTCCCTCAGTAAGCGCATTGAAGATGGGTCATGGCTGTGTCTTCCAGCATGACAATGACCCCAAACACACAGCCAGGGCAACTAAGGAGGGGCTCCATAAGAAGCATTTCAAAGTCCTGGAGTGACCTGGCCAGTCTCCAGACCTGAACTCAATAGAAAATCTTTGGAGGAAGCTGAAACTCCAAACCTGAAAGATCTAGAGAAGATCTGTGTGGAGGAGTGGACTAAAATCCCTGCTGCAGTGTGTGCAAACCTGGTGAAAAACTACAGGAACGTTGACCTCTGTAACTGCAAACAAAGGTTACTGTAACAAATATTAACATTGATTTTCACAGGTGTTCAAATACTTATTTGCAGCAGTAACATACAAATAAATTAAAAAAATCATACATTGTGATTTTCAGATTTTTTTTTTTTTTTTTTAGATTATGTCTCTCATAGTGGACATGCACCTAAGATGAAAATTTCAGACCCCTCCATGATTTCTAAGTGGGAGAACTTGCAAAATCGCAGGGTGTTCAAATACTTATTTTCCTCACTGTATGTTGATCGCAATACACAAGAATTTAACTTGAGAGCCAAATTAAGGCCATTTTATGACATTTGCATTTTCAGATCGACTGTGTGCACTAGGCTGGTGGAAGTCATGGAGTGGACTGTCACTGGACACAAGTGGAGTGACGTTCCGGTAGCTACAAGTTGGTACCTGATGTTATGTAATTGTGAATCAATTGTGTAATTTTCAGACGCACTTTGGATTATTTTACTTTTATCTGCTACATCTGCCCACACAAGTTAAAGAGATGGAAAAATGATTTAAAATCTGGTATCTAATTGTTTTTTAAAAGATAGTGTTGACTAGAGTGAGACAAGCCCTTTATAAACAGATAGAAAAATTACCCTACATCAAAAAGTTGCTTTGAAACATTACAAGATTGAAGCAGACTGTATGTGCGACAAAGCAAGACAAGTGTAAACAGCACCAACAACGTCACATGACAACATGCTACAGTTACTACTGTATTTCCAGAAAATGTCACACTGTACATAGATACAGACTGCAGTGTGTCACTTAGAGCAAAAGTGATAAGCTTAGAATGAAGCCGTACACAGGACACTGATGACTCAGGATCTTAGCATATATGATCTGAAAGTTAAAGCAGACAAGGGTCATCTTAAATTATACTTGTGGCATATTTACACTAAATTAATATTTAGACTACACCTCCCAATAAGAAAAACTTGGGACTGTATGGTTCTTTGTGTGGGTTCCCTCCGGGGGCTCCAGCTTCCTCCCACATCCAAAGACATGCAGGTTAGGTGGACTGATAAGTTATCTGTAGGTGTGCGCGTGGGTGTGAATGTGTTTGTTTGTACGTGTATACGTATATACGTGGCCCTGTGATAGAATGGTGCCCTGTCTAGGGTGTACCCTGCCTCGTGCACTATGACTGCTGGGATAGGCTCCGGCCCCCCACCCCGGCCCCTGTGACCCTTAATTGAAGTAAGTAGGTATGGATGGATGGATGGGTCTCTATGGAAAATGCAAAAAACAAACAAACAAACAAACAAACAACAACAACAAAAAAACAAACAAACAAAAAACCCTAAAAAAACAAACAAACAAAAAAACTCTGCAGTGGGTTTAAAAAAGATATATTTTGTTGACTTCAGTTTCATTATAGACAGTATGAAGCCAAGATATATTTCATGTTTTATGTGGTAAACTTTGTTTCATTTGTTAATGTACATCCATTCATGCATTTCAAGCCTACAACACATTCCCCACAAAGCTGGGAAGGGGGCAATTTAGGGCTGGTAATGAGGCAAAAAATAAATAAATAAATAATGATGTTTCAAACAGGCGATGTCAACAAGTGCTTTTAATCATGATTTGGTACAAAAGAATATCCATGAAATACTGAGCATTTGAGGAGCAAACATGGGCAGATGATCTCGAGTTTATCAACAAACGCATGAGAAATTTATTAAAATGATGAAAACAATGTTCCTCAAAGAAAGCTAAGAAGGGATTTGCATATTTCCCATTCAACAGTGCATAATATCATTAAATGGTTTAAAGACTGTAGAAGAATTTCAGTACCTAAAGGGGAAGTGTGCAAGCCTAAGCTGAACACCTGTGATCTCCCATCCCTCAGATCGCACTGCATCAAGAACTGTGATTCATGAATAACTGACATAACCACGTGGGTAAAGGAATATTTTGGGAAACCTTTGTCAAGCACTGTAATACTGACTTACTTTCATAAATGCCACTTAAAATTTTACTATGCAAAAAAGAACCCAAATGTTGACCTTGTCCTGAAGCAACAGTGACTTCTCTGGGATCTGAGGCATCTGACTTGGACCATCACACAGTGGAAATGTGTACTCAAACAAACAGTATTCCCAATCTGGATGGACATGCTCTAGACCAAAGACAAAAAGAACCATCCAGACTGTTGTCAGCAACAACTCCACAAGTCAGGGTCTGCCATGATGAGGTTTGTGTCAGTGCCCTTTGCAAAGGTAATTTACAATCTGTGATGGCAGCATTAATGCAGAAACGTACACTGAGATTTTGCAGCAACATATGCTGCCTTCAAGATAACATATTTATCATCTTTCAACAAGATAATGCAAAACCACATTCTGCACATATTACTTATACAAGGTCTGTCAATAAAGTAACGGACCTTTTTATTTTTTTTTTAAACTATATGGATTTGATTCATATGTTTTTACGTCAGACAAGCTTGAACCCTCGTGCGCATGCGTGGGTTTTTCCACGCCTGTCGGTGACGTCATGCGCCTGTGAGCACGCCTTGTGGAAGGAGTGGTCCCGCCCCCTCGTCGGAGACAAAGGAACACCTCCGTTTCGGCGTGTCAGAGGACAAGTTAGGACAAGCCCAGCTCTCCACAATTTCTCTGATACTTACTGGACTGGTAAACATTGAAAGCCGAGATAGGCATGTCCCAACTTGTCCCATGACACGCCGAAACGGAGGTGTTCTTTGTCTCGCTCAAACAGCGAATCGGTCGTTACGCACGAAGCCTCTGTGCGGCTTTCCATGACAAAATCTCTTGTTAAAAGTGAAATCTGCCGGAAAATGGCTGATGTCCAGCTCTTGTGATAACCAGAGAAAGTGCACACGATGGTCTCGTATCCACAGAGCCATCAGCTTAGAAATGATCTGGCGTTTTCTGCCTCGTCGTCGCAGCTCGGAGCGCGGTGCACCGAGCGTCCTTAAAGCCGTCCTTAAAGCTGTAGTAACAGTCCTTATTCTCTGTGAAGCCCGTAAAACTTTCACCGAAAGCCAGATAAATTTTTCAAATGGTTTCCAGGTGCCAGTCTCTAACAGCTTCTGAAAAAATTCTGATGGAAAAAAAAGTCCAAATCATTCCGCCATTTCCAGACAATGAAAATCTGACGACGAAAATCGGACGGCCTCCACCTACTGGGGAAGGCGCCGCCATCTTGTCTGCAAACATAGAGCTCTACAGGGAGGGTAACATTAGGAATCTACAGCAGGCCACGGAGCAGGTGATTAGAGACCCTGCAAGGCTTATGACAAATGTGGATGTGGAATCCATTAGCTTAGAGGGGAAATTAGTGAAGAAAATCCACTATGGTGATAGTGCAGTTTATCTGCCAGGGAGGGAATTTCAACAAGTTGAGACTGTGGCCTGCTCCCATAGACGGTCCATAAAAATCATGGAGGGATATGCTTTGCAAACTTAATACCCATTACTATATTGGATCATGTTGAAATTGAGGATGGCCCAATGGTTGTTCCAGCAATATCAAAGATTTCATGTCTGCTACCTACAATGCATGTGGAATGTCTCAAACCTAAACCTACTTCTAGGCATCTTATATATGGCACTCTGGAACCACCCCTAAACCCAAACAGCTCAACTGTCAACCCCACTGAGGTCCTTAGACTGGGTCTCATTAACATAAGATCACTGTCCTCAAAATCATTGTTGATTAATGATTTAATTAATGATCATCACTTAGATATGATTGGGTTATGTGAAACCTGGCTTAAACCTACAGCTGTCCTCCCCTTAAATGAGGCCTGCCCACCAGCATATACATTTAGTCACGTCCCTCGTGGTGCGAAGCAAGGCGGGGGTGTAGCTCTTATATAACTCGTTTGAGCATCTGATTCTCCGCTCCGCTCAGGATATTACGCATTGCCAAGGTCAGAAGAATAAAAATCACCCGTATTACTTTGTGACTGTATATAGGCCTCCTGGCCCATATTCTGAATTCTTAGATGAATTTGGTGCGTTCATTTCTAACTTGTCAACGAGAGCAGATAACATTCTGATCATTGGTGACTTTAACATTCATATAAATAAGCCTTCTGATCCCCTCTGCAAATCATTTATGGAAATTGTGGATGCATTAGGATTTCGGCAATGCATTCGGGATTCGACGTACATTAGTGGAAATACCCTGGATCTGGTTCTCACACGTGGTATTGCTGTCACGAATATTGACATCATGCCTCTTACATCAGTGGTCTCTGATCACTCACTTATTAAGTTTACAGTTTTACTGCCATGTTTAGTGGAACAACAACCTTATTTATCATTACGGCGATGCATCAACTCCTCAACTAAGACTGAACTAGAAGCTAGATTGCCTGATGTCTTAGCCTCACTTTTGACAAACACCCAGTCAGTAGACAGACTTGTGGATAGTTTAAACTCAGTGCTCAAAACGACACTCGACATGATTGCACCACCTGTGTTGAAACCGCGCTCCCCCAAATCGCCGTCACCTTGGTTCAATGATTACCTGCGTGACCTCAAGCATAAAGCAAGAGGTCTAGAACGGAAATGGCGTCGTTCAAAATTAGAAGTATTCCACCTTGCGTGGCGTGATGCTATCTTAGACTATAAGCATGCACTATTGGCTACAAAGCGGACCTATTACTCTGATTTGATCAACAAAAACAAGCATAACTCTAAGTTCTTGTTCAACACGGTGGCAACACTTATTCATGGACAACCACCTGTAGTTCGCTCTCCTTTTACAGCACAAGATTTCCTGGATTACTTTGAGAAGAAAATAGATAACATTAGGTTGAACATATCCCAGCATGCCTTAACCCAGCTACTACACCCTGCTATTGAGGTGGGCGCCACGACTGAGGTATTACCTAGATTTACAGAATTTGATGGTATCTCTCTAGACATGCTGACGAAACTCGTAACATCAACAAAAAGCACAACCTGTTTATTTGATCCTATACCAACAAAACTGATTAAGGACCTGTGGCCCACTCTTGGGCCGATTGTGCTGGAAATTATTAATCTTTCTTTAACTTCTGGATCTGTTCCTAAAAGTTTCAAATATGCAGTGATTAAACCATTACTTAAGAAACCTAATTTTGACCCTAGTGTATTGAAAAACTATCGGCCGATATCAAATCTATCATTTTGCTCTAAAATTCTGGAAAAAGTGGTGTCACGGCAGCTTGTAGACTATCTTACTGAGAATAATCTCTTTGAGCCGCTGCAGTCTGCTTTTAGAAAATATCATTCCACAGAAACGGCTCTCACTAAAGTGGTGAATAATCTTCTGCTTACAATGGATTCGGACACCACTAAGGTTCTGTTGCTGTTAGATCTCAGTGCTGCATTTGATACAGTGGATCATCATATTCTACTTGATAGGCTGGAAAATCATTTTGGGATTACTGGGAGTGCCCTTGCATGGCTTACGTCATACTTGACCAGTCGTTCTCACTGTGTTTTGTACAGTAACACTACCTCTAACCTTAGTGACATGAAATTTGGGGTTCCTCAGGGGTCTGTCTTAGGCCCCCTGCTTTTCTCCCTTTATATAGCACCCCTTGGGCACATATTGCGGCATTTTGGGATTACCTTTCACTGCTGTGTAGATGATACTATTATATATGCCAATACCTGCTGGTAATCTCGTTCACATAAAATCCTTAGAAGATTGCCTTGCATCAGTGAGAAGCTGGATGTCTAGAAACTTCCTACTTTTAAACTCTGAAAAGACTGAAATGATGGTTCTTGGTCCAGTGAGACATTGGCATCAATTTGACCAGTTAACACTCAGCCTAGGCTCATGTGTCATACATCACACTGACAAACTGAGGAACCATGGGGTAATTTTTGATCCTTCGTTGTCCTTTGGTCTCCATATTAGAAATATTACTAGGACTGCTTTCTTCCACCTGCGAAATATAGGGAAGATTCGTCCCATCCTGTCTATGGCTGATGCTGAGATCCTGATCCATGCATTCATCTCTTCTAGATTGGACTACTGCAATGTTCTATTTTCTGGTCTACCGCAGTCTAGCATTAGGGGTCTCCAATTGGTTCAGAATGCTGCAGCCAGACTTTTGACACGAAGCAGTTTGACCACATTACACCCATTTTGGCATCTCTTCACTGGCTTCTTGTCCAAGTGAGATCAGATTTTAAGGTTCTGCTACTAACCTATAAAATTATTCATGAACTGGCACCTCCCTACCTAGCTGACCTAATTAAACCTTGCGTACCGGCCCGGGCTTTACGTTCTCAGAGTGCAGGACTACTTTGGGTCCCTAAGGTGAATAAGAAGTTTGCGGGTCACAGAGCTTTCTCTTATCGTGCCCCTGTTCTGTGGAATGATGTCCCTGCGTCAATAAAACAATCAGATTCTGTGGAGACTTTCAAGTCCAGACTTAAGACGCACTTATTTTCCCTTTCATATGGCTAGCATACTGGTGCAGCTTTGTTTTACGCTTTTAATTCATGTTATTAGTAATTGAAGTGGGCCGCAGCCTCAACTTCACCTAAATTTTGGGTCTTTTAGTGAAGCTTAGGGCTAGCGGCCGGCGATCACCTTAGTATTTCTTCTGTTTTTCTTGTTGATTAATGCTGGCAAATTATACAGTATTTTTTGTCTTTCTGATGTCTGATTCTGTTTTTTCTCCGTTTAAGGTGCAGCTCCATCCAGAGATGGGAGATGTGTTTGTGTTGGCGATCCTCCTGTCCTGTGCACCAACAGCAATTCTTGTATATTCGTCCGTGAATTGTTCTGTGAATTATTTCTGTAATTTATGTTTGTAGCATGGCCCAAGCAGAGGGTCACCCCTTTGAGTCTGGTCTGCTTGAGGTTTCTTCCTCAGAGGGAGTTTTTCCTTGCTGTTGCTCTGGGGGTTGGTAAGGTTAGACCTTACCTGTGTGAAGCGCCCTGAGGCAACTTGTTGTGATTTGGCGCTATATAAAGGAAATAAATTGAACTGAATTGAAATATAATCCAGAAGCACTCTGGGTGTGCTCGTGATGCATTCAGGCACAGTTGGGACATTTGGTCAGCATCCAAAATGGCAGATCATTTCGAACCGCCCCTTGAACGCGACAGAATGCTTCGAATGTTGCTTTCATGCCATACAAATATTTAGATTGGAGTCAGACTGCACTCCATCTGCCGTTGTTTGATATTTTTCCATCTCCACTCTTTTGCACACGTGCAAAACATTCGGGGCAGCCACAAGAATCTGCCTGACTGTTTAGACTGCTCTCAGAATGCTGTCCGACATCCCTGAATGCACCTCGACACTTCCGGAATGTGGGCTGAACTTTCATTCGGATGGCATTCAGCCTCTAGTGCGACTGGGGTTTTACAGACAAACAGCCATAGAATTGGAACCGCCATTCAATTTTGGTGGTGTAGGTAAATCCATAACAGAAAAATAAGCGTGACCGAGGCACTTTTGATTGAGCTATAACGCAAAATGTACACCAAATGGGCTTTTCAATATTAAATTCAAATGTCCACAAAATCCACAATCTGGATCAGATCCGATCAAACTTTGTCAGTTGACAGTAAGTACTGTAGCATTCTGCACCTTACTTTCAAATATGAGAGTGATTGGGACAAGTTTCATTAAGATATAATTTAAAATATACATTAAATGGAGTTTTTAATGTTAAATTTAAATGGCCACAAAATCTGTCATCCAGATCAGATCCGGATCAAACATTGTCAGTTGATAAAGGATACCACACTACACAACGCTCTCAAATATGAAAGAAATTCAATCTTTTTTGACAGAGTTATGAATTTTTGAAAATTTGTTCAATGTTAAAGGATAAGGATTTTTCCAGTTTTCCAAGATTTTTCCTGCCTTTAACCTATGACCTTGAAGACTTGCCTTCAGTTCTTGCCCATCAGGATATGAATCCTCTGTAAAAAAAAAAAAAAAAAAAAAATCATAATACGAGGTCTATTAGAAAAGTATCCGACCTTATTATTTTTTTCAAAAACCATATGGATTTGAATCACGTGTGATTACATCAGACATGCTTGAACCCTCGTGGGCATGCAAGAGTTTTTTCACGCCTGTCGGTTACGTCATTCGCCTGTGGACAGTCTTTGAGTGAGGAGTCGCCCACCCTCTCGTCGTTTTTTTCATTGTTTAGGAATGGCTCAGAGACTGCTGCTTTGTTTGATCAAAATTTTTTCAAAACTGTAAGGCACAACTGAGTGGACACCATTCGATAAATTCAGCTGGTTTTCGGTAAAAATTTTAATGGCTGATGAGAGATTTTGGTCTGGTAGTGTCGCCGTAAGGACGGCCCACGGCGCCTGACGGCGATCTGCGCTTCAAGGCGGCAGCGTCTCGCCGTTTCAAGTTGAAATCTTCCACATTTCAGGCTTGAAAACTTCCACATTTCAGGCTCTGTTGACCCAGGAAGTTGTCAGAGAACAGAGAACTTTCAGAAGAAGTCGGCATGAGTAGTTTATTCGGACATTCCATTGTTAACGGACATTTTGTAATGAAAGAACGTGCGGGCAGAGTCGCACGTCGGGCCGGACCCGACCGCGGGGGGTCGCGATAGGAAAAACACCTCCGGTGGAAACCTTAACGGGCAAGTTGGAACATGCCCAACTGTTAAACAATTTCTCAGTTACTCACTTGTTGAAAGCCATCAAAAGCCGCCTGAATTTTACAAATGGTTTTCAACACGGAGGTGTTTTTCCTGTCGCGGCGCACACAGATTCGCCGAGTCGTCACGGAAACGACTCGGCGAATTTGCGCGCATGTCTTCCATTAAAAAATGTCCTTAAACAGTGGAATGTCCGCATAAAGTCCTCATGCCGGCCTGTTCTGAATCTTCTCTGTTCTCTCACGACGTCCTGGGTGAATTAAGCCTTAAATTAGGATGTTTTCAGGTCGAAACAGGCCGAAGACGGCGCCTGGAAGCGCTGCAGGATGTCCCGCTCTGTGGGAAGTCCTTACACCGACAGAAACACCCCATAATCTCTCATCAGCCGTTAAACTTTTCACCGAAAACCAGCTTAATTTCTCGCATAGTATCCACTCGGATATTCCTCACAGGTCCAGAAAAAATTTTGATACAGCAACGCGCGCCGTCTGGAGCAGCGTGTGAAACAAAGGAATTCAGCCGAGAGGGCGGGACCACATCTCACTCAAGGCCTGCCTACAGGGAAATGATGTCACCGACACGCGTGAAAAAACTCACGCATGCGCACGAGGGTTCAAGCATGATTGGTGGAATCGCACGTCATTCAAATCCATATAGTTAAAAAAAAAAATAGAAGGGTCGGTTTATTGTCTAATAGACCTCGTATATGAAAAATTGTGGGTTACAGGCTGTTCACAAACAGACAAACAAACAAACAGGGGTGAAAATATAATCATTGTTACCCCCACCCAATTTCACTGGCAGAGGTAACAATGCCACTCAGTAAAGAAATTTTAAAGTCTGTTAAAAGTTGTGGTATCAGATATTATAAAACAGCTGAGTGGATCCTTGTCATTTGATTGGTGCTTTGTATGTCATGTGACATGGATTATTCATTCCATTGACCGTGCAAATTTGGTTCCATGTGTTTTGTACCATTGCACGCTGCGAAACCTGCCCACGCACACACTAGTGGGGGCCGTGTTTGGCTAAACATGGCAGAGTTTGTTTTGCTGACGGAAGACGATTTGAATGGCCTAATTGATGGTGCTAAGTCTTCTAACACACAAAAAACAAATCCACAACACCATAAGCTGTCTGGAGGCATCAAGAGCTGTTACGATAAAAGCCTGGACAAATGTCTGACGTGATTTTTGTTGGACTGAGGAAGTACACAAAGTCCTTTTTTTTTTTTTTGAAGTATTACGGACTACTTTGTCAGAATAATTTTTGAACTATCTAACTGTTTTTCCAATTTGACTGAGGACAACTTTGGACTCTTATTTAAAGTTTGTGTTGGACTGTTGATGTCAAAGCACCAGTGAGTGACACACACCAAAATGTAAGTCTCTTTTCTGTTGATTATATGTAAATTAATATAATATCAAATGACAAGGATCTATTTTAGCCATTATACAACCCCAATTCCATTGAAGTTGGGACGTTGTGTAAAATGTAAATAAAAACAGAATACAATGATTTGCAAATCCTCTTCAACTTATATTCAATTGAATACACCACAAAGACAAGATATTTAATATCCAAACTGATGAACTTTTTTATTTTTGTGCAACTATTTACTCATTTTGAAATGGATGCCTGCAATGTTTCAAAAAAGTTGGGACAGTGGTATGTTTACCACTATGTTACATCACCTTTCCTTCTAACAACACTCAATAAGTGTTTTGGAACTGAGGACACCAATTGTTGAAGCTTTGTAGATGGAATTCTTTCCCATTCGTACTTGATATACAACTTCAGTTGTTCAACACACTGGGGTCTCCGTTGTCGTATTTTGCGCTTCATAATGCGCCACACATTTTCAATGGGTGACAGGTCTGGACTGCAGGCAAGCCAGTCTAGTACCCGCACTCTTTTACTACGAAGCCATGCTGTTGTAAAGTGCAGAATGTGGCTCGGCGTTGTCTTGCTGACATAAGCAGGGACGTCCCGGAAAACGACGTTATTTGGATGGCAGCATGTGTTGCTCCAAAACCTGGATGTACCATTCAGCATTGATGGTGCCATTTCATTATATTATTTATAAACAACAGAAAAGGGGCTTACATTTTGGTGTTCCACTGCTGCTACAGTCCAAATTATAACGTGTAGTCCAGTCATGGCTGTGCACTGACTTTGGACTTCCATTTAAAAAAAAAGGTATTGAGATCAGATTGGAAGTGAAAAAATTTGGATCGGTGCATTCCTAGGCAACACTGCATAACTGCAGTGTAAAGTAAAGTGAAGCTGAAATACCCCAAATGTGCTTGTGTTATGCAATTGAAGCCATATGCCAAAGATTGTTGACAAACTATTTTGGCAACTTTTCACAGTACTGCTTTTCAAAAGCTATTGTGGGTGGAGTATCAAAGTGGTGTCTCAATGAATGTCTGTAGACTTTTTTTTTAACTGGACATTTTGAGTGGACATACATTTGCAGAACCTACTTCTTATCTGGGTTGATTTTTTGGCCCTCCGGTACTTATTTGTTGATGAGTTGTGTAATCTTTTTGTGTATAATTTCTCCAGCTAAGAATAAAAAAAAAAGTTAAATATTGTCAACTTAACCTGACTTACATGAGTTCCATAGCAGAGCTACAAAATCTGCCTTTTGAAACTCAACTGCATCTAAAATATGTGAGTAGTTTAATAGTATTTTCAAAACTGCTTGTGCATACAGGCAGATTCATATCTGTCACTTTTGACCTTTGCGCAAAGGTTCATTCCACTGCTGCACTACCAGTATTGTCACGGACACCAGAACTGTTTATACTATGTTCCGTGATCATTGCCTTGGGTGCATACACTTCAACACAGAGTAAACAGCCTATAAACATTCATTGCTGTGATACTTTCCTAACCAGCTGCTAAGCAGCTGGTAGTGGACAGAAAACACTCCAACAGTGAGATCCAGGAGAACAGCCCTCATTACAAGATGTTCTACTTAAAGTTCACAGAAATACCCATATAAAATGTTAACCTTAGTTGTATTTGTTACTGCACAAAAGGTTTTACTGCACCCACACTAATCCATCCATCCATCCATTTTCTTTCGCTTTATCCGGAGTCGGGTCACGGGGGCAGCAGCTCAAGCAAAGCCACCCAAACCTTCCGATCCACACACACCTCCCCCAGCTCCTCCGGGGGAACCCCAAGGCGTTCCCAAGCCAACCGAGAGATGTAGTCCCTCCAGCGTGTCCTGGGTCTTCCCCGGGGCCTCCTCCCAATGGGACGTGCCCAGAACACCTCTCCAGCGAGGCGTCCAGGGGGGCATCCGGAAAAGATGCCCGAGCCACCTCAACTGACTCCTTTCGACGTGGAGGAGCAGTGGCTCGACTCCGAGCTCCTCCCGAGTCACTCGGGAGGAGCTTGTCCCCTGGACGCCACCCACGTTAATATCAAATTAAAAACACCAAACCTGAGTAATCTCTGTTTGTGTGATTTCAGGTGTAAAATGGACTAAATCAGTTGATATAAACTTTAAACTCAGCACAAATTATCAACCCTTCAAATGGTGATAGCTTTGTATGTTGTACTAAAGGATTATTAACCGAGCAAACAAGGTTTATAGCAGAATATGAAAGCTGCTGACGGTTTTGGGCTCATAGTCACATCTGTTCGCTTCACCTCCATGAAGAACTTGCTTCACAGATGGTCAGGGTTGTAAGCTGGTAAGGTTTCAATCTGTGTGTTTTTATCCAATGCTGTTTAGATATTTATGGAGTATTTTCATGTCCGACTTGGTTTTTTCTAATCGTGTTTTTAGCTTTCTGGTTTGTAAGGAATGTGACGGTTACTTTTTTGTAAATTTTCATCCCCAAAAACTAACACCTGCATCAAATTAGATCTGCTCGTTAGTCTGCATCTAAAAAGGAGTATTCATACCTTGGAGAGCTGTTGCACCAAGTGGACTGACATAATCATGGCTCCAACACGAGAGATGTCAATTGAAACAAGGAGGATTATCAAACTCTTAAAAGAGGGTAAATCATCACGCAATGTTGCAAAAGATGTTGGTTGTTCACAGTCAGCTATGTCTAAACTCTGGACCAAATACAAACAACATGGAAGGTTGTTAAAGGCAAACATACTGGTAGACCAAGGAAGACATCAAAGCGTCAAGACAGAAAATTTAAAGCAATATGTCTCAAAAATCGAAAATGCACAACAAAACAAATGAGGAATGAATGGGAGGAAACTGGAGTCAACGTCTGTGACCGAACTGTAAGAAACCGCCTAAAGGAAATGGGATTTACATACAGAAAAGCTAAACGAAAGCCATCATTAACACCTAAACAGAAAAAAACAAGGTTACAATGGGCTAAGGAAAAGTAATCGTGGACTGTGGATGACTGGATGAAAGTCATATTCAGTGATGAATCTCAAATCTGCATTGGGCAAGGTGATGATGCTGGAACTTTTGTTTGGTGCCGTTCCAATGAGATTTATAAAGATGACTGCCTGAAGAGAACATGTAAATTTCCACAGTCATTGATGATATGGGGCTGCATGTCAGGTAAAGGCACTGGGGAGATGGCTGTCATTACATCATCAATAAATGCACAAGTTTACGTTGATATTTTGGACACTTTTCTTATTCCATCAATTGAAAGGATGTTTTGGGATGATGAAATCATTTTTCAAGATGATAATGCATCTTGCCATAGAACAAAAACTGTGAAAACATTCCTTGCAAAAAGACACATAGGGTCAATGTCATGGCCTGAAAATAGTCCGGATCTTAATCCAATTGAAAATCTTTGGTGGAAGTTGAAGAAAATGGTCCATGACAAGGCTCCAACCTGCAAAGCTGATCTGGCAACAGCAATCAGAGAAAGTTGGAGCCAGATTGATGAAGAGTACTGTTTGTCACTCATTAAGTCCATGCCTCAGAGACTGCAAGCTGTTATAAAAGCCAGAGGTGGTGCAACAAAATACTAGTGATGTGTTGGAGCGTTCTTTTGTTTTTCATGATTCCATAATTTTTTCCTCAGAATTGAGTGATTCCATATTTTTTCCCTCTGCTTGGTCTAAAAAAGTAACCGTTACTGACTGCCACAATTTTTTTTTCTTGATTTCTTATAGTGTTTCTTAAAGCCAGAAAGTTGACATTTGAAATGACTTTAGTTTTGTGTCATGTCTGTGATCTGCTTTTTTTCTACAAAATTAAACAACTGAATGAACATCCTCCGAAGCCGGTGATTCCATAATTTTTGCCAGGGGTTGTACTCCTTACTGAAATCATCATCTTCTTTTGGCTGCTCCTGTCAGGAGTCGGCACAGCAGATCAATTGTTTCCATTTCACCCTGTCCTCTGTATCTTCCTCTGTCACACCAACCACCTGCATGTCCTCCCTTAGCACATCCATAAGGGCCCCTTCACTCACAGTGCGAAGCTTTTGGTCGAAGTGTGCATGAAGCAGGAATTTTATGAAAAATGTGTACAACCCCAATTTCAATGAAGTTGGGGCGTTGTGTGAAATGTAAATAAAAACAGAATACAATGATTTGCAAATCCTCTTCAACCTATATTCAATTGAATACACCACAAAGACAAGATATTTAATGTTCAAACTGATAATCTTTATTGTTTTGTGTAAATATTTGCTCATTTTGAAATGGATGCCTGCAACACGTTTCAAAAAAGCTGGGACAGTGGTATGTTTACCACTGTGTTACATCACCTTTCCTTCTAACAACAATAAGTGTTTGGGAACTGAGGACACTAATTGTGAGTGTCATGACTGGGTCTAAAAGGAGCATCCCCAAAAGGCTCAGCCGTTCACAAGCAAAGATGGGGCTAGGATCACCACTTTGTGAACAACTGCATGAAAAAACAGTCCAACACCTTAAGAACAATTTTTCAACATTCAATTGCAAGGAATTTAGGGATTCCATTATCTACAGTCCATAATATAATCAGAAGATTCAGAGAATCTGGAGAACTTTCTACATGTAAGCGGCAAAGCCGAAAACCAACATTGAATGTCCGTGACCTTCGATCCCTCAGGCTGCACTGCATTAAAAACCGACATCATTGTGTAAAGGATCTTACCGCGTGGGCTCAGGAACACCTCAAAACTATTGTTAGTTAACACAGTTCGTTGCTACATCTACAAGTGCAAGTTAAAACTCTACCATGCAAAGTGAAAGCCATACATCAAAACATCCAGAAATGTTGCCGCCTTCTCTGGGCCTGAGCTCATTTGAAATGGACAGATGCAAAGTGGAAAAGTGCTGTGGTCTGATGAATACACATTTCAAATTGTTTTTGGAAATCATGGACATTGTGTCCCCCGGACACAAAAGGAAAAAGACCATCCAAATTGTTACCAGCGCAAAGTTCAAAAGACAGCATCTGTGATGGTATGGGGGTGTGTTAGTGCCCATGGCATGGGCAACTTACACATCTGTGATGGCACCATCAATGCTGAAAGGCACATCTAGGTTTTGGAGCAACACATGCTGCCATCCAAGCAACGTCTTTTTCAGGGACGTTCCTGCTTATTTCAGCAAGACAATGCCAAGCCACATTCTGCAGGTGTTACAACAGTGTGGCTTCGTAGTAAAAGAGTGCAGGTACTAGACTGGCCTGCCTGCAGTCCAAACCTGTCACCCACTGAAAATGTGTGGCGCATTATGAAGTGCAAAATACGACAACGGAGACCCCGGACTGTTGAACAACTGAAGTCATATATCAAGCACGAATGGGAAAGAATTCCATCTACAAAGCTTCAACAATTAGTGTCCTCAGTTCCCAAACGCTTATAGCGTGTTGTTAGAAGGAAAGGTGATGTAACACAGTGGTAAACATACCTCTGTTCCAGCTTTTTTGAAACGTGTTGCAGGCATCCATTTCAAAATGAGCAAATATTAGCACAAAAACAAAGTTTATCAGTTTGAAAATTGGCATGAGAACAGGACTTCAGACAATCATTGTCGTACTCGCAGTAAAATTTGTCTAAGTTCCCCATGAGTGTGACTTTGCAAACACACACACTGACAGGAGGTGTGGCTTCCGACAGAAGCAGCTGTGGGGATCTGTCATTCTGGACATCCCAGCTGGACATCACCTACTGTGTTTGGACAGACATGGACTAACAACTGTCCACTATGAGACGCGTGTGTCTGATTGCTGTGCTTACGTGGACATAAATAAAAACATATCACCATGGTGACAAGCTGCAGCGAGCAAGCGCACGCACGTTGACAACCCCCCAGGTTGAAATGGACAGTGAGATCAAAACACGCAGCGGGTGATCTGACTGTCACGTCACCCACATGAGCTCTGTTCCACAGAGCTGTGTCTGTGCTGCGGCGCGCCATCCACAAGACATGCTTGTCGGGCAGAACACACGCACAGAGCGATTGGACGCATCGGACAAGTAGATGTGGACATGATTAGAGCCCACTGCTTATCATTCATGTCATTTTATGACTGTATGTCAATGACCATGGGTCATCTACAGAGGAACAGACGGATCATATTTGTATTCCTCGCTTGATAAATGTGGTGTTTTTATATGGTGTGTGATTTTAATTATTTCTGGAATACTTCCATGTCCTTCCTGATATGAGGCAGATTCCCACAGCTTTCAAAGGACAGCTCTGTAGCTCAGTGGTAATGTTTCTGACTGGCATTCAGAGCTTTTGGAAGGCGCAGGTTCGAGTTTTGTGGGTGGCATGTTTTTTCATTTATTCCACATAAGCGGCACGATGTTGTCCCATAGGCACCAGCTGGTTTTTATTTATTCATTCCACATAAGTGGCGTGATGTGGTCTAACAGGTACCACGTGGTTTTTATTTTTTATTTATTCCACTGTTCCTGCTTGAAAGACACCATCACATGCATGAACTCTCGCACCGTCATCGTTCACACCTGCCCTTCGGCGTGATGTTTCGTGGTGTGCTAATTCAAACTGTTTTGCGCTGTTTCGCCATATTTGACTAAACTTCACACTATGTGTTAAGGGACCCTAAAACTCCTCTTTGGCTTCCCTCTTCTCCTCCTGCCTGGTGGCTCAGTCCTCAGCATCCTTCTCCCTATATACCCTGGGTCCCTCCTCTGCACATGTCCAAACCATCTCAATCTCACCTCTCTTTGTCTCCAAACCGTCCCACCTGAGCTGTCCCTCTTATATGTTCATTACGAATCCTGTCCATTCTCGTCACTCCCAAAGAGAATCACAACATCTTCAGCTCCTGCCACCTGCCTTTTTGTTAGTGCCACCGTCTCTAAGCCGTACAACATAGATGATTTCACTACTGTCTTGTAAACGTTCCCTTCACTCTTGCAGATATTATTCGGTCACAAATCACTCCTACCACCTTTCTCCACCCGCTCCATCCTGCCTGCACTCTCTTCTTCACCTCTCTACCACACTCTCCATTACTTTGGATAGCTAGCTCCAAGTATTTAAACTCATCTACTTTCACCACCTCTACTCCTTGTAACCACACTATTCCAATGGGCTCCCTGCCATTCACACAAATGTTCTCAGTCTTGCTCCTACTGACTTTCATTCCCCTGCTCTCCAGAGTATATCTCTACCTTTCCAGGCTAGACTCAACCTGCTCTGAACTCTCACTACACATCACAATGTCATCTGCAAAAATCATAGTCCATGGAGACTCCTGTCTGATTTCATCCATCAACCTACCCATCACCATTGCGAACAAGAAAGGACTCAGAGATGATCCTTGGTATAATCTCACCTTGAATGAATCTCTCAATCCTACTGCGGATCTCACCACTGTCACGCTATCCTTGTACATGTCCTGCAATACCCTCACATAGTTCTCTGCCACTCCAGACTTCCTCACACAATACCACAACTCTTCTTTTGGCACCCTGTCATAAGCTTTCTCTAAATCCACAAAAACACAAAGTAACTCCTTCTGGCCTTCACTTCTCCATCAGTATTCTCAGAGCAAACATTGCATTGTAGTGCTCTTTCTTGGCATGAAACCATATTGCTGAAAGTGTTGAATGCAAAATATCAGATTTTATAAGGCAGCAAATTATTCTTGAACAAATCAATATTTTAGCCTTGTTGTGGGTGTGCACTGCATACGGATAACACTTACATAACAAGAATAATCCAGTCTAAACTCTGTGTGGGTGTGTATGAAACACTGACAAATATGTTCCCACAGCTACAACTCAACCTGTATTTAACATTCATCAAATAACTTTGTATTGATGATACTGATAGTAATAAAAAGTAAACAGGACTGCGTGAGACTCATTCTAACACACTTGCGGTGTTGTCAGACTGCTGTTTATAACAATGTGTATAAATAGGTTCAGAGTGCGTTAGCAGAAGGATGTACCGATAATCAACACAGGGAGAGATCTGAACATGCACGGACAATGGCACCGTGTTGCTATGGTAGTACTGATATAGTACAGGCCTGGATGTGCATGAGCTCGCCTGATGAGGGCTGAAGAACCCAAAATACATCAAGAACAGATGCTACCAATGACTAATAATGGGGATCAAATTTACATTATCAATACTTGTAATCCTGATGGGTCAGTTTTGTGCTCACTGAAAACAAACACTGCTATCTATGCATTTTTGTTTAAGTAATACAAGCATTCAGTCAGTGGAATTTAATCAAGACAACAGCAGAAAAAAAGAACATAAATGACAAAGAAAAAATGCTTCAATAATATGTAATAATAAAATAACAATCTGATATTCCTCTTAAAACACACAGAAATCATTTTTGAATGCAGAGTTTTACAAATTTGCTTTAAAGAAACAACCAACTGTTCTAAATTAATTGTTATTTAACAAAAGAAAGAAAATGATTAGAATATTAATATAATGGCAATCAAATATGACAATATAATATCCAATTAAATTGCATTTATTTATACAGTAGCAAATCACAACATAAGTCCTCCAAGGTACTTCGCAAGGGTAAAATCCTTATCCACCCCGAGCAAGTACATTTGTAACACTGTTCAGGAAAAACTTCCTCAGGCATTTTTGATTACAGAAAGAAACCTCAAGCAGACCAGATTCAGAGGAGTGACCATCTGTTTTGGCCAAACTACTAATAATAGGGGTGTCATGGATCACAAAATGTGGTCCTAAAATTGAGTGGCGCCTGTCCGCCTCTTGTCCGATGACTGATGGGATAGGTACCAGAGCCCCACCTCCCCACCCCCATGACCCTTAATTGGAGTAAGCAGGAATAGAAAATGAATGAATCCACAATTCAGATTGAATACGATTTTCATTTTCGAATTACGATTTTCGAAGACATGGGTCAGATCGCTTTCAGATCAGAAAAAAGACGAACACTACTTTGCTTTCCATAAAAAAAAAAAAAAAAAGCAAAAAATAATGAGCAATGAAAACAATGAACATTTGCCCGTGGTCCTGAATAAAATATACAAGGTGTCCAATGTTTTACATTATTTCAAAAGAAAATACTTAATTGTTGTACTAAATTGCAATATAAACAGTGTCAATACAAAAATAGCTTTTTGTTTAAAAAAAAGAAATGGTGCAAGTGTGATCTAAGTTTATAACCTCAAATTATTTTTCCAATAATCATTATTGTCTGGTGAGCGGGGAACAATAATAATTTCAGTTATAACATTTTCACAGTACGAGGTCTGTCAATAAAGTAACGGTCCTTCTTATTTTTTTTCAAAAACTATATGGATTTCATTCATATGTTTTTACGTCAGACATGCTTGAACCCTCGTGCGCATGCGTGAGTTTTTCCACGCCTGTCGGTGACGTCATTCGCCTGTGAGCACGCCTTGGGAAGGAGTGGTCCCACCCCCTCGTCGGATTTTCATTGTCTGGAAATGGCGGAATGAAAAGGACTTTTTCCATCAGAATTTTTTCAGAAGCTGTTAGAGACTGGCACCTGGAAACCATTCGAAAAATTTATCTGGCTTTCGGTGAAAATTTTACGGGCTTCACAGAGAATAAGGTCTGTTACTACAGCTTTAAGGACCCCTTTAAGGTCGCTCGGCGCACCACGCTCCGAGCTGCGACGACGAGGCACAAGCCACCGGATCATTTCTAAACAGATGGCTCTGTGGATACGAGACCGTCGTGTGCTCTTTCTCTGGTTATCACAAGAGCTGGTCATCAGCCATTTTCTGGCAGATTTCACTTTTAACAAGAGATTTTGTCATGGAAAGCCGTGCGGAGGCTTCGTGCGTAAAGACCGATTCGCTTTGGAAGCGAGACAAAGGAACACCTCCGTTTCGGAGTGTCAGAGGCAAGGGCGTAGGTTTGGTCTCAGCTTTGGTAGGGACAATACCACCCCCCCCCCACCCGGCCCCCCTGCTCACCACCATCACCCCCTAACCCACTCATACCATTAGACGCACAAGTACAGCATAATACATAACATATGATGACATAATGCTGAATAATTTAACACTTTATTTACAATATTAAGTGTGTAGGCAAACAAACAAATAGCTTAAATAACAAAATTGCACCCAAAATCACGAATCTATTCTATAGGCCTACACCTGAGAGAACAAGACAACAAAAAAAAAATACTTGTGGAGCTAACAAAAAAAAAAAAAGTTTTTGCAAACAAGATGTATAATCTATTCTCTTCATCAATAATGCAGTTGTAGGTATCTGGCAACCTAATTTGCCAAAAAAAAAAGGGATTTCCAATGATATATATGGTGTATTACGGTAAACGTAAGCCTGTGATGTCATAACGCAGAGGAAAAACACGGAAGTTTCACACTAGTGCGCCGCTGATTCTCATTACCGTAAGTTCTCATGTAAGCCCTCACTCTGAAAAATTTCAACACTGACAGCAAGCCAAGAACCCGTGCTTTCCAACAGTGTGCTATATGTTGCATATATTACAGTAAAGTGCGTTCGGTGACTTTTGAAACGAGGGAAAAGTATGAAAAAGAGCGCAAAAGTGACAGAAAAGTACATAGACAGACAGCAAACATAAATGTATTTTTTGAGGAAAAGGCAGGATGTTAGTGTCATTTGTGAAGGTGTGTGTGCGTGTTTGTGTGGGTGTGCAGTTTATTTTAAGTGTGGCGCACAGCATTGTTCGCAACCCCTCCCCCCCGCCCTTCTTGTTTTTCTGCACCGGAGCAGTGTTGCCAGATATGAAATATGAAACTATCGTACCAAAACCTCAAAATGATCGTATTTTGGGAGAAATTATCGTACACAAACAAAACGCATACAACGTAGCTATTTTAGCGTTTTTTTTTTAATTTACAAAGAATTTTATGTCACATTTTTAAACAGTAATTATATTAATGGGGAAACTATGGCACAAAAAGAACGCAAATGCACAAGCAAATGCACTACCAGACTGTGAAGTAACACAAACGTGTTAATTACCAGACTAGAAAGAGTCGAATTCAACCTCGAGGTCCCTGTCGTCATCCGATGCCATGGCCACTTGTGCAGATTTTGTTGAACACAGAAAAAATGTTGACACCTCCATAAGGAACTTGAACTTTTTTTTATTTTTCTTGTATATCTCTTTGCTCTTGTGTTTTGTTCGTTTGTTATTGGATTTGTTGAAATACAGTTTCAAAAAAAAAAAAAAAGATGTTGGTTGGGGAATCTTCCTGTCCTGTCCTGCAGAGATTGGATGGGAACTCATTACTTTGTATGGGGAGGGGGCGGGCTTTCAAATGACTGTCCCGGCAGCCCAAAGCCAGCAGCAGCCCTGTGTGTGGTGTGTCTTTGATGCCGCCTGAGTGCAACGCCTGCAAAAAATGATTCTTGGGTGTCAGAGAGAGATGCGTGTTTGGGCAACCAACTGAAATTATCGTACATATTGGGTTTTTTCCCATTATAGATCGTACATCGTACAGATGGCAAAACTATCGTACAAATACGATAATTATCGTACATCTGGCAACACTGCACCGGAGCCACCCATCCTCTGCGCTCTGGGACCTCCCACTTTACAAATTAAGCACTGCCTGCCACGAGATGCGCTTTGTTTACGTCCATGTGAGAAGAACGTGAGCTAATGAAATTGCAACATGGGTAACCCTGTCACTCTGGCACGTCGAAAACACAAAACGTGACGACTAAAATTATAGTATCGAGTTCGCAAAAAAATAGTGAATGATTTTGTTATATAAACAAAAATGCTAAATATTGGTAGGGACTATTTTGCCATCCCAAAATATTGGTTGTGACTTGTCCCTATGGTCCATATGCAAACCTACGCCCCTGGTCAGAGGACAAGTTTGGACATGTCTATCTCGGCTTTCAATGCTTACCAATCCAGTAAGTATCAGTGAAATTGTGGAGAGCTGGACATGTCCAAACTTGTCCTCTGACACGCTGAAACGGAGATGTTCCTTTGTCTCGCTTCCAAAGCGAATCGGTCTTTACGCGTGAAGCCTCCGCGCGGCTTTCCATGACGAAACCTGTTGTTAAAAGTGAAATCTGCCAGAAAATGGCTGATGTCCAGCTCTTGTGATAACCAGAGAAAGAGTACACAACGGTCTCGTATCCACAGAGCCATCCGTTGTTGTTTTTACTTTGCACTACTTGATTCTGCTACTGCTATTTTTGCTTCTGCAGACTTAATGTTCAGAGACATCTGCCCACATTTCACCTGGCTGCAGCAGATAGATGATTATTTTACAGGTGTGGGGATGCACCGGCTGTCTGCCTGGGTGGTTGCCACCCGGGACCCAAGGCCTGGTTGTCTGGTGTCATGGATGTGGCAAATCACAGCACCAGCATTCCCAGACTTGAAATGACATCTGTTCAATGTCACACAATCCAAACACGACTAAAAACAACAATCAAACTGTAGCTTGACAGTAAAATACATGCCAAATATTTTAAAACCTTATTAATCATCAAGTTATCAAAGGCAAAATATCAATATGACTGGTTCCTCACAGAGATGATATAATCACTCAGTTAACTGACTGGTTGATCAGCAGGTGAATATAATATTTTGTTGGCTTAGTCTGTTGCAAAACCGATTACATCCCAGCAGTCATAGGGTGAGAGGACCCCATTATATCACAGGGCCACATATAGAAAGACAAACACATTCACACTTGCATGCTCACCTGTGGTCAATACAGAGTCACCAGTTGATTTAACATGCATGTTTTTGGAAGCAGGAGGAAGCTGTGGAGCACCTGGAGGGAACCCACGCAAAGACAGGGAGAAATGCAAACTCCAAGGACCAGGTGGGAAGCGATCCCATGACCTTGCTGTGAGGCAACAGTGTCAAACACTAAGCCACCGTGTCACCCAGTTTCATATCACTGTAAATTAAATATCTTTCGGCTTTGGACTGCTGCATGAATAAAACTCAATATTTGATTTTATCACCTCGGGCAAAGTGATACTTAAAATCAACAACGCACATTTCTGACATTTAACCTGCTGTGCTCTATAATTGATTAATATAAAAAAACAACTGCTTATTATTATTATTATGATTAATAATAATAATAATAATAATAAGTAACACAGTGGTTTAGTGGTTTAGCACTGTTGGTAAGTGGGGTTGATTCCCACTTGTAGCCTTTCTGTGTGGAGTCTGCATGTTCTCCCCGTCTTTGCGTGGGTTCTCTCCCGGTGCTCCAGCTTCTTCCCACATCCAAAGACATGCAGGTTAGGTGAATTGGAACCTTTAAATGGTCTGTAGGTCTGTGTGCGGGTGTGAATGTGTTTGTCAGTCCACCGTGACCTTTAACTGGAGTAAGCAGGTATTGAAAATGGACGGCTGGATAATAATAATAAGAGCAATCTGAGATTATTGACAACTGCCAATCCAGATTCGGATCACCAAAATTCAGCAGTCTTCCATGCCCTAATATCTATCTGTGGTGCAAATTTGGTGAGAATCCATTAAGTATTTCTTTTTTACATAAGCCTTCAAAGCCTATATAAAGTGAAACTTGATCCAGAATCCAGATCCAGATCACCTCCAAAATTTGATAGAGTCTTCCATGGCCTAATATCTATCTGTGGTGAACATTTTGTCAAAAGCCATGCAGTAGTTTTGATGTAATCCTGCTAACAGACAGACAAATAAATAAATGCTGATGATTTTATTACATCCTTGACAGACTTAATAATAATAATAATAATAATAATAGATACGGGAAATAACCATTACCCCTGGCCTTAAATCAAATGTAATAGTCAAACAAGAAAACAACTTGTTGACACTGTCAGGGACATGCTGAATTAACTCTGTAGTCATAGTGTGTGCTGCTGTTTGTAAAATGCTGTATCATGTTTCTTATAACAATTTCTTCTAGTCAGACAAGTATATGAGGTGGATAAAATATTAAAACATACCTTTTAGGTATCCTAGAATTTAGATAAAAACAGCATTTTTTTTCTTCATGGGCAGGTCAACAGAAACACGTATTTTTATTTATTTATGTATTTTGAAATTAGTATATTAATTATTTAAAAGTCTCTAAAGGTATATTAAACGTGCCTAAAATTTACATAATCTCGACCAGCACCCCAGCAGTGTACAAACTGCATCATAAATTTGACTCAAAATAAAATAGAATTTGCAGTCTGGACACATGCTCGTTAATTTAAATAAAGTCTTATTTCCAGCAGGATGGTGGAAGCGCAACTGAAAACAGTGCAAAGGTGTGCCTATTTTTCTGGCCAGGCAATGTTCTAACATAAGCACACGCCCATTCACGTGTAGGTGCTACTTTGCACGACTCGATACGAAACTCCATACGTAATAACAACCAAAAATGTACGTTTAAAGCACATCGCTATTGATATTTCCCATATTCAAGGTGAACATGACTCGATCGGCGCTGTGTTTAAGAACGCGTCACACCAAACCCGGTGCAAAAACCTGTTTAATCTGTAAGCGCGAGCAAGCAGCTATGGAAAAACGAGGAATCATTAAGCTGTACATTCTGTCATCAGAACAGACATTTAAACAAAACTACAAGTAATACGCCTTATTTCGTTATTATTGTGTTATATATATATATATATATATATATATATATATATATATATTTTTAAACAGACCGCCTCCTGTCGCTGCGATTGAATTGAATCATTGCCAGTGCTGATCACAAACCTAAATGCTGAATTTACTCAAATATGTTCCTGCCGAATTTGCTCCAATAATGCGTTGAATGTTAAGCGGCTTTCACTTTGATATGACACCTTACATCTGTGCATAAAAGCGACAAGAAATCAAAAACACACATTTTGTCAACGCAGTTTGGTGCGCGTGCAGGCGAAGAGTGTCAATAGAGAGGAAAAAGATTTAAAAAGTTGCAGTGACACTCACCGGGACGATGACAAGCAGAGTAAATACAAATTAAGGTCAAGTGGAGGTAAAATGTTGTGGATGAAAGTCCTTTTTTAAGCCAGTGAACAGACCTTTCCGTCGGAGTTCTTCTTGCAGCTCTGTGATCGCCTCCTCTCTGCTCAAACTCTGCTGCGTCACTTGTTGACATTCTACTTTAACCACTCCAAAAAAAAAAAAAAAAACTTCACACAACCTGCCGACAACGCACAGCTTCTAAATGCCTTCAGGAACGGAACGCAAAACCCTCCACGCACGAACTCATGGTCCCTCCGTGTCACAGTGGACCGGAGGTCAAAGTCCAGCTGCAGGTGAGCCCCAGAACCGGACACGTGCGACCTCACCTGCCGGCCAAAAAAATCTCCCCTCAGGCTCCTAATGTTTAACAAGGGCACCTAAATATTTGGACTTTTTTTTATGTCTGCAAATAAAAGCACGCTGGAGCTGAAAGCAAATGAAGAGTTTGGTTCCAAAATCGTTATATAATATATATATATCGTTATATAATATATATATGAAAATAATTTGACGTTAGCCTTCAGTTAATTCAAAATGCTGCAGCTAGAGTACTGACGGGGACTAGAAGGAGAGAGCATATCTCACCCATATTGGCCTCTCTTCATTGGCTTCCTGTTAATTCTGGAATAGAATTTAAAATTCTTCTTCTTACTTATAAGGTTTTGAATAATCAGGTCCCATCTTATCTTAGGGACCTCGTAGTACCATATCACCCCAATAGAGCGCTTCACTCTCAGACTGCAGGCTTACTTGTAGTTCCTAGGGTTTGTAAGAGTAGAATGGGAGGCAGAGCCTTCAGCTTTCAGGCTCCTCTCCTGTGGAACCAGCTCCCAATTCAGATCAGGGAGACAGACACCCTCTCTACTTTTAAGATTAGGCTTAAAACTTTCCTTTTTGCTAAAGCTTATAGTTAGGGCTGGATCAGGTGACCCTGAACCATCCCTTAGTTATGCTGCTATAGATGTAGACTGCCTGGGGGTTCCCATGATGCACTGTTTCTTTCTCTTTTTGCTCTGTATGCACCACTCTGCATTTAATCGTTAGTGATTGATCTCTGCTCCCCTCCACAGCATGTCTTTTTCCTGGTTCTCTCCCTCAGCCCCAACCAGTCCCAGCAGAAGACTGCCCCTCCCTGAGCCTGGTTCTGCTGGAGGTTTCTTCCTGTTAAAAGGGAGTTTTTCCTTCCCACTGTAGCCAAGTGCTTGCTCACAGGGGGTCGTTTTGACCGTTGGGGTTTTACATAATTATTGTATGGCCTTGCCTTACAATATAAAGCGCCTTGGGGCAACTGTTTGTTGTGATTTGGTGCTATATAAAAAAATTGATTGATTGATTGATGTTACTCCTGTTGCACAGTGCGGATGTAATGATGGTGCATTTGTCAAATTTTTGAATTTGTCATTTTGAAAACAAACTTCAAATGATGGACTGACTTCAATTTACTCAAAGTATGTTAACATGTGAATCAGTTGCAGTGCCTTTTATTCCTCCCCCCCTTTTTCAACCAAAAGTAATTGGACAAGGAGACAAAGAAAACACGTGGGTATGTAAGACCATGTGGGTATGTTGCACAAACTGTGAATTGACTCAGTGCACGTGTCTCATTTGGTTCAGAGATGAACTTCCACGACTTGTCATAGAAGTCATGGGTGTTTAAAATAAGCCATTTCAGGTTTAAATTTTCCCCATGGCATGGTGGTTTTTACATGCACAAGCAAAGAATGTGGGACTTTTATGACAAGGTGTCAAACTGCAATGTCCTAAATATATTACTTTCACACTTCTCCTCCTGGTTCTCAGTATTAAAACTGCATTTCCCATAAGCCTCTCTGCTGCATGTCATAAGCTTGTTTTTTTCATGGAAAGAGTTTTGTTTTTCTTTGCAAAACTGGATAATACTGGTGATGTGTCATTATTTTTCCATCAGCTGCACACTCATCCACGAGCTGGCTCAGTTTCTACAGAAACATCGCCCCCGAGCGGTTATTACAAACTATTGCATTTAATGTAAACTGCAGGCCAGAATCACAGTTGCCAGATAGTGCTGGTTCCTGCTGAGTGCGGCTGTTTTTTATAATGTTGTACTGGTAAAATTGTAAATTTGGGCTGCTTCTGTGAACATCTTTTTTTTTTTTCTGACTGTATTCTTTATATCTCTGGCTGTTTAGGTGTGGCTTAAGAGAAAACTTATGTTGCCAGCTTTGCACTGTAAACTCTGTTACAGCTGCTGTTATCAGTGTAACCGGTTGTGACTGACTCTGCATTGTGTTTGAAGAACAGTCTCAGACATGGGTTTCTTTGGAGGTTGTCTCCATTTAATTTCTGACAAAACATTAAAATAAAAATAAAAATCCTCCGGCCAGTGACTTCCATGCGACATGCCCCACACAGATTAAATGACACAGACATATGATAGAAACTAAAGTTGCTATCAAAACTTTATACTTCCATTATTTATTTATGTATTTTTGTTCAGGTCATACTTTGATATTTCAGACTGTATAAGGTGTAGCATAGAAATCTAAGTAATAAATTATTGATTTGACAAAAAAGTGTGGAAAAATTCTGTTTCTATTAAGAGCACTATTCTGTAATTAATTAAACATTTTGCCAAACATTTAGTTTGAGCTTTTGAATACAGGCAGAGTAAAAACTTTTATAATTGACATTTTGCCTACTGTTAGCTGTAGTTCTTAACAAGAACACATAATATGATGGGTCTCGGAAACTGCTGTAAAAAATCAGCTGGTGTAATTAAAATTAAAGCTGCACATATGTGATGAAGTAAATCCTTATTGTGTACTTTATTGCCCATAACACACTGCATATTATCAGTTTATGATTTTATCCACAATTTCACAAAGACAAAAAAAAAAAAAAAATTTTTTTTTATTTTTTCCCTTTCTTTTTTTAAATTAAATTGGGTGGGTGGTAAGGCCTGAATGTGGAAAACACTTTCATTGTAATTCTGCAATATTGTTCTGGAGTCTTTGTTGGTGCTAAATTCTGTCTAAGACTATCCAGCTTTATAACAGTGAGTTTTTTTACCTAGAATAATCTGAAAGAAAAACTCTTAAAGCTACAGAGTGTAGGATGTATTAGTTACATTTATTAGTAGAAATGGAATATAGCATTCATAACCATCTGTGCATTGGTGTATAAATTACCTGGGACATTAACGTGATGTGTTTTTGTACGCTTAGAATGAGCCCTTCGTATTTACATGGGAGTGGGCCCCCTCATGGAGGCTGTCATGTAGCACTGTCATGTTGATGCAGCATTTTGGAGTGTGGCCAGAAGAAAAGGGAAGAGGAATCAGTGGTTACTCCCTAATACATTGTCTACTGGTTTCTGGTGCAGGCTAACAAGTCTGAGAACCCTCATTTCTGTGAAATGGAGGATCATACATTTTGCTTATCACATGATAAGACAAGGCAACATAAATACTCATCGTCGAAACAAAAATGTGAAGACCAAATTGTGACCAGTGATACCATATTGCAATCTGCAGCCTCACCACTAGATGACACTACAGTCCAAGACAAATTTCCCTTTGGGGACAATAAAGTTTATCGTATCATACATCCTACACACTGTAGCTTTAATGAAATAGTAAAACCAATGACGAGTGTTGTTGGTAATTTCAACAAAACAGGATAAACTTTTAATGAAATATGTTACAGTCCTTTTTTTAGGTTACTTTTTGTAACATTTCCTAATATAAGGAAATAAACTCTTTGCTGGTTTTCATTGTTTAAGTAAAAAATAATGAATAAAATCAACTGGTGAAATGAGTGCTGCTACATTGTGATGTAACAATTAAGCGTGCAGAATGTTTTCTGTAAGCAATGAATAAATAATACAAAATTTCTGCAGGCTGAATAATATGCAGTGCAAAAGGAAATCAGCAGGGGTCAGTGTTGCCTTACATAAATAGGATTGAAACAGTGGCAGTTCTTTGATACATTCTTGGATTGACTGGAAATAACGATATATGAAATAATACAAATTTAATTGATCTAATACATGCAAAAGCTCCAAAACACGCGAATACGCCCGTGTTCATATGTTTATCAGAACACACAACATCAAAAAGATGATAAGACTATCTTGAGTGTTTTTCCTTCGTATTTCATTTCTGCAGAAATATACCTGCACGCAGCTTCACTGTGAATTACAGGTATCTGCACCGTTTTCCATTAAATATGTCTGTGCGCTGTGGAGAAGCCCCCAAATCGTGGTGGTTCCTCTTTCCTCCTCCTCCTTCGTCCTCCTTCTCCTCCTTCTCCTCCTTCTCCAGAGGATACAGGAGGCTGAGGCAGTCATCAAGAAAACGGTCTTTAGGATAGGATTTCTTCCGTGTCTGACCTGGCTTCCAAAGCCAGCAGAAATCGTTTTTGAGTGGTGACAGCATGAGGGAAGTCAGCCGTGCACATTTGGGATAATGATGATTCGCTTCAAACTGACATTTGCACGGAGCTGCAGCTGAGCTTTTCACTCACACTGAGGTCCGATTCTTCCAGCGTGATGGATACAAATGAGTGCGCAGCACTCAAACTTTTCGTGGTCGGGATTTTGTGTGAGTATGATCGTATTTTCTTTATTTTCAGGACTTACTATCTACTCTACAAAACTCCCATGTTGTGCGTTTATGCGAAGGTTATTCCAAGATGTCACATAAATTGCTGTTCGAACTGAAGCTTTGTTAAGCCTGACTTTGTTAGATGAGTATTTTCTGCTCACTTTTCTGCAGCAGAGGGAAAAATACACGCAGCATCCGCTTATTTCCTGCTGTTCTGTGGTGATCCAGTGTAACAGTGTTCATTTAAACTGTCATGTTTTTCAGAAGTAAAATTCAGGCTTCAATATTGAGCTTGGAGCCAGAGTGAATAATGATGAATGAATGAACCTGAGACATGGGCAGTGAAGGGAGTGCAGGAGAAGAAGCTGGATATGGCAGGAATTCTTTCATAAAAATCAGAATCAGAAATGCAACAAAAGTAAGAGCAATATCTAAGGGCGGTCTTCCACTGCCAAATTTTGATACCTGATTGTGTAAGTTTATGACATTCAAAAAACAAAAACAGATAACTAATCTAAGGCCTGAAAATGGGTGGTTAATAAATTTGAAAATAATAATAATAATAATAACAATAATAAAAAATTCTGTGAAGTTAACAGGGAAATCCTGTAAAATCACAGCATAAAAAAAAACTGTGAAAAGAAAACCAGTGTTTAACTGACAGCAATAATTTGTAAAATTTGGAACTGAACTATGAATTTAACAGTACAAATATGTTAAAATGATCATATACCCTTGTAGAATTTACAAATGACTGTAGTTTAAACACAGAAAAACTGTAATACCAAAAACTGTACAATACAGTAAAAATTACAACATAACTAATAATGTTTTTTCTGTTAATTTGAATTTTACTATTGTTTTAGATTTTACAGATAAGAATTTTCACAAATACAGAAAAATACTGAAAATAAAGGGTTTGAAAAAAGATGCGATGTGTCTGTTTAAACTACATTTTGAGGATATTTAAACATTCGGTGACCCTTTTGCAAAGATTTTATCTTTGAAATAGACAATTAACAGCTTATCTGTTCCATATATTTGCATTGTAATTAATAACATGCAAAAATAAAGAACATATTCATTTTGCATTGTAATAATTATTAATCAATAAGACAGAGCTAGGTAGCAGGGATGGCAGCCAAGTGGTAGTGCACTTGGTTTCAGTGCCGAAGGTTCCCGGTTCAACCCCCCGCCACGTTTCTCCATGTTAATGTGATGTTGCGTCAGGAAGGGCATCCAGTATAAAACTCAACATGTAAACCCACCTTGTATCTGCTGTGGTGACCCTGAGTGACAGTGTTAAATTAACACTGTCAGTGTGCATATGGCCCTACTCTGGTGAGAGTGGGGCCATATGTTCACTGTCAGTGTTAATTTAACACTAGTGATTTTACTGTGTACATACTCAGGTGTATTTGGCTGTATTCAGTTCCACTAATATGTAAGCAGATATAAAATGTAGGTAATCTGATAGCGCTGGGTTGAAAAGATCGATTCGCAGATTTTAAATCGATTCTCATTCTAATTCCCACAGATTGATTCATACATCCAAAGATCTTTTTTTTTTTCTAAAATTATATATATATATATATATATACACACACACACACACACACACACACACACACACACACACACACACACACACACACACACACACACACACACACACACACACACACACACACACACACACACACTTCTCGTCAGCATTGTAACAGCTGATGAGATTGTCCCAAAATTATGCTGCATTTGGGCCGTTGCACTGTTTCCGAGGGTGCGTATTGGCCATTTAAAGATGTTAATCATGACTATCGGGACTGTTGTTGTGGAAAATCATCCGCTGTTTAATTCACACAGTGTTTTTTTTTTTTTTTCCGTTCCTCATAACGTGCCATTTCCATGGAACAGTGCACAAAGATTCTCTATAGTGTGGACTGTGGGAGCTGCATTCTCTTGCTGCGGTAGAATTTAGTAACTCTTCCCCCACTGCAAGAGAACTTTTCTAATATCCATGTTCTCCTGCTGCAGGAGAAATTAGGATTCCTTCCCTCACTGCAGGATAACTTTACTAATGTCTTTGTTCTCCTGCTGCAGGAGAAATTAGGATTCCTTCCCTCACTGCAGGATAACTTTACTAATGTCCGCGTTCTCCTGCTGCAGGAGAAATTAGGATTCCTTCCCTCGCTGCAGGATAACTTTTCTAATGTCCGCGTTCTCCTGCTGCAGGAGACATTAGGATTCCTTCCCTTGCTGCAGGATAACTTTTCTAATAGCCGGGTTCTCCTGCTGCAGTGTGCCATGCAGCAAATGCTGCAGGCATGAGTTTTGTAGGGGAGACCGAGACCGTTATCCCCCAGAAAATTTTTAAATTTATAACTTTCTGAAGCACTGTTGCCTCTGTTTTGAGGGCCAAATTTTGTGAAGTAATATGTTGCATAATTAGACTATCATGTAACAGTTCAAAACATGCTTTAATAACACTAACCCAAATCGAGGTCAGACCAAATCGAATTGAAATAATCAATTCTGATTCTGAAGAATCGGAATCAAATTGATTCTTGAAATTTGAATCGATACCCAGCTCTATAATCTGATTTTGCCTACAATTTAAAAAAAGAAAAAAAAAATCAGGCCTGATTTCCTTAATTTTATCAGCAATGGGAGATCACACTAAAAAGCACAGGGAAGTCAACATTTTTGATTTGTACGCATACCCTTCATCATTGACATCTTATATGCACATTTACTACTCCGTCAATAGATGATTTAATATATCAGCATAATAAGTAATGTCATAAATCTTCTGAAAGCCTGCATTTGTTTCTGTTTGATTTGTCTAAACATCACATCTTATCTGTTCCATGGCTGATTGTAGTGAAAATGCAGGTTTCTATCAATTCTCTTATAATGCACTTTTTATTTTTTTAATTTTTCATTCACTGATCATGTATGATCATTAGTTTTTTTGAGTTATTTGCGTTATTTGGCTGATGCATGCATTTCACAGGGTCATCAAATTGTAAAATCTTTAGCTAGACAAATGCATTGCTGACTGTGAAGAGTAATTTCTGCTAATGTGGTTTGACCATGTGATAAGAAGAGATGATGAAGATGGTAAAAGTGATGAGTCTGGAAGTGTGAGAAAGAAGGGATGGATAAAGGAAGACTTGAAGGAAAAGAGTGAGGAAGAAGGACAGAGCCAGACTGTAAGGACACATTCTATCAAACACATTGTTCCTCACGTAGACAAAGGGCTCTGAGTAGTTCCTGCAGAAAATCAGTTTCAAGGATCATTATAATTAAATTTTACAAACACATTATGTTGGTTTTTTTATTGCTCCAAGGTGTTTTGTTTTTAAATCTTGTGTGCACAATGCAATAACACACACTAGATAATTAGATTGTGCACACAAGATTTAAAAACAAAACTAAACATTTTGAAACTTTTATTTTTTTTTTTAGTGCATTCAAAGGGAACTATAAATTTTTTCATTCAGTCCTTTAAAAAACTGAAAAATAGAAGTCTCTTAAGACAATCTGACAGAACTGCATTATGCATTGTTTATCCTCCCCCTAAAGTCAAGAATTGCTGACCCCGACTTTTCAGTCTATGCTGTGATCTTTGCAGAATCAGTCCATAACAACATTATCAAGGCCGTAATGCGAGTAAATTTTTTTTGTATGGATTGTTTGTTTGTGAAATATCTATGTCTTATTTGTGTTGTTTATGTATTGTGTTGTAATGGAGCTACTGAATATGTAACACAAATTTTGGATCTCTGACTAAGATCCAGGCTTTGACTTCCTGCACTCGGACATCAGAAGCCTGTGTGCGGTGACAGTGCTGAACTTATAGTGGCATTCATTTTTCTTGGCAGTGACATTTTTATCTCCGGGTCCTCTGCCTTTGAGATCAAGAGACGCGTGGGAAGGTCTTAGTGTTTAGGGTCCTGGTGCTGACTGTTGTGCTGTATGGTTGTGAGGCTTGGATGATAACCACTGATCTAAGGTGTTGACTAGCTGTCTTTAGTACTATGTGCCAGAGGTGGGACAGAGTCATAATGACCACCAATTGTTTGCAAGCTGACTTGAGACTTGACTTGGGACTTGCAGATTGATGACTTGAGAATGACTTGACAGTGCCTTCGTCCCACCTCTGCCATGTACTACTACTACTACTACTATAAGATATTGAGTACCGCTTGCATTGTGAGGGAACGTCAGCTACAATATTTTGACCACGTTATGTGGGTTTCTCTGAGCATGATACAGCAGATGATTTTGTGAACACTACTGCCTTAGTTTTGAGGTCCCCAGTGGCTGGAGAAGAGCCAAAGGGATGCACACGTTTCACCCGGCTTTGGCAGACAGATGCTTACTTTTGAGAGGTGTAAATGGACCAATTGTCAGCTTGCATGGATGCAGTCCAGGACCCAAGGCAGTTCCATTGTGTGGTGCATGTGTTTACTACTCCCAGACATCACAAAATTAAACTTGTGTGTGTGTGTGTGTGTGTGTGAGTGGGGGGGGCAGAGCCAGGCCATTCTTGCTTGAGTGAATTAGACAAACTTCCCAAACACAGTTCAGTCAGACAACTCATGTATAAGAAAAATATTTATTGCCAAAGCAGCATATAGTTTTGAGTTTGGCTGATAGGCTCCGATCACCCCCCCCCCCCCCGCC